>NC_089220.1:69853562-70215197 GCF_963924675.1 Phocoena phocoena | reverse complement strand
AACACAAGAAATATATCTCTTCAACAAGGAATTCTAAACCAAAATTGTAAATAAGTAGCAGATTTTTCATTATAATTTCCAAGCATACATCTCAATTAGGCACTAAGGACCCAAAGGTGGGAAATTTCGTACCTCCTTGTGCTGACTGCCTCCATCTCATCATATGAGACTTTATCAAGTTGCTTTATGTTAGCCGTGACTCTGGAAAGAACTTGATCATCCGTTTAGATTGAGTATGGGGCCAAGAAGCAAAACTCTTAATAAAACAGTTAATAATTTATTGATAATTTACCTCTTCTAGGGTTCTTTTTAAAGTCTCTATATTTATTTACATTTGTATGAATATGCGAAAAGTTAGGAAGATACATACTAGGCTGGTATCTGGAAATGTGTGAAGGATTCATACCAGTCTGGTTGCCTCAGGAGGTAAGAAGTAGGGGGAGTCAGGAGAGAGTACGATTTTGACCTTCTACACTAATCTGCATGATTTGACTACATATAATGATAACACATTCTTAGGAAAACAATATTAAAGAATTGTTCAGAACTAACCAATGGTTTTCAACCACTATTGTTAGCAGCAGAGCTCTTCTCCTACTCTTTTCTCTGTCTTCTGCCTCTCCATCTCTGTCTTTTCTTTCTTTTCTCCTCCTCATGTACTTTCTCGTTTTTCTTTAGTCAGTGGTTAAATGGACTCTTATATTAAACTTTACTATTTAAGCCAGAAAAACAGAAACAAAGCTAGCAAGTTTAAAACACAGATGAGGGCAGGAAACAAAGTCCTACATAATCATTAACTACCAATACCTCTATTCCTATCTACAGGGTATGCCCAGTCAACATGAACAACCATAGCATTTTGCAGAATTCCATTTGAAAACTGTACCCTTAACTAAAGAAAAATCTGCAGTAATGGTAGAATTCCACTTACTAGTTAGAATTTCACTTACTTATTTTAGATCTATAAGATAATTATTTTAACAATGAAGTTGCCTGGTTACAGATTCAATAGTCACACTAACGCAGTACTAACTTTTCCCACTCCATCTTCATTTCTGAAATTTCAATCTGTCTTTATTTTTGAAGCTAAATGTTCCAAATTAGCTTCTTGATGAACATAACATAAAAACTTGAATTCCTGAACAATTTATGGTGATCATATTACTATCCTCAGTTAATAAAAAATGCTCTGAAAAGGATTTTCTCATGTTTCAGTAAGCAGACTTGTTTAGTGCTTATCAGATATTTCTTGTTTTTAGACAACAAATACACCACTTGACCTGCTCCAGCAGACGTTGAAATGGTGATAATGTGTCCATACCTTTTCCCCTTCTCCTTTGAAATTAGTGGTCTTGTTACCTATATTCATAGGTGCAGATGAGTAAATCAGTTCCAAATTATGAATAATCAGTGTGAAATTGATACACATACCTCTGGTGCTCATAAACTATGTGAAATTGAGGATAATGGAGAGTCTATGTGGAAAAAAGAGATGGACACAACATATATCCCCAGTGATAATATCTCACATGCTAACTTGATCAAAAAAAGAATTCCTAGCTAATTTATCTACTTCTTTGTTTTTTCTCTAAGAAGAAGTTTATATTCATCAATTTTTTATGACTATCAAAACAGATTATTTTACATTCCTTCTTCAAAACTTCTGACTCTAAGACTGGTGGATTTATCTGACTGTCACCACTCTCCATTACATTTTCATCACTGGTGTCGTTAGGAAGAATTTTATTAAAAGGCATATTGAAGAAGTATTACCTAGAGAAGGTTTAGGGCAATCTAGTACATTCTATCAAATGGTGATTTTGATGACCAATTTTTGATTGACTTTAATTTTAAAACATTTTGACAGACTTGCTGACATCTATCATCTAAATAATAACAATTAAAATTAACTGAAACATTGATTATATTATAAATACACACAAATAAATTCATGAAGTTATCACATCCAGAATACAAAAAAGATAAAAAGTAATTTAAAAATCTTAGATATTATGAATATAATTGCTAAAATATTTTATAAATAGAAAGTCTGGAAAGAAATGGAAGGAATCCCCTGGAAAAAAAAATCAGAATACAAAGATAAAATACAAAAAAAATAGGATACATGACCAATCTGAGAGTTTCAATAGCTGATGAATAAAAATTCCTAAAGAAAGAAGAGTAAAATTGGACCATGATAAATCAAAGAAATATTCAAAAGGATTTTCCCAGAGCTGAAGACATAAATCTTCAGATTGAAAGAGTCCACCAAGGGCCCAGAAAAATGAGTAAAAATACTTTCACACTTAGATTCCTTATTATGAAAGTTCAGAGTACCAAAAAAAGGGAGGATCTAAAAGCTTATAATGAGAACCTAAAAGCAATGAAAGAGGTTCATATTCCTTTGGTTTTAGCAACTGTATAGTATACTGACAACAATGAAGTAAGTCTACCAAAATAATAAAATATGTTTTCAGTCTAGGGTTTTATTATTCATTTGTCATAATAATATATAGATAGATTTGGTATGTTTGTCTTCTACATATTTTTACTAAATTATGTAAAGAATTACTCCAATACAATGAGACACATACCAAGAAAAAGCAAGTTGTAACTTTAAGGAGGCAGTGTCACCAACTCTGGCAAGCAATGAAGGAAAGTTCCACTATGATTGATATCATCAAGAGTAGAAAAAAAAAGGATTCATGTGGAGCCAGAGAAATCTAATCTGTGGAAGAGAAATCTTTAAAAATATAGGGACTAGACTAGAGAATTTAGAAGTTTGAGAACTGGAAATATGTAGGAAAAGTTTTGAATACTAAAAGTCTTATTTTAAAATTAGGGATTTTCACGTGCCACGGAGCGGCTGGGCCTGTGGGCCATGGCCGCTGAGCCTGCGCGTCCGGGGCCTGTGCTCCGCAACGGGAGGGGCCGCGGCGGTGAGAGGCCTGCGTACTGCAAAAAAAAAAAAAAAGTTTTAAAACTAGGGATTTATTATTGAAAAATTGATGTGGAAATTAATCTCTGCTTAATCATATTATTTAAAGCCACACAAAGGGAGCAGGAGAAGAACTAAATAAGAGTAATACCAATGTGAATATAATTGTCAGGTATTTGACAGAAAGACAGGAGTGAATAATATCAATGAGCTAAATTTTATCATTTATTTTAGAAAATTGAAACATATTATTTAAGGTGTTTAAAACATCAATTACTTTTTACTAAAACAGATTTGTAGAGATATATGTGTGCATGTATTAATTAGGTTTCTTTGACTCTAAATGAATGTATACCGTAATGCAGACAAAAAGAAAAAAAATGTTAAAGATACGTGGTGAACGCAGAAAGCACTTAGCAAAATAAAATAAGTGAACATCATTTTTTTTTTTTTTAAGTTGTTACTGACCAAATGAAGAGAAGCCTGAGTGAGATTTGGTGGCAGGAGAAAGAAAATGGAGGCTGTAGTCACTGCTGCTGTTTGGTGATATGTGACAGTGAGAAGGGTAAGTAAAAGAATAAACGTCCAAGATTTGCTTTGGAGAACATGGTCCTTTTGGGCAAACAGCTGAAATACAACTGCCTTGACTATACATTCTCTTACCCAAAATGCATCACTTAAGCACTTTCACTGGCACACACAAGCCAATTCATTATAACCAGTTTTATATTCAGAGAATGAGCTTTCAGCAAAATATTTGGGAGTCATCTTAGGGAATATTAAGATAGTGAGAATTCAAATAACAAGGCATATCTGCATTAATTTTAAAATATTTATTAAGTTACGTATTGCATTCTTTTCATTTTAACTCTAATTCAATAGGAATTTATTTTCCTCTAATGTGTGGATTATGGGTCTGCATTTTCTTTGTTACATATTAAATTATTAAATGTAAAATTTTTGTTTTTAGTGTGCAGGTATTTTTCCGGTATTCCATCTAGATGTAGCCTACATATAGAATTTTAATCATTGTTTCTTTAGAAAATATTGTAAGATCTGGCAGATGTTGATGTTCCTTTCCACATTATTTATTATTATTTTAATTGTTATAAATTAAACAATTTAAAATTAAAACGAAATTTGGAATCACTTTATCATCTCTATAAAATGTCTTCTAACATTTACTTGTTTATGATCATATCAAACACATATTCACATTTTGAACACCCAAATAAATCAGTGAGTATGCATTGAATTCCCCCACTTCTATCTCTAATGAGAGTGTCTGTCTGTCTCTCTCAATATGTCTATTTCTGTCTCTATCTTTATCTCTATATCTATATCCATATATAAGAAAACTATCACAATGAAATTTTTGTTTAGTTTTTATAAATCATTAGTGTATAAGCTATTTGCTAGTCTATAAGTTATTATTTCATTTAAAAGTAACCAATGTAATTTGTATAGGGTAGAAAAAATGTAGGAACAGAGAGCTAACGCTGCAAAGATGAATCTATCTAAGGATGGATGGTGAGAACAGTAGAACAAGAACAGACCATTAGAGTAAAGAGAAGACAATAGTAGAAATTGATTCAAACAGAAAGGGTTGGACAGTGGCTATGAGAGGGGACTGCAGGGCATAATTTAATTAGTTAGATGTGTGAACATAGAGAGACAGTTGTAATTTAGAATTTAATAATGCTTCTGAAGTTCCTTCAAAAGCATCTCATTTTCTTTTTAATAATAACAAAAGAGGTTACCTCAAATCAGATATTCAACTTGGAGGCAAACGTTTTGAAAACTGAAAATCATGAGATTTAAGTGGTAAGCCGTGTCAGTCCATTCAGGAAGCCCAGTTTTTCTGGACCAGATGCTGAAAATTCCTCTTAGAGTAGTAAACTGTTTGAACTTTATTAATACGTAATTAGTTGTTTTACTTGACTTGGACAAATGACCACGGAGGAAGAAAAATCAATAGGGGAGCAGAGCCTAATTTTATCTCAAGGCCTAATTCTAAGAAGAACCTCCTTGAATAAAGCTTGGCTGTGGTAGAAGTGAACTTTTGAAAGTTTTTCCAGCATTTGGCCACAAAGAAATGTTGTTTTACATATTTGCTGAAGAGAAGTGCATGAAAACATTAGGTTAACAAGGAAAACCTAGGCATCCAATAGTCCCACAGACATATGTTTGTGACTATAGCTGCTAATGGCACTAGGTAAAGATTGCCATTTAAATGTATTGCCAGGGTTCCTTTCCTCAAAATGATCCATTCCATTCAAGTTTACATATTGTCAGACTGGTATGTTTGCTGCTAGGGCATGACTATCCAACCCTGTTGATTAATTTTTAATACTCAATAAGTTTCCTCTATGATTATAAAAGTCTTTTGGGTTGCTGGACCCACTTCCAATGTGTGGGAGGGTGGTTTCCCCCATACCACCAACAGGCAGTGCTCCATAGACACCAGCTGGGTGTCCTATAATTCAACTCAATTCAGACATCGTCTACTAGGAGATAGCATCAGATCCCACAGGTTAAGGGGTCCATCCTATAGACTGCCTCCCACTGCAACTTCAGAGGCCAATTGCAAGCCCACGTTGCAACCTGTGCTTCTGACTGACTGGCTGTAAATCGGAGGTTCCCATGACCCCCTCCTTGCTTGGGTTCAACTAATTTGCTGGAGCAGCTTAAGGATTTAAGCTGCATTTCACTTGCTAGATTATTGGTTCATTCTAAAAGGATGTGACTCAGGAACAGCCAGATGGTAGAGATGCATAGGGCAATGTATGAGGAAAAGGGCTCCATGCTTCCATGCCCTCTCCAGGGCACTACTCTCCCAACAAATCCATGTGTTCACCAACCCAGAAGCTCTCCAAACCCTATCTTTTTGTTTTTTTATGGGGGCTTCACATGATTGGTTAAATCATTGGCCATCAGAGATTGACTCAACCTTTAGCCTCTATCACCTCCCCTGAGGCTGGGAGGTGGAGCTGAAAGTTGGCTCCACTGGCAACCAGCCCCCATCCTTAGGTGATTTCCAAAGCCACCTCATTAACATAATAAAGACAACTTTATTGCTCTCAGCACTTAGGAAGTTCCAATGGTTTTAGAAGCTCTGTGCCAGAAACTGGGGAGATGGGAGAGACCAAATATATATTTCTTATTACTGTAGGGGAGCAAAACTTACCACCCCAAAATGTCTCTGGTGTGCAGATTATTTCAAACTGAAAACAATCAAAGGCCAAAAGACTTTGACCTTTTTCTAACTGCCTAAAGAATGTAGATAGAAGGCCTGTTCCAGGAAGGGAGCTATTTCCATAGATAACTATAGTTTGAACTAGGTGTGTAAACAAGGAGGAACCTAGCAAAGTCTGTTAAAATTCCTCTCTTTGTCCCAGGGTCTCTGCAGGGCCCAGCAAACATTTATTTACCAAACATGGAGATGCTTTTCCTTCCTTTTGAAAGTTCTAAACACTACCCTCAACAGCCTCTTTTGTCTTTAGCTGTAGGTGGTCTTTAAGGTGAGGGATCCTGCCATTTTGGCAACTTACTCACTTCTCTTGAGTCTCCCCCATGTAATTAAACTTTTTGTTTGATTTTCTCCTGTTACTCTTATCTCACGTCAATTTAATTCTTAGGCCAGCCAGAAGAACCTAGAAGGGTGGAGGAAAATTTCTTCCTCTCTTACGTTATAAATCACAATATCATAAAAAGTAAATACTGCTTACTGCAGAATATGAAGAGAATATTAAAAAGCATACAAAATAGAATTTAAAATTAGCATAAAGCTACATTGATATATATACTTGTTTTTCCTAGCTACTTACAAAAAGACAGTGTAGGTAATATCATTCCAAATGAAAATGCTTCATGCTCATAAAATATAATGTACAATATTAATGTGAATTAGCTATTATAATTAATATCAAAAGAAGCACGATTATGATGACTTGATCAAACAGGTAATGGAAAAATTCCTTTTAACCAAATATACTTCTAATTTATTTATTTTAAAGATTTTTTTTTTTTTTTTTTTTTTTGATGGGGACCACTTTTAAAGTCTTTATTGAATTTGTTACAATATTGCTTCTGTTTTATGTTTTGGTTTTCGGCCGTGAGGCATGTGGGATCATAGCTCCCTGACCAGGGGTCAAACTTGCACCCCCTGGATTGGAAGGTGAAGTCTTAACCACTGGACTGCCAGGGAAGTCCCCAAATACTTCTAATTTAAAAAGAAATATATATATAAGTGCATATTGTAGATAGTATATGTATTTCAAAGTACAAGTGTAAAGTGTTGACTGAAAGAAAAACTCAACAATGTAAGAGTTGTTTTATTTGGGGACCCTACTGAAGACGATAGCCCTAGAGATGGCCTCTCAGGCAGCTCTTAGGAACTGCTCCAAAGAGGTAAGGGAGGAGCCAGGATGTATACATATGCAGTCTGTGTTTGCTTGTTTTCTTTTTGCTGGTCAAGACATGTCAAGCATAAAAAGATTACTGCTAATAACAAGGAACAGACATCTCAGGTTGATGATTTTAGTGCTTTTCTATGTATGG
The DNA here is from genome assembly GCF_963924675.1 of Phocoena phocoena. NCBI lineage: Eukaryota > Metazoa > Chordata > Mammalia > Artiodactyla > Phocoenidae > Phocoena > Phocoena phocoena. Next base: position 70,207,699 of record NC_089220.1, on the reverse strand, counting down.
GAAGATTCAAGAACCTGGGGTCATTGAAATTTGTCATTGGATAGGTATCTTAACTATCTAGGGGCCAGTGTCCAAAGCCCAGAATGCTTTCTGTTTATCTCTATCCTGAGTTCCCCTCAGTTGCACTGCAGTGGTTAATGGCTTGATCCTTGTAGAACTGGAATGGCAGGCAGCATTTTTTAAATTTACACAGGCTACCACATATTTTTGTTATTATGATTAGTAGAGATAATATATGTGAAGCATCTAGCTCAATACCTGGCATGGAACAAAAGTTCTAGATATGTTTGTTTTTCATTGCTGTATCATGAACTGGACCATGATGGGCTGATATTTATTATGCTCTATATGTTGCTAGATAATATATTGGTGTAGAAAAAAAAAAATCCTGCAAATTCATGTAATTGCAGATACTTAAGGCCTTCCATTAGGTGATGGTTTATGTCCTTATTTGAAATGCCACAAATTCCTGAAAGCATATATATCTATAGTGGGATTACAATTTGATGATGTTTATACTTTCCTTTCCTCTAATTATTCTAGATTTATGAGATATTCTAGCATTTGTGATTTGTACACTGCCTTTAACACAAATAGTTTTTCTAAAGTTAAGATAATTCATTAATTTTCAGGGAGCTTAAACCTTCATTTTATAATAATTTTATAATATCAAGTATTAACTGTCTATATGTCCCATAATATATCTCAACACTAAATGAGTAAAGTTGTCAAGCTGATTCAGTTTTAATTAATATGGTCTGAATTAAATGTAACTTGTTGAAACTTCACTCCTTCCCCTGATGACCTGGCCTAACTATTATTTTTGAGTAGTATTCCTTCCACTTCTCCCATGATTATACCTACCTTTTCTACTTCTTTAGCATCTGAAACTGTCTTTATAATAATTTGTTTAACAAATGCTCACCTTTCCAGGACAATTATGTTTCATTAGCCTTCTCAAGAGACACTCCAAAGAGCTCCCTAAATCTAATAGAAATATACATTTCTAGTTTCTTTTCTTTTCATCACCAACATTCTTTCCTCCTTTCCTGATGATGTTAAATGCTATTTATAATTTTCATTCCCCTTGAAAAAAATTAACTCCTCCTTTAATTGTTCTTTCTTTCAGTTAAAATAACAAGACATGTTAGCAGTGCTCTGTATGAATTGCTTTGACAGTGTATGACTTACTGCATTGATTTTTTCCATGATTATTCAGGTAGTTAGTGACTTCTGAATTCTCTCTGGCATCTCTGATAAGCTTCTTACAGAACACAGTGTTTTTCTTTTCTTGATTTGAGACATAATTAGGACCTATTGTTTATTTGTCTGGTCAAATTAACTTTAAGTTTAATTGAGGAAACATGCTAGTTTTAATTTTGGCATAGCCTTAAAGTAAAATATCAAGTATTTGCTGACGGTGTTTAGTTTTGCCATTTAAGTAAAACATTCCCTATAGTAAAGTTTGTAAAGCACCACCTTTACTGCTACTGATTTAGATAAGACTCAATTTTTGTCATAGCTGTAATCCTCCCTGCAGGCAGGGACTAAGCAATTCCACTATTCATGTATGGTCTTTTCAGGCCATTAAAATATTATTTAGTGCGATGAAGTATTAATTTAGCCTAGACATGTTAATGCAGATTCCAAAAGTTCCATTGAATAACATTTGTACTGGATTGAGCAAATTTCACTAGCTATCTAAAAGAAAACAAACCTAAGTGAAATAATGTATATTTACTAATACCCAATTTTTTCCCTCTAAAATCCTATCCTCAGGCTAAATCTATGAAATAGTACTTAAAATCTTTCAAAATGTATGTCAGGGTTCTTACTTGTTAAATCAATTCAAATTGATTTTGAAGTGAGCTAAGAGTACATAGATTTAAAACAAGTTGAAGGTCATAGAAAAGATCATGCAACTGTCATTTATTAATATTAATGAAACATTCCACAAAATAATAACCATAGGCTCATACTTGGTTCAATATCTATATTATAAATCTGGAGAGTGAAAAGCTATAACGTCATAAAGAAGTGATTAAACTCTAAGTTGTGGAAATGATCAGTGAAGTTCAAATCAAAGTACTCGAAGAGTCCAAAAAACAGAAAAAAATGAAATTTGAAATCTGATTTTTTTTGTGTATTATCTTCTAATGTATTAATTTGTAGTGAAAGAAGCAGAAAGGCCTGGTTCAGCTAGGAGATCGGCTTCTAATTAGTTAGATTACCTTGAATAATAAGGATTAAAATAATGATCTGTTAATAATAGTAATGATAATTAAAAACAATAGTTAATAGTTATTGAGTGCTTTTTGCTGGTCAGACATTGTATTAATGGTGTCCATGCATTATCCCATAATCCTCTTAACAACCTACTTATAATAGTATCGTTTTATAGAAGAGGAAATCAAGTTATAGAAAGTTAAAAGTAACTTGCCTAAGTTCACACAGCTTGATAGCGTTAGAATAAGAATTTAAATTCAGATTGTATGACTCCAGGAACCATATTCCTAACTAAATTCTAGATCATGCCATCTTTTAGTTACAGTTACATAACTTCTCTAAATATCAATTTCTTTACCTATAAGTAGAAATTGTAAATTCAAATGTGTAGGCCTGCTGTGAGGTTCAGTTCTCAATGAAAAAATTATTTAAAGAATGCCTATTCTGCACTAGAGATAACAACACTATGTTATACTACATAACTGGTTTCGTGCGTGAAAGACAATTTTTCCACAGATGGGGTGGGGAGGGCATGGTCCAGGCAGTAATGCAAGCAATGGGGTGGGGGATGGTTCAGGTGGTGGTGAGAGTGATGGGGAATGATGAGGAGCAACAGATGAAGCTTCACCCGTGTGCCTGCCGCTTACCTCCCGCTGTGGGTAGGGGTTGGGGACCCCTGCTATATACTATGCCTGGGGATGACAGTACTCCTTACTATTATGGCATTTGTATACCGTGCAGTAATGATAAGCAAGCAGGTAATTAAGATAAAATGTGATAAATCATCCTTCATCCCCATATCAAACTATCAGCAATTTTGTTTGCCTCTACTTATCCACATACTAAGTCTAATCACCTATCATCTCTGTTGCTAAAATCCTAGGTCAGGGCAAAATCAATGTATCCTCCTTGGTACATAAAAAGACTTTTAACCAGCTTACTTGCTTCCCAGGCTCTTAGAAACAGAACACACTGATATAGAAATGATTGGAAGGGACAGCTAGCCCAGGGTTGGAGGGTCAGGTCCTAAAGAAGGGAGAGTCTACAGTGACACCCGCTGCCTGTATAAAATTTAACTATGACAAAGAGTCCAGGATGGAGACTCTTTCAGGAAAGGTAAACCTTAACTTAAGGAGAAAGAAAATATAGCATCTTAGTAAAACTAAAGAATTTCAGTTTTTTGGAAGAAAAGAACATCATATGAGATACCCCTGAAATGAGAGAGACTGTCAGATCATACAGTCTTATAGAACATATTGAGGATTTTGTAAATTATCTTTATAATAAAATTTTATTTAAAAGTTTTAAGCAAGAAGAACTGTGGTAAATGTGAAATATTTTATTTTCTTAATAACAATCTTCATAATATTTGTGGTACTTAGATTATTTGCATTTCACGTGATTTTTAATATTGTTAGGTTTAAATCTGCCTTGCACTATTTGTTTTTGATTTTCCCAATCTTAGCTTCATTCCCTTTATTCTTACCAAGAATTTAGCTATACTCTGGGTTCCACATCCATTTTATCTGCTTGGAGACCTTAAATTGACATTAGCCCTTCATGCAAGCACATGACATGGATAACAGCCCACTGGGTCACAAGTAAATGTAAGTTCCTGCTCTGACCACTCCATTGGCCCTTGTGGTTAAACAGGCTTTTCCACATCTCAGGGCTTTCCCCTTCATGTTCCTTATCTAAGGAACTGAACAAAACCCTGATTTTTGCTTTGAATTGTCCTATCTGGTTTTAACCTTGGAACCCCAAAGCATTCTACACACATACCCTAATAAAGTCATGTGCCCCAGGTCCTGCTGCAAACTCTGCCTGCACCCTGCCTTGACCTCCTGTGTGGCCCTTCAAGGCATGCTGTACATTTTCTGTAAGAGCTGTGGATAATAAACTTCTACATTTTAGTTTTCCTGTGGTCTTTGGTTGAACTGAGGCCCATCATCCTAGGCTCTACTTAACATCACAAAGTCACAACAGTCCTTTTTTTCTGCCTTCTTGTAGACTACTTCAATCATTTTATGAATCCATTTTACCTTCTTTGTTGACTTATTATCTATAATTCATTGTTCAGTCATTTTATCGTTGCTTTATGTTTATAGTATACATCTTTATCTTATCACAGTCTACCTTCAAGTGTTGTAGCACTTTCCCATCTCTCCCTTCCTGGATTTGTGCTCTATTTTTGTTACCTCTTTTACTTTTATATATCTTTTAAATTCCACAAAACAGTATGATTATTATTTTTAAACAGTCATTTATCTTTAAAATAAGGTTTAGATCACAGGAAAAAATCAAATATATTTGCCCAGGTAACTTCCATTTCTAGGTGCCCTTCGTTCCTTATTTCCATGTGGTTGTTTTTTTTCCCTCTGATATGAAGAAAATGCCTTTCATGTTATGCTGGTCTGCTTGTGATGTCTGAAAAGTCTTATTTCACATCCTTTTTTCAAAGATATATTTACCAGGTAGATGATTCTAGGTTGACAGCATTTTCTTTCAGTACCTTAAAAATGCTAGCCCATTGTCGTCTCACTTACATATTTTCTACGAGAAATAAACCATCCTTATCTTTGTTTCTGTACATAACATGTATTATGTTAAATACATAATTAGTTTAAAGAAGATGCCTTTTCCTCTGGCTGCTTTAAAGATTTTCTATCACTAGTTTTGAGAAATTTGATTATGTTGTGCCTTGGAGTATTTTTTTTTTTTTTTTTGATGTCTCTTGTGTTTGAGATTTTTTGAGATTCTTGAATTATGGGTTTCTAATTTTCATCAATTTTGGAACAATTTTGGAACAATTTTATCTATCATTTCTTGAAAAAATTTTGATCCCTCTTTCCTCCTCTCTGAAATCTCCTAACCTTTGGAGATTCCAATTGCATGTATATGAGGCCACTTGAAGTTTTCACAGCTCACTTGAACTCCTCACTATTTTATTCTCTTTTGCTGTCTGGGTTTTATTTTGGATAGTTCCTACTGTTACGTCTCAGAGTTCACTAACCCTTTTTCTGCAATGTCTAATCTGCTGTTAATTCCATTCTGTGTATTTTTCATCTCACATTGTAGTTTTCATCTTTAGCAGTTCAGTTTGGTTCCTTTTAAATGTGGATATATATATATTTCATGTCTCTACTTAACTTTTTGAACATACGAAATGCAGTTTTTGTTGTTGTTGTTTCACGCAGGAGGGTAATTTAAGTCCCTGTTACTTCATCTTGTCAGAGTCAGAAGTTCCTTCCTCTTGGTTTTAGCCAGGTACATGGCTATCTAGCTAAAGACTACAAATCTATCTGCCCTTATAGCCTTGTGTGACCATATGAATAATGCCTGACTGATGGGATAAACACAGAAGTAATATGTCACATTCTGAGCCCTGCCCCTTTGAGAGATGCACCTGGACTCCCCCATTCTTTCCTCCAGCTGGCTGATTGTTAATAATGAGAACAAGAAACGACACCTGGAGGTTGAGGAGCAGAGCTTCTTAGTCTCAAACCTGAGAGAGAGAAAATATCATGTTTTGATAAAGCCCCTGAATCCTTGAGTCTTATTTTTACAACAGAATAGTCTACATTCTAAATAAGAGAAAAAAAGATATTTTGAGGGAAAGCTATAAATTCAGTATGGGGATTGTTGAGTTTAAAGCCTCTCTGGAGGTGCATATACAAGTGGGGAAGCTTCTGAAGCCCAAGACAGAGTTCTAGGTGAAGATGTGGACTTGAGAAAAATCAACATGCAACTAGAAAATGAAATTACAATGTGTGGTTGTACGAGCAAAATGCATGATTCAGTGCACAGTGTTAAGAGAAGAAAGCCTGGGATAGAAATCTAAGATAGTAGTTCTCAAACTTGGCTGTACTTTGGAATCAACTAGAGAGTTTAAGGAAAATATATTGAATCCTGAGTCTTTCCTCCAGATATATTTTTTTAATCACTGTAGGGTATGACCTGGGCATCATGATATCTAAAACTGCATAGGTGATTCAAATATGCAGCAAAATTGATAACTAATGCTCTAAAATATATTAAAACTTAAGGAAAAATAGAAGATATGCTTACAAAGGAGACTTAGAAGGAATAGGACATATGATGAAGGAAGTCTAGGAGCTGAGGGTATTTTGATCCAATTTTGCATAAAATAGGCCCCAACAAATAAATGCCTGTGTTCTGATTCTGAGTTTCACATATTATAAAAAAGAACTGGGTTTGAGAATCGTTTAATTGAGTAACCTAAAGCAGTTAGATCAGAACCTCAATACAGTCATCTGTAAAATGTGGGTAATAACCCATTCCACTTCACCTCATCACTCTCAGTATAATAAGATATTTGACAGAAACTTGCAAACAGTAATGTTATACCATTCCCAAGTGATGTATTTAAAGTCAAATTACACTTCATTTCTGACTTCCTACATTTCTACTTTCATCGGAAAATTAGGCCTATGTTTAAGAAAAGTGACTCAGGAGAGGGAAATTCAGGGTGAATATAAATGACAGATAATTATTTGATTTTCCTTTTCTTCCTAGTGGGATAACTTCATCACCATTAAAAATGCTATAGCTGTTAATCGTGTTTCTGATGAAATTGGCAGTTAGTAGCAAGGGAAGTCAGTCTTCACAGAAGCAGTAGGTTCCTCTCTCATCATTAAACTTGCAACCAAGAACTCAGAAAATTGTATCAAGTAATGGATAAAGAACCATCATGGTTCATGCCTAGAAGATACTGGATACTGGTAAGAGTATATATGATTGCCATTCCTTCCAGAGAGATTGCCAGGTTCAGTCTTGGAGTGGAAGCATTAGAAAACACACTTATTGAACCTCTTTAAAGTTCAGATTCACAAAAAAGGAAAAAGAGAAAAAAATATACCATAGGGAATAACCCTGCCCGGAGAAAAGATTAAAAGGGTGACTTAGGTTATTTGCAACTCTAATTTCTGTGACTCCATTGGAATTGGGAGTAATAAAGGGATCTTGGCTGTTCTGATTAGAATACTTACAGAGAACAAGCAATTACATCCCAAGTGAATCAATAAAAGGCTAACAGTTTAAAGGCAGTAAATTAGGGACTGTGTCACCATCTAAATACTAGATACCAAAGAAGAGAAGGTAATGCAGCTATATAGACATATTTGGAGATTCCATGCCTTGATCTTCCAAGCTACGCTTAAAACAAATCCTGACCAGAAGTTAGAAAAACTCACACCAAGATAGACTTGCATCATCCTAAGGCTTATATGGTAAAAGATATCACATTTTTATAGGTTGAGAAAAAAGCTTCAATTTAAAGAAAACGTGGTTGCATAAGAGAAAGGAGGCCTAAAACTCAGGTATCAAAATAGCAAAATATTTTGTCACTTATAAAGTATGATTCTTATATCAATTTAATATAATAATCTTGTGAGGTGTTTTGTTATTGGAATGCCTATTTTAATAGATTTATTTCTTTGTTCACCACTTCGTCAATAATGTTTTATTAGGTGTCTCTGCAATAAACACTTGTGGGGTATGTGAAGATTAATTAGCTCTGGTTCTACCTTTCAAGAACTTGCATTCTTATAGGATAGAAACAAAAATGTATAATATTAAATGTATTTAATATTAAAATATTATAAATAAAAATGTATTTAATTTTAATACTAAATGTATTTAATATTAAAATACAAGATAGAAATTGAGGTAGATCACACAATGTATGAGTAAACTTATTTGTGGGAGATAATATTTACAAACCATGTATCTAACAAAGAATTCATTCATATCTAGAATGCATAAAGAACTCTCAAACTCAGCAGTAAAAACCAAACAGTCCATTTAGAAATTGGTCAAAAGTCATGAACAGATATTTCAATGAAGAGGATGTACAAACGGTAAATAAGCACAAGAGAAAGATGGTCAACATTATTAGCCATTAGGGAAACACAAGTTAAAATATGTTTGTGATATTATGGCATACCTATCAGAATGGCTTAAAATAAAATAGCAGTAATACCAAATGCTCATGAAGATGCAGAAAAACTAGGTCATTCATACATTGTTGGTTAGAAAATAAAATGGTGCAGCCCTCTGGGAAGCAGTTTTTCAGTATCATACAACACTAATCATGCACTTATCATAAGACCTAGGAATCACACTCTTGTACATCTATCCCAGAGAGAGAAAAATGTATGTTCACACAAAAGCCAATACATAAATATTCATACCAGTTTATCTGTAATAGTTCCAAACTGGAAACAAACTGATTATCCCTCAATCCACAAATGGTTAAACAAATGGTAATAAATCCATGTCATGGAGTGTACCACTCAGCAATAAAAAGGAGTTGAACTACGGATACACATAACAACTAGGAATGATCTCAGAAAATTTAAGCTGAGTGGGAAAAGTCAATGTCAAAAAGTTATATACAGTATGTTTCCATCTATATAATATTCATTAAAGAACAAAATTATTGTTCTTAGATGGTGAATAGATTAGTGTTTGCCAGGCTTTAGCAACGGGTAGTGGGGAAACGGTGTGGGATATAAAGGGGAACCTTATGGTTGCTGATGGAACAGTGCTGTATTTTGATTGTGGTGATGGTTACATAAATCTGCACATGTGATAAAGTTGTGTAGTACTTTACACCCATCTATACAACAAACGAGTGAGTGTAAAACTGGTGAAATCTGAATAAGCTCTGTGGATTATACCAAATTTCTGTTTTTATATTGTACTATAGTTTTGCAGGATGTTACCATTTAGGGTAAAACTGGATAATGGGAACATGGGACTTCCCACTATGGTTTTGTTTTATTTGTTTTTTGTTGCTGATTTTTGGTTTCTATTTCCTGTGAATCTCTAATTATTTCAAAATAAAAAAAATAATAAATGATATGGGTATTCAAAGTGAAGAAACAAGAGGTAATTTCATGAAAAAAAATGGAAAAGAGCCTTAAGAATAGGAAGGATTTGGCTTGTTCAAAGTTTAGAGGGCTCCATATTTAAGACAGAGGGACCTTATTAAATAATGTATGTACATGTGTTTAAAACACAGAGGTTACATGGAGTAGTTCTGTGGGAACAAATTTAGTGTCAATGAAGAGAGATAAGTTTTGGAACCTAGGTCAGGCTTAGACATTATAGAATGCTTCAAATGTTAGGATAAGGAGTCTGATATCAATGAGTTTCAAGCTTATAGTCATGGAAGTTTTGTGAGATATTAAGTAAAATGATTAAAGCTAATCATTAAGAATTGTGTGAAGGCTATCTCAGTAGCACAGATGACAGATAATGAGGTTATATTGAATCAGGATAAATTTGGTAAAAGTGAAATCTATCATTTTTAGGAATTGATTGTCTGTAGGGTGGATGAAATAAAGAGAGTGAGCTTGTGACTCTAGAGAAGCGTCTGTAAACAGATGAAGGTGTTCATGGCCATAAAGGCTTCTTTGCACTGGAAATACAGTTTGCATTTGGTCTCCCAGAAATAGTTTCTCGAGGTTCATATCATATCTCCTTTTTGGGGGTGAATCAACATGTAGAAATATATATCAGTATGATCTTATTGAATTAAAGTATCATTTCACAGGAGAAAAGACGAAAATGAAATAAAGAACAAGTGCATTTCTTTAAGCCTGTGCTCTGTAAATGTATAACAGAGCAGTGACTATTTCATTCACTTTATATCAGGCTGTATTCTACTAGAAAGTGTATATAGAATGTCTTTGTTAATGTCTTTGTTAATTTATAAAATTTTAATAAGTATGTATATATTGTCATATTTAAATATTAATTTGACTGCCTTTGAAATCAGTCTGAAAATCATCAAAATGCGTATTCTGAAGGCCGTTTATGTACTTTTGTTGGGGATAGCAGGAGAGGAATGGTGCAGTGTTTGAGAAACGAAGATTAATATCCTATTCATCTTTAGGTTTTTTAGATAACACTCTACTTTCAAAATATTATATAAAATAAAATGCTTGTAAACTACTTTGAAGAGTGTTATAACTTCCTCCACAGATCTTAAACAGTTTCTCTTTATTGCAAATTAATATGATGTAACCACAATTTTTTACCTACATTTTACCTTTATTATATTTAGAATAATTTGTTCCCTTTCCCCAAATATTGAGGTCTACATGCTGGCATCTGCAGATCACTGAACATAATCTATATGTTATTGCCCAAAACAGCTACTTGAGGAGAAATTGTAAAAATCAAAGCAAAACATAATCCTTTTTCACAATTGAAAGTACAGGTTTAAATAAATGAAAACATTTCATGGAATCAATGCTATCTATGAAGTATATAGATAAAGGTCTGGTATATTTCTTTTTTCGTGGATAACCTACCAGTTCTCAGCATTCACACTACAGGTAAATAACTGTGGGTCAGAAAAATCACATATACAGTTGTCCAGAATGTTGAGTAAATCTTACTCCCTAGTTCATGACATATCATCATAGTCAGTCTGCATAAGTTCCTTCTCTTACTTTTTAAGTGATTTATTTTGATTTATTCCCATATCTCTCTCCCATTTCCCTCCCTCTGTAGACAACCATTCTGATATAGCTAATGTACATCCTTTGGTCCGTTTATGTTCTTATAAAATGTGTATGTTGTTTTTGATGTATTTTAGTTTATGTAACAACATATTGCAAATTTTGTTCTGTGCTTTCTTTTCTTAGTGCTGTGTTTAAGATCTGTCTTATTCACTATGAATATCTTGTCTCTTACATCTACAGACTGTAGCATGGTGTGCATGTACCACATCTTGTATGTACAATATCCCAAAAAAGGCATGAGGCTAATATCTCTCTCGCTGCTACTGACAGATAAGTGAACATCCTTATACATGTTTCCTTATGGACTATGTCTGTCCAGGAGAAGAACTGCTAGATCAGAGCGTGTGTATGTTTAATTTAACTAAGAGCTGCCGGTTTCCTCTCACAAGCAAGTGTCCCAATCTTTCATCCAGCCAGCAGGAGTCTGGGTTCCATATCCACATAGCCCCTTGAATATTGACATTATTCAGCATTCAGTTCTTGACCAGTCTGGTATATAGTGATATTTAATTGTTGCTTTATTTATTTATTATGTCTCTAACCCATAATTTTTTTGAAAATCTCTATATCTTGTTCTACTTTAAGGTTTCTTCTCTGTAAATTGCCTATTCATATGTATTGCCATCTTCCATTCCATTTTGTCAGTTTTTGTATTTTTCTTCTTGATTTGTGGGAATTACTGGGTCAGAAAAGGTCTTGCTCTGATTTATGTCAAAGAGTGTTCTTCTGACATTTTCCCCTAAGAGTTTTATAGTGTCTAGTCTTACATTTAGGTCTCGAATACATTTTGAGTTTATTTTTGTGTATGGTGTTAGGGAGTGTTCTAAATTCATTCTTTTACATGTAGCTGTCCAGTTTTCCCAGCACCACTTATTGAAGAGACTATCTTTTCTCCATTGTATATCTCTGCCTCCTTTGTCATAGATTTATTTGACCGTAGGTGCATGGGTTTATCTCTGGGCTTTCTATCTTGTTCTATTGATCTATGTTTCCATTTTTGTGAGAGTACCATATTATCTTGATTACTGTAGCTTTGTAGTATAGTCTGAAGTCAGGGAGTCTGATTCTTCCAGCTCCATTTTTTCCCCTCAAGACTCCTTTGGCTATTCGGGGTCTTTTGTGTCTCCCTACAAACTTTAAGATTTTTTGTTCTAGTTCCGTAAAAAATGCCATCGGTAATTTGATAGGGATTGCATTGAAGCTGTAGATTGCTTTGGGTAGTACAGTCATTTTCACAATGTTGATTCTTCCTCTCCAAGAACATGGTATATCTCTCCATCTGTTGGTATCATCTTTAATTTCTTTCATCAGTGTCTTATAGGTTTCTGCATACAGGTCTTTTGTTTCCCTAGGTAGGTTTATTCCTAGGTATTCTATTCTTTTTGTTGCGATGGTAAATGGGAATGTTTCCTTAATTTCTCTTTCAGATTTTTCATCATTAGTGTTAGGAATGCAAGAGATTTCTGTACATTAATTTTATATCCTGCAACTTTACCAAATTCATTGATTATCTCTAGTAGTTTTCTGGTGGCATTTTTAGGATTCTCTATGTATAGTATCATGTCATCTGCAAACAGTGACAGTTTTACTTCCTCTTTTCCAATTTGTATTTCTTTTTCTTCTCTGATTGCCATGGCTAGGACTTCCAAACTATGTTGAATAATAGTGGTGAGAGTGGACATCCTTGTCTTGTTCCTGATCTTAGAGGAAATGCTTTCAGGTTTTCACCATTGAGAATGATGTTTGCTGTGGGTTTGTCGTATATGGCCTTTATTATGTTGAGGTAGGTTCCCTCTATGCCCACTTTCTGGAGAGTTTTTATCATAAATGGGTGTTGAATTTTGTCAAAAGCTTTTTCTGCACCTATTGAGATGATCGTATGGTTTTTATTCTTCAATTTGTTAATATGATGTATCACACTGATTGATTTATGTATATTGAAGTATCCTTGCATCCCTGGGATAAATCCCACTTGATCATGTTGTATGATTCTTTTAAAGTGTTGTTGGATTCTGTTTGCTAGTGTTTTGTTAAGGATTTTTGCATCTATGTTCATCAGTGCTATTGGTCTCTAATTTTCTTTTTTTGTAGTATCTTTGGTTTTGGTATCAGGGTGATGGTGGCCTCATAGAATGAGTGTGGGAGTATTCTTTCCTCTGCAATTTTTTGGAAGAGTTTGTGAAGGATAGGTGTTAGCTCTTCTCAAAATGTTTGGTAGAATTCACCTGTGAAGCCATCTGGTCCTGGACTTTTGTTTGTTGGAAGATTTGTAATCACAGTTTCAATTTCATTACTTGTGAGTGGTCTGTTCATATTTTCTATTTCTTCCTGGTTCAGTCTTGGAAGGTTATACTTTTCTAAGAATTTGTCCATTTCTTCCACGTTGTCCATTTTATTGGCATGGAGTTGCTTGTAGTAGTCTCTTAGGATGCTTTGTATTTCTGCAGTGTCTGTTGTAACTTCTTTTTCATTTCTAATTTTATTGATTTGAGTCCTTTCCCTCTTTTTCTTGATGAGTCTGGCTAATAATGGTTTATCAATTTTGTTTACCTTCTCAAAGAACCAGCTTTTATTTCTATTGATATTTGCTATTGTTTTCTTTGTTTCTATTTCATTTATTTCTGCCCTGATCTTTATGATTTCTTTCCTTCTGCTGATTTTGGCATTTTTTTTTTTGTTGTTGTTCTTCTTCTTTCTCTAGTTCCTTTAGGTGTAAGGTTAGATTTTTTATTTGAGATTTTTCTTGTTTCTTGAGGTAGGCTTGTATAGCTATAAACCTTCCTATTCAAACTGCTTTTGCTGCATCCCTTAGGTTTTGGATCCTCGTGTTTTCATTGTCATTTGTCTCTAGGTATTTTTTTTTATTACCTCTTTGCTATCTTCAGTGATCTCTTGGTTATTTAATAACTTATTGTTTAACTTCCATGTGTTTGTGCTTTTTACATTTTTTTCCCTGTAATTCATTTCTAATCTCATAGTGTTGTGGTCAGAAAAGATGCTTGATATGATTTCAATTTTCTTAAATTTACTGAGGCTTGATTTGTGACCCAAGATGTGATCTAACCTGGAGAATGTTCTGTGTGCACTTAAGAAAGAGTAATCTGCTGTTTTGAGATGGAATGTCCTATAAATATCAATTAAATCTACCTGGTCTATTGTGTCGTTTAAAGCTTCTGTTTCCTTATTTATTTTCATTTTGGATGATCTGTCCATTGGTGTAAGTGAGGTGTTAAAGATCCCCACTATTACTGTGTTACTGTCAATTTCCTCTTTTATAGCTGTTATTAGCAGTTGCCTTATGTATTGAGGTGCTCCTATGTTGGGTGCATATATATTTACAATTGTTATATCTTCTTCTTGGATTGATCCCTTGATCATTACATAGTGTCCTTCTTTGTCTATTGTAATAGTCTTTATTTTAATGTCTATTTTGTCTGATATGAGAATTGCTACTCCAGCTTTCTTTTGATTTCCATTTGCATGGAATATCTTTTTCCATCACCTCACTTTCAGTCTGTATGTGTTCCTAGGTCTGAAGTGGGTCTCTTGTAGACAGCATATATATGGGTCTTGTTTTTGTATCCAGTCAGGAAGCCTGTGTCTTCTGGTTGGAGCATTTAATCGATTCACGTTTAAGGTAATTATCGTTATGTATGTTCCTGTGACCATTTTCTTAATTGTTTCGGATTTGTTTTTGTAGGTCCTTTTCTCCTCTTGTGTTTCCCACTTAGAGAAGTTCCTTTAGCATTTGTTGTAGAGCTGGTTTGGTGGTGCTGAATTCTCTTAGTTTTTGCTTGTCTGTAAAGCTTTTGATTTCTCCTTCGCATCTGAATGAGATCTTTGCCAGGTAGAGTAATCTTGGTTGTAGGTTCTTCCCTTTCATCACTTTAGTGTATCATGCCACTCCCTTCTGGCTTGTAGAGTTTCTGCTGAGAAATCAGCTGTTAACCTTATGGGAGTTCCCTTGTATGTTATTTTTCCCTTGCTGCTTTCAATACTTTTTCTTTGTCTTTAATTTTTGCCAGTTTGATTACTATGTGTCTCAGCATGTTTCTCCTTGGGTTTATCCTGTATGGGACTCGCTGTGCTTCCTGGACTTGGGTGGCTATTTCCTTTCCCATGTTAGGGAAGTTTTCGACTATAATCTCTTCAAATATTTTCTTGGGTTCTTTCTCTTCTCCTTCTGGGACCCCTATAATATGAATGTTGTTACGTTTAATGTTGTCCCAGCAGTCTCTTAGGCTGTCTTCATTTCTTTTCATTCTTTTTTCTTTATTCTGTTCCACAGCCGTGAATTCCACCATTCTGTCTTCCAGGTCACTTATCCGTTCTTCTGCCTCATTTATTCTGCTATTGATTCCTTTTAGTTTGTTTTTCATGTCTGTTATTGTATTGTTCATCTCTGTTTGTTTGTTCTTTAATTCTTCTAGGCCTTTGTTAAACATCTCTTGCATCTTCTCGATCTTTTCCTCAATTCTTTTTCCGAGGTCCTGGATCATCTTCACTATGATTATTCTAAATTCTTTTTCTGGAAGGTTGCCTATCTCCACTTCACTTAGCTGTTTTTCTGGGATTTTATCTTGTTCCTTCATCTGATACATAGCCCTCTGCCTTTTCATCTTGTCTATCTTTCTGTGAATGTGGGTTTTGTTCCTTGGGCTGCAGGATTGTAGTTCTTCTTGCTTCTCTTCATTTTGCTGATGGTTTCCTTTGCTGTGCAGAAACCTTTTTAGTATGATATTTTCCCACTTATTTATTTTTGCTTTGTTTCTTTTGCTTTTTCTGTCAAATTAAAAATAATTGTTGCCAAGACCTATGTCAAGGAGGTTATCACCTGTTTTCTTCTAACAGTTTTCTGGTTTAAAGTCTTACATTCAAGTCTTTAAAACATTTTAAGTTAATTTTTGTGTATAGTGTAAGGTGGTCTAGTTTTATTCTTTTGCATGTGGCTGTCCAGTTTTCCCAACAGAATTTTTGAAAAAACTGTCCTTTCCCCACTAAATTGTCTTGGCTCCTTTGTTGTTAATTAATTAGCCATATATGTATCGATTTATTTCTGGGCCCTCAATTCTCATCCATCAATCTAAATGTGTGGTTTTTTTTGGAATATAGTTTGTGAAAAGGGAGCAGGGTGCCTCCAGCTTTGTTCTTCTTTCTCAAGACTGCTTTGGCTTTTTTTTTTTTTTATGATTCCATACAAATTTTTTAGGATTATTCATTCTATTTCTTTGAAAAGTACCACTGGAATTTTGATAGAGATTGTACTGAATTTGTAGATTGCTTTAGATAGTAAGATTTTAATAATATTAATTCTTCTAATCAATGAGCTTGGAATATCTTTACATTTGTGTCATCTTCATATTCTTTGACTAATATCTTGCAGTTTTAAGGATAGATGTTTTTCACCTCCTTGATTAAATTTACTCCTAGGTATTTTATTCTTTTGATACAATTGTAAATGGGATTGTTTTCTTTATGTCTCCTTTTGATAGTTCATTATTAGTGTACAGAAACACAACAGAGTTTTGTGTATTGATTTTGTATCTTACAACCTTACTGAATTCATTTATTAATTCTAACAGTTTTTTTTTGAAGGATTCTTTAGGGTACTCTATATATAATATCATAACATCTGCAAATAGTGACAGTTTTACTCCTTTCTTTCCAATTGGATGCCTTTTATTTCTTTTTCTTGCCTAATTGCCCTGGCTAGGACTTCCAATACTATGTTGATTAAAAGTAGTGAAAGTGGACAAACTTTTCTTGTTCCTAAGCTTAGAGGAAAGGCTTTCCACTCTTCATGTTTTGAGTATGATATTAGCTGAGGGCTTATTATACGTGACCTTTATTATGTTGAGGTTTATTCCCTCTATACCCAGTTTGTTGAGAGTTTTTATCATAAATTAATGTTGAATATTGTCAAATGCTCTTTCTGCATTTATTGAGATGATCATATAATTGTTATACTTCATTTTGGTAATGTATTTTATCACACTGACTGATTTGCACATGTTGAACCATCCTTGCATCCCTGGAATAAACACCACTTGATCATGGTGTATGATCCTTTGAATTTATTATTGAATTTGATTTGTTAATATTTTGTTGAGGATTTTTATATTTATGTTCATCAGGGATATTGGTCTATAAATTTCTTTTCTTGTGGTATCCTTGTCTGGTTTTGGTATCAAGGTAATGCTTGCCTCATAAAATGACTTTACAAGAGTTCTCTCCTCTTTTATTTTTGAGGAATTTGAGAATGATTATTATTGATTATTCTTTGAACATTTGGTAGAATTCACCACTGAAGCCATCGAGTCCTGGACTTTTGTTTGTTGGGAGGTTTGTGACTGCTGGTTCAATCTCCTTACCAATAATCAGTCTATTCATATTTTCTGTTTCATCATGATTCAGTCTTGGTAGGTTGTGTGTTTCTAGGAGTTAATTTTTTTCTGTGTTGTCCAGTTTGTTGGCATATAATGGTTCATAGTAATCTCTTTTGATTCTTTGCATTTCTGTGGTATCAGTTGTAACATTTCCTCTCTTATTTCTGATTTTATTTATTTGAGTTCTTTTTCTTTTTTTCTTGGTGAGTCTAGATAAAGGCTTGTCAATTTTTAAAATCTTTTCAAAGAACCAGCTCTTAGTTTTATTTATCTTCTATATTGTCATTTTAGTCTTTATTTTTCTTATTTCTGCTCTAATCTTTGTTATTTCCTTGCTTGCACAAAACTTTGATCAAACTTTTCAGTTTAACAATGTCATCTGTAAAAGCTGTGATAAATTGATTAAGTCCATGGATTTTTTTAAACATCATTGTGTGGACAAAAGTTTAAAATAATCTAGCCACATATTAAATGTTGGTATGTGAGACTGGGGTGTCAGGAACTTTACATTTCCCCTAGGAACGTAAAGAAGAAATGCGGTAAATACAATTTTTTCTTTCTTAATCCTTTTTGTGTCATAAATGTCTAGCACATTGTTTGCCAGGAATCAATTTTCTGTTAGAAAAATATGACTCTTTTCACCAAGGAAGTAAAATAACTCAATGTACTAAATTTTCTTAAATTTAATGGAAAAAAATAATGTAACATTTTACACTATTGCAAGAACACATATAGGAATGAAATGTAAAACAGGTACACCAGTTGTCATCTTGAACGTCAAAAATTCTCATAAACACTTGTACTTAATACGTAAGAATGTCTGTGTTGACAAGATTGCCAGGTACTCTTTAAACTATGGAATTATTCCCTTTTAAAAAATTCAGTAGGAAGGTCAGAATGTTCATCAAGGCAAGTAGGAAAATACATGCACAATTTCTCAGTCATTTCAATGGAAATTCTGTATTTAATTCCCCACACTCGCATTAAGCACAACTCTAAAGAAGATGCTTTAATCTGTTTAATTGTTTATGAAGTTTGATATTTCTTCTATGAAAATGGCTTTGTTACTGAGTTGTTTATATTCATTCTGAAGTAGAGTATAGCCATTTTATTCTCATTTTAAGTAAATGCTTTTAAAAATACATCAAAAAGAAAATACCATTATAAAATAACATTAGAATTTTGAAAATGCAATAAACCGTTATATACGTTATTACCAAATGTAAGTATATATATATATATAAATTTCTATGTCTTTATATCCAAATTTATATCTCTCTATATATATCAATATTAACATTTTCATCTTATTGCACACAAATTAATTAATGGGAGTTTAGCAGAAGAGAATAGATTAAAAAAGGGAATTATTAGACTTCCCTGGTGGCGCAGTGGTTGAGAGTCCACCTGCCGATGCAGAGGACACGGGTTTGTGCCCTGGTCTGGGAAGATCCCACATGCCGTGGAGCAGCTGGGCCTGTGAGCCATGGCTGCTGAGCCTGCGCGTCCGGAGCCTGTGCTCCGCAACGGAAGAGGCCACAACAGTGAGAGGCCTGCGTACTGCAAAAAAAAAAAAAAAAAGGGAATTATCCAGGACAGGCTTTAACAAAATTCCCCCAAACAAGAAGGTATGAATTTTCTGATTTAAAAGGCCATTGATTTCTAGTATAATGGTGGGAATAAAAAAAATGACAGTGCCACATTGGAAAGCAGAATGATAGCATCTTCTAAAATTAAACTGTCATCTGCTCCTAGGTATTTATCTAAGAGAAATGGAAATATATGTGTACACAAAGATGTGTATGTAAAGTGCATGGCGACTTTATTCAAAATAAATATAAATCCAAAATACTGGAAACCATTCAAATGCACATCAACTTGTGAATGTATAAGGAAACTTGGTATATGCATATAATAATAGAATACTACTCAGCAACAGCAAGGAAAAAAACAACTGATAAAAAAGAACAACTTGGACAAATCTCAAAAACATGATTCTAAGTTAAATAAACCAGACAAAAAAGCCTGTGTACTTATGTGAAATTCTAGGAAAGTCAAGACAATGGTAACAGAAGGGAATGATCAAAATGTTCTAATTCTTAATTGTGAGAGTTAGTTACATGATTTTATACATTTGCCAAATCTTGTATAATTATACACTTAAAATTGGAAAATTTTACTGAATATCTATTTTACCTCAAAGAAGTGACTGTGCACAAAGGCATACCATTGTGCAGTTTTGAAACTCTAGGGACAAAGAGGAAATGCTAAAGAGATTCTGGGAGGACAAATAAAAACAAATAAAAAGACATATACAGGATTGATTAAACAGCAATTTAGAATTACATGCAGCAATAGGATTCCTACATCAAATTTTGTAACTAGGGCTTCCCTGGTGGCGCAGTGGTAGAGAGTCCACCTGCCGATGCAGGGGACACGGGTTCGTGCCCCAGTCCGGGAGGATCCCACATGCCACGGGGCGGCTGAGTCCGTGAGCCATGGCCGCTGAGCCTGCTCGTCTGGAGCCTGTGCTCCGCAACGGGAGAGAGGCCACAACAGTGAGAAGCCCG
Source organism: Phocoena phocoena (assembly GCF_963924675.1). Taxonomy (NCBI): domain Eukaryota; kingdom Metazoa; phylum Chordata; class Mammalia; order Artiodactyla; family Phocoenidae; genus Phocoena; species Phocoena phocoena. The sequence goes on along the minus strand of NC_089220.1, from coordinate 70,187,962 downwards.
CGTACCGCAAAAAAAAAAAAAAAAAAAAAAAAAAAATTTTGTAACTAAACAATTTAACAATAAAAAGAGTAAAATTGTTTCCTACTTGCAAAGGACAAAAACAAACAACAAATGAATATCTCCTATGTACCTTTTTCGAAAAGATTCTGGCTGATGTGCTGCAATAAAATGAGTAAACCAAGAAAATACTTAAATATTCAACTCAGGAAAGAAGGGATCAAAAGAAGGGAGATAGAAGATAGATTCCTCAAGATCATGACTAAGGAATTCCAGTCTTTCGTGTTGGGTAACAGGCCTAGAGTGGAAAATTCCAACTGGAACATTAGTGACTTGGCTTCTTACATAATATTAACCAGAAATTGTTCAAGGGGCCTTCCCGGTTGGCGCAGTGGTTGAGAATCTGCCTGCCAATGCAGGGGACATGGGTTCGAGCCCTGGTCCGGGAAGATTCTACATGCCATGGAGCAGCTAAGCCCGTGCACCACAACTACTGAGCCTGCGCTCTAGAGCCCTTGAGTCACAATTACTGAGCCCACATGCCACAACTACTGAAGCCCACGCGCCTATAGCCCGTGCTCTGCAACAAGAGAAGCCACTGCAATGAGAAGCCCGTGCACTGCAACAAACAGTAGCCCCCGCTCACCGCAACTAGAGAAAACCCACGCACAGCAACAAAGACCCAACACAACCAAAAATAAATAAATAAAATAAATTAATTTATATATATATAAAAGGAAATTGTTCAAGGAAGCAGAAAGCATTTTGTGTAATCCAAGTAAGAAGAGTTTGAATAGGTGGAGTTGGAGGCTAACAATTCTGTTTGGAGACATGGAGGAGTCATGGTCAGGGATAATATCACTTAAGGTTTCAGTCCAAGGCACTGAGGCAGATGGTTCTAAAAAATTTTGTTGCAACAATATCTACTATTCCTGTTATTTAGAGTTCTCTTTGCCAATTCTTCATTACCCCAGTTATAATTATTAATTCTTCATATTACTTTCCCTGTTACATGTTTAAATTATTTTGTGGTTTCTGTCTCTTTATTAGACCGTAACTGAAACATTCATTAAGATTAGCCTCAAAATATCATATATGTATAAAATGAAATGTCATTTTAAATAAAAATGAAACACATTTAACTCAAATGGTACAATGTTTCTCTGAAATCCAAATGCTTAAGCAAGGACAATCTAAGTTTAAAAAAAAAATTCTTAATTATATTTTAAAATATTTTAGAAGCATGACATGATGGGATAAAAGAAAATATTAACATAATATCAGCTTATTACAGTGCTGTCTAATGTTGCATAATGAGACATAAATATGTACTATTTCCTTTGCTCAGAACAAGGGGAAATCATCATCATCATCATCATCCACAGAATCCTTTTTTAAAAAATATTGACTAGTGAAATGTCAGAAATTATGGGGTGTAAGATTCACCTTTCAGTGTATAAACAGTTTGAAAAACATAACCAGTTTATAGTCAAGCTCTATTTGCAATTATTTTTTTGCAACAAAATTTTCTATTTCACTCTTACTTTGGAACTTTTACTTTCTAAAGATAATAAGCTTGATAATCTTCCCTGGTGTATTAAAGGACTCATCCAGTTCATTGAATGAGTTAATTGTTTTTCTTCCTGTCTTTTGGTAATTTAAATGCTTGTCTCACCTTCACGGATTCTTAATGCTTCTTAAGAAGGAGAAGGAAAATTAGAAGACAATAAAAATAAATATTGCCAACTTCAAAATTTTGTCTATGCCTACACATCTTTACAAAGTTTTATAATTATTTACATCTTTGTAGAAATCTAAAAATAAAATGTAATGGCTTATAAATAATCAGTACACATTAAAATTAAATATTACTATAATGTATTTCAAAATTCCTAAGCAATGAAAATTTCTAGCACAGTTTTTGTACATGTATATTAATGTTATTTGGAACAGATAATGTTGGCCTATGTCACAAAGTACATTTTGTTTTTTTGTCTGATTTATTTGTTTAAAAACAATATTTATTAAAATAAGTTGATCAGTTAAAAATTTGGACGCTCTATGTAAATAATTTTGCTGTACAAGTAAATTATAGTGTTTTATGTACATGTAGTAAAACAGAATTACAGAAATGGAAAAGTAAGCAACTAAAACCATTTAATACTCCAGTTAGTTAATAGGTCAAAAATGGTTTGCTCAACTAAATATCAATTAATGGCAAGAAAACATCATAATTTATTTTTCTTATTATTTCAGTGCTCATTCCTTTATTTCACAATTATGCACATATCCGTTTTGTTTTGTTTTGTTTGTTTGTTTGGGGTTTTTTTTGTGGTACATGGGCCTCTCACTGCTGTGGCCTCTCCTGTTGCGGAGCACAGGCTCCAGACACACAGGCTCAGCGGCCATGGCTCACGGGCCCAGCCGCTCTGCAGCATGTGGGATCTTCCCGGACCAGGGCACGAACCTGTGTCCCCTGCATCAGCAGGCGGACTCTCAACCACTGCGCCACCAGGAAAGCCAAACACATATCCTTTTTTTGAATACATCTGTTTTAGGCTAAATTGTGCCCCCCCCATAATTCACGTGTTGAAGTTCTAATCCCCAATGTCTCAGAACTTGTGGTGGTACTTGTAGATAAGGCCTTTAAAGAGGTAATTAAGGTAAAATGATGTCATATGGGTGGGCCCAAATCCAGTATACCTGGAGTCCTCATAAGAAACGGAGATTACATGCACAGAGGAAAGAGCATGTGATGACACAGCAAGAAGGCAGACATTTGCAATCCAAGGAGAGAGGCCTCAGAAGAAACCAACCCTGCCAGCACCTGATTGTAGACTTTCAGCCTCCACAAATGTGAGAAAATTTATTTCTATTGTTTAAACCACCCAGTCTGTGGTATTTTGTTACAGCAGCAACTGTAAACTTAGCAAATTAATATAACATCTATATACCAAATATCATGCCAGACATTAGAAATACAAATAGGAATAAGATTTCATTAACTTTTAGGAACATATTCTAGTGGGAGAGAGAAATATCAAACACATAATTACAGAATAATGTTAAAGTAACTATATAATTTATGGAGAAATCACTGATTGTATTGTATACACATTTTAAGGCTTGATTATAGAGATAGTCACACACAAAAATAATGACAGACTTAAGACCAAATTCATCAACAATTTCATTAAAAGTAAATGGTTTAAATTCCCCAAATAAAATACAGATTGGCAGAGTGAATTAATAAGTGTGACCCAATTATTTTCTGTCAAGAAAAAACTTGTTTCAAGTATAATGCTATATACAGGTTGAAAGTAAAAGGATGGATAAAATATATAATGTAATCTTGAATCAAAGGAAAATAATAGTGGCTATAATATTAGATAAAATAAATTTCAGATCAAAAAATTAAAAAATAAACTACCAGAGACAGATAGGGACACTATAAAATGCTAAAAGGATCAATCTACCAAGGAGATATAGACACTGTAAAAGTGTATGCACCAAATACCAGAGCCGCAAAATATGTTAAGCAAAAACTGATCAAACTGAAAGGAGAAATGAATCCACAATTACAGTTGGAGAACTCAATACTCTGAACAATTTATAGGTTAACTAAACAGAATATCAGCAAGTATATATAAAAACTCAACAGCAACATTATCTACCAAGATATAATAACAATTTCTAGAACATGCTACCCAACTACAGGAGAATATACATTAATTTCAAGTGCTCAGAGAACATATCCAAATATAGATGGGAACTTGAAACACTTTTTTTAATTCCTCAAAAATGAAAAGCACAGAAATCATAGAGTATGTTCTTCAATCACAATGGAATCAAACTAGAAATCAATAACAGAAAGATAATAGGAAATTTTCCAAATACTTAGAAGCTAAAATACACATCTAAATAATCTGTGGGTTAAAGAAGAAGTATCAAGGGAAATTAGAAAAATACAGTGACAGGAATGAAAATGAAAAGACAGCATGCCAAAATTTGTGGCACATAGCCAAATCAGTGCTGAGAAGGAAATGTATAGCAGTAAATGCAGACATTAGGAAAAATGAAAAGTCTCAAATAAAGCACCTACACTCCCACTTCAAGATTACAAATAGAGAGGAGTGAAACAAACCCAAAGCAAACAGAAGGAAGAAAATAATAAATATATCAATGAAATCGAAAATAGAAAAATAAACAATAGTCAATGAAACAAAGACTTCATTATTTGAAAAGGTCAATAAAATTCACAAACATCTGGCAAGACTGAAAAACAAAAAGAAGAAAAAATTATCAATGTCAAAAATAGGATATCAGTACAGACCCTGCAGATATCAAAAGGCTAAAAAAAGATACCGTGAATGCTAAAATACATACATTTGACAACTTAGACAAAATGGACTTGTTCTTCGAAAAACTGTACCACAAATCATCTAAAATAAAACAGATAATTTGAATAGCCATATCGCTATAAAGGCATTAGATTTGTAATTTTAAACTTTCTAAAAAGAAATCTCCAGGTCCAGATGGCTTCTATGATGAATTTTACAAAACTTTTAAAAGATCAATACAAATTATGCAAACTCTTTCAGATATTTCAAGATGAGGAAACACCTCTTAATTGATTTTTTGAAGTTATTATTATCCTAATACCTGATACCACACAAAGAACGTTCACCCCAATCACTACAGAATAATATGACTTATGAATATAGACACAAAAATGTTTAACGAAATATTAACAAATACAATTCAGCAATAGATAACAATTTTACACCATGACTCACAGGGTTTATTCTAGGGATGCATGGCTGGTTCAGTATTCAAAACTTATTTAATATCATCTACCTTATTAATAGGCTAAAAATATCACGTGATTATATATCAATCTATGCAGAAAAAATCATGTGAAAAATTTCAACACCCATTTATGATAAATACTCTCAGAAAAATAGGAATAGAATGAAACTCCTTCAACTTGATAAACAAGTTCTACAAAAAAAACCTACAGTCAACATTATATTTAATGGTGAAAGACTAATAGTCCAATAATTGCAGCAAGATCAGGAAAAGAACAAAGTTGACCAGAGATATAGGAGCCACTGAACCTGCACAGTTTCAAGGTCCCTTTTAACTCTGTGTTATAAAAACACTGTAAGTCACCCCATGTATTTTGAGGCTAAGTGGGGGGAGGCAGGATTTTGAGACACTGGACATTTCACCTATAAAGACTCTGAAGTGTCATCCAAAAGAGATTGATCATTTCAATTAGTTGTGGTAATGAGTTGTGTTGGTGTCCTATTGCTGTTGTTAACAACTCACCCAAAACTTAGTGGTTGAAAACAACATGAGTCATTACCTTACAGTGTGGAGGTCAGAAATCCAAGGTGAATCTTACTAGGCTAAAATCCAGGTGTTGGTGGAGGTGGCTCCTAAATGCTTCAGGGGAGAATTTGTCCTTGCCTTTTCCAGCTTCTAGAAGTCACCTTCCTCATGGCTCCTTCCCCATTTTCAAAGCCAACAGTGTAACACCTTCAAATCTCTCTCTCTGACTCTAACCCTTCTGCCTCCCTCTTGTAAGGACCCTTGTGATTACACTGAGCCCACAGGTTAATCGAGGATGTACTCTCAAGTGGCAAGATGTTTAATTTAATCACATATGGAAATTTCCCTTTACTATGTAAAGTAACATAGTCACAGGTTATGGGAATTGAGACATCTTTGAGGGAAGAGCATTATAATTATAATGCCTACCCCAAAAGTTGGAATAAATCAGATATATACAGAAAATAAAATTTATCACTTGGACCAAAATTTAGCATTGTTACTTGCTTATTTTCCCTCTCATCAAAAAGGAGACATATCTTTTAGAACAGAGAAACTGCATATTTCTCAGCATATATGAAAAGGCAGATTTTCTTATTCCAAGTATACTAAAAACAAAACAAAACCACATCTCATAATTTCCTTTACATTTGCACAATAGCCCTGGCTTATACAATGTCACTAGAATGTAAAAATAACACATACACACACACACCATAACACCAAATGTTGGTCTAGATGGAGTTTAGGGTTGAAATTATATTATTTCAGACAAATTCACTAAACATTACAAGTTTATGGAATAATGAGGTCATTGGTATTCATCAGATTCATTCATTCTATAAGTGTATGGTATATGTTAGGAATCTACTTTGCTGAAGATTGAATAAGTGATAAAGGGGTACATAAATGAATAAAACACATCTGATGTTATAGTTAAATCAACAAGAATTCTCAGTAAATATATCACCAGGTAACAATAGGTCAGTGCAACAAGGCAAGTTAAAAATTTCAGGCAAAGGAGAGATTACTTTGTAGGAGCAGTAATTGTCAAAATTATATAAGAAGGTGGCATACATAAAGATTCTGTGATCACTGCAAGGGATGTGAGTCAGAGATTTGCTTAAACCCCAGACTCCCTTTACATTTTCTGCTAGTTACTGTATGTACATAGTGTTGTGAAATAGAGACATCACAAATAGCAGTTTTTGCTAAAATTTCTTGAAAAAATACTATGCAATTAATTTTTCTGTTTTGAATAAAACAAATTTTTTATTTATGGGTAGCAATTTAACAGCCATATGCTTTGTAGAAACATAGATTTTGTTATGTTGATTTAAAATAAATATATAGAAAACTCAAGTCTAATATAGGTTCTTTGGTCTGCTGTTTCAAATATTCAGCTTCTCTGTAGATAAGCCTTGGAGTCATTACTTTAGCAATCACTGTTTGTTGTCTACTCAATATCTATTCCTCTTTTTTTCTCACTAAAAAGATCCTACTTGAAGTAGCTAGATGTACAGCTCAAAATACGTACCTTTTAACTTTCTCCTGCAGCAAAGTTTGATCATGTGATAATGTTGTAGCAAATGATATGTAAATGGAATTCTGTAAGAAAATTCAGGGAGAGTTTTAGTGCCTCCCTGATGAAGAGTTTCACAAATTTCTTCTGTTTTCCTTCTTTTGTCTACTTGGGTTACAGGTCGCTACCTGAAGGAATATATTTTGATTATGAGAAAACAGTGAACCCTTGTTATGCTTAAGCCACTGACATTTAGATTATTTGTTATTTGCGGCAGATGTATTCTTAATGCAATAATGTATTTGTTGCGTTTTAAGTTGTTAACTTCTTTGCAGGTTAGCAGCAAAAACCTAGTGCTGGTGTACTGAATTTTTGAACTAGCAGTTCAGCAGTCCTAATGAGTGGAGTATATAACCTCCAGCTGTTTTTTCTAAGTCTCTAAACTTACCGAATCTTTTGAATCGCTGCGCTGGTGTCCTTTAGGCATCTTGTTTTTAACTGGGGGCTAACAGTCTATCTAGATAATCTTTTGACAATACAGGAAAGTTTGGGAAGGACATCCTTATTTATGGTGCATGATTTCTTGATTTTTCCTTTTTACAATTCAGTGCTAATGAAATGGAGAAAAATAAGGGAAGAATTTCCCTTTGGTGTGTTTAATTCTAGGTTTGTTTCTCGATGTAGTAAAATAATTATCTAGATGATTAATTGACTGTTTTACTACCCAGTCTTGATCCCTGAGTTCCTCTCTCATTCTCAGGGATGTCATTTTGCCTTCTTCCACTTTTTTCAAGATTTTAATCATTATTATTTCCTCTACTACAAGGTATTTTGGCTTCCTGAATGCCTTCCAACATCTTTTTTTTTTAATTCAAATAAATAATAATACATAGCAATGAGTTGTTTAAAAAAGTTGGCACAAGGATATGATTAATATGTTCCTAATTTGTTTATATTTAAAAATGTTAAGTCTTATGATTCTAAAATCTTTATGAAAACAGGGATAGAAGGACTGATAGTATGCAGACATAATCATCAAAATAGAGTAATACATCAGTTTTCATAGTTGTATATGTTAGAAAGTATAAAGAATTAGTTTATAAATGAGACACATATGAACCTGAGATCTCATTCAACATCAAATTTCACTACTAATTTCAAGGACATGAATAATTGTGAAGCGTGGGAGAGATATGAAGAAATCCAGGACTGTCAGCAATACTCCTCATGTCCTTCCTTTTTATTTTACAGTGTGTCTGACATAGATTTAGCATATGCACTCTCAGCTATTCTTGGTGGGGGAGCATCACTTATACCAAAAAAAAGCTATGCGAGTTATGAAATATTACCATTTTATACCCTGAAAAGTATCTAGCCTACATGACCTTTTTCTAAAGAGCTGTGCCAGGTCTATTTACAGTAAGCCATTTAGATGAACCAGACAGGGTTTGTGTATGGGCTCACATGTGTTCCTCCCAAATTCATATATTGAAATCCTTACCTTCAGTATCTCAGACTGTGTCTCTATTTGGAGATAGAGGCTTTAAAACTCTAATTAAGTTAAAATGAAATTAAACTAATTATGTTAAATTTAGGGCCACTAGGGTGGGCTTTTATCCAATCTTATTTGTGTTCTCATAAGAGGAGGATATTTGGACACACAAAGAGACACCAGGAATGTAGAAAACAGAGAAAAGACCACATGAGGACATTGCAAGAAGGCAGACACCTGTATACTGAGGAGAGAGACCTCAGGAGAAACCAGACCTGTGAAACCTTGATCTTGGACTTCTTGTCTCCAGAACTGTGAAAAAATAAATTTCTGTTAGGCCACCCAGTCTGTGGTATTGTGTTATGGAAGCCCTAGAAAACCGATAGAGCCTTCTTAAATATTCCAAACTTAAGGGCTTGCCCACTACAAAATATCACTATGTGTTTTGCATAAGACCAGATATTAATATGTTTACAAGATGATTTGAATAGGGCATCTTTCTGTTTCGGACAACCAGATAGTAGAAAAAGTTTGATCACGGGCTGCTGTTAACCCTTTCCTTCCATAAACCATGACACTTAAATTCCACTTGGTATATATCCAAAGACACTCTCACACAGGTATGTATGAGGAAATACGTTAGAGTTAGTTTTTTACCATGAGATTTGTTGTAGCAGGTTGTACTTCATTAGGCAAGTGTATAGTTAGCTTTGATGGCTATACTCCATGGAACAGTAGGCAGCGGTTAAAGTAAGAGATTAGGTGTAGGTAAGGCAACATACATGAATCTTCAAAACCTAAAAAAAAAGAGAATTATTTTGAAAATGATTACACATTTCTATTACGTTAATTAAAATACAAGCACTGAATGTAAATGCCTGTTTTAAAAGAACATATACCAAAAACGTTCCCATATTCAACATCATAGAATGGCTTTCTATGGAGTATGTGGGAGGGGAATGCAAGTGGGGAATACCACATAAAGTGAATAAAACCAACCAACCAACAAAAAAAAAAATGAGAGTTTTGTGGCACAGTCCAGTAATGATGGTGTGCTGTGAACTTAGTTCAACACACTGTACCTGAATCCCAAATTTGAAAGCATATTTTAATAATACAGTAATACGACTCAAACAGCGAAAATGCTGAATTGAAAACCTTATATAAATTTTAGATACTCACAAATATAAAGACACACACTCAGTACTAAAGAGAAACAACCTAAAATAATGTAAGAACAGAAGATGTAGTTCATTTCAGAAAGCTAACTATATAAAACAATAAAGAAGTCCAAGAAGACCATACTAAAGACTTCATAGCTGCTATTTATTAAAAAAAAATGTATTAAACATGCTTTTCGTCATATAGGAAAGGGAAGGAAGAGAATGAACAATGAGGATATTGCCTCAAATTTTAGATATCAAATCTGAAGGTTTTGGTGACCTACTTACTGATTACAGAGGAATATAAGAGAACTCAGAGATGACACTGAAGTAAAAAGAAAAAAAGAATTAAGGTATTACTAGTAGAAAGAAAGAATAAGCAACTCTCTCAGTTATATATTTATCTACATAGTTATTGTTTCTCTTGTTCACAAGACTATATGCACTACGCAGGCAGAGATCTGGTCTGTCTCACTCATCTTAGTACCAAGCATCTAGACCAGTGTTGATCTGTGCCTGAAACAATGTGTGCTTAATAACTGAGGAGTATATTTGGGATGAAGAACAATAGAAAGAGGATAGTTTTATCAACTGGCATGGAAATTCCCTGTAGGAAAGTGAACTATGGAGTAATAGAAGAGCTAGAGCTTCTTCCAAAACCACTTGCTTAACTTACTCTTTTGAATGTAACCTAGGAACCAGGGAAGAATATAATGGATTGGTAGATGCTTGTTCCTTATTTTCTCTGGTTAGCAGAAGGCATGGTCTCTGTTCTTGTGTTTTACTCGTGCCAAAGAATAACATGAATAAAATTTTATTTTTTTATAATTTGTAATTATCTTAAACTGTAAAACCTTACGTGGTGGATTCAGATTGCAAGCCCTTTTTAAATTCTAAATTTTCTACTGAAACACTCCCAACAGGAGTGCCAGTGATAGATAGGTGATCTATATACATGTATTATATATATGAATGCAATCCTTCCAGTTACTTGGAATTAAAGTTCTTTCACAAGCAGAGTGTTCCTTCCTGTCTATTTAAGATTGACAGTGACATTTGTCTTTACTTAGGCGGAGATGCCTGATAACTCACTTCTATCACATACTACACAGTCATGAAGTTTTAACACAATAGATCAAATCTATTTTGGATTTCTTTATCACTTTCCGTATGATTGCTGCTTAGAATACGGAGAAAGTGGAGAGTAGCATTAATTCACAACATAAATTATTTTGGGATAATTTTTCTGTATTAAAATATAAAATAGCTTCTCAGTTACAATGAGAAATTCGGCAATACATGGTTATGAGCCTCTGACTTTCTTTGGTGTACGTGAGATGCACACACACACACTCACACACACACATGCACATATTACAAGACAGCATGTCTACTGGTCAGACTGGACACTGAGGCTAGAGATTTTTTGGATTTGAATCTGAGCACTTTTGTTCACCTTCTAACCATGGTTATGAAACTTAACTTGTCTGTGCATCATTTTTCTCAGCTGTAAATATTAATAAAATATGTATAGAACTCAAATGTATTAAAGAGATTAAAAGAATACATATATGTAAAGTCTTCAGATAGCTTTCTAGCATAGAGTAAGAACTAAATGTTTGCTAATACCATGTGAGTATATGTTTTGTATGTATGCATATATATATGATATAACTGCATATTATACAAATTTAGTTTGGCAAAATTAAGTGGAAGCCATGAATTGAATTTCATTGAGGTTAAAAATGTAACCATTCCTTCATTCTCTTTAATGACACACATCAGCTTCTCTTTATGAATTTTACTGTTAATATCTGCAACAAAATATATCATAAGCAAATAAAATATTTAAGTAAAAGATTACTTTAGCCACCGAGAGAAAATACTTCAGGCTCCATGTGCCTTATAACTAGGGTGACCATATCACACAAACTCGTCAGTTTAAGAGTAAAATGTATGTGGTTTTAATAATCACTCAAGCAAACCAGGAAGAGTTTGAGTCACCCTACTCAAAATCCCAGAAAATACAGTGAATGAGAACCACACATTTTATATGTTCCAGGGACAAAGACATTAAAAAAAAAAAGTGGTACCAACTTTTCTTGTGAAATGATGTCACCAGTTATGCCAAGTATACAGCTCAGGTTGAATTTGTAACTCAGGTAGGATTGTCACTTTCATACTTTTGGATTTTTTTTTATTATTCTTATACATAATGCTTTGTGTCTCACAGTTAAAAACAATTGTTGTAAACTTCCAAGTGCTCTAAGGTACAGCTGCCAGGATTTAGTGTGGATCACGTTGTTTGAGGCGTTTGTTCAGCTGTCTGTTGAGTCCCCTGAAACTAATGCTCAGTCTATATTAATGTCTCAGTCCTGGGAAACCTCAGCCTATTCTCTCCTATAATTAATCTTGCAGGTACTGCCTTGACATTATTGGTTCACCAACAGAGCAGAACTGCCTCAGCCATCAATAATAATTCACCGCATTAGGATGAGGCCTCCGTACGGGGCCACAGAGGTAGCTAGATCTGCACAATCTCCTGCATTCCTCTCCAGTTAACGGGAAACTCTGCAATTGAAACTAGTTGTTTTGGTGGCTGGGTAATTTGTAATGGAGGGGTTTTGGTTTTACTAATTGTTTTGCTTTATGCTTTTCTCCAAATGTAGCCACTGCTTGGCACAATGGGAGTGATTGTCTGTTTACTGAATCTTAATATTGAGGCTGTTACAAATTGTCTTTCACAGATGGTGGGAGCTTTTCAGATCGAGAGAGGCAAGGAATTTATAACTCAATATTTCTGTATTACTGATTGGGACGTGAGGGGCATAGACAATGTGTCCTACTGCAGGCTTTGCCGCATGGCTTTTTCCCTCTGCAAAATTATGGCAGGCTCTAGACGTTTTTCTCATTTTGTATAGATAGCAGCTGTGCAATTTCAAGCAGAATGTTTGCTTTGATCCCCCTTCCTTTAATTGAAATCCACAATTATGAGATTTGTTTCTTTTATGTTTGCTAGTTTATTGGTTTAATCTACAAAATGCGCTGTCTTGCTGTCTTACACAGTTAAAGGCTACAGCACAGTTGGGACTTAAATGACAAACATTGGAAGGAGGAGCTTTCGTTTTTCCTTTTTTTTTTCAGCTGTGGAAATAAACCAGTAGACATTCCTCTCCTAGATAGCAAGCTATATGACAACTGAATAAACTGTTATTCTGTAGGATTTGAAGCTATGCCTCTGGTATACGTATTTGTGTGCATATATATATATCAGATTATATATATGATTATCTCCTTTCTAAAAATGTGTGTGTGTGTGTTTAGAATGGAATGGTAGCCGACTGACATAGGAGCATCTTTGATTATAGTAACTAGTATCATTTACATGAAGTCAGTCTTATCAGAACATTATAGGGGAAGAGAGTGGGAGGGTTATGAAGTAAGTAGATATAAGGACAGGATTGCTTGGTCTCTCAGATGGTTTCACAACAAACAACTTGAAAGGTTACATGTCAATATGCTCTACCAGGGTAATGAGCCATGGTTTTCCGAAATGGTAAATTTCCCAATGTTTGGAGTTATTTCTGATTAAAATAGAAGAAAAAAGAAAAGACCAAATAGAGAAGAATAAGATTTTATTGTCAACATTTTATTCTTCCACTCATAATCTTTCATAAACTGTAACTATGTATTTTTAATAACAATGTTTGCTAGTATTTTATGAGTTTGTTATTTTTTTTTTCTGTCACAGTACGTTGAACTTTAATTTGGAGCTCTGGGCTGTGTCTCTTATAGAAAGGAAACCCCGTATTAGCTGGTATTAGGCCAATTAGTTTGTAACTGAACTAAACTTTTTATGCTGTACCCTCATCTCACCCGAACTGAATGAACTGGTTTAACAGTTTTGATAATATTAATATTTGGGCATTTCTCTGAAATGTTCATGAATAAGTAATTCACTTTGGCTTTGTAAAGCAAGGGATGCTTCCCACAGTCCTTCCATGTGTTAATGCTTGTTTGTGGGAGGTGAACAAAACAAGTTATTTTATGGATATTTTAAAGTACTTTAGAACTGCACATTATAAACTGACTGTGTCTCCAGTTCACTGTGTGGTCTCCTGATTATTACATTATGAGGTCTAAAATCATGCAACTGTAATATATACTGTCTAAGCTATATCAATGTGGGCTGTGTATTTTGAATTCAGAAGATATTTAGGTATTTCCTTATATCCCAGGGTGATAGCTGAATTCTAGTAAGAAAAATTCTCCTAAAAATAAGCCTTTAATAGACTACTACTAAGTCCTGGTATCTACCACTAGAAAAATTTCTGGGTGTTCTCTTTCTGTTAATAGTTACAATTTAATTAAATTTCCACTCTTCCAGGAATTTATTTATAAAAAAAACCTTGGTAATTTTAGATATTTTCATTTTACACTTAAAAAAAAATGAGGCTAATAGGCCTTAAGTGATGTGCTCAGGAACATCTAGAAAACTAAGGAAAAGAAACAGAATTCAAACCCAGATTTTTCTACAAACCTTATGTTTAAGCTGACCTGACCTATTTTCCTAGGGTATGTAGTGACTTCAATTAACAGCAGGCTTTGCATTATGTGATGCGGGTCCAGGAAACTTAAAGACACTGATAGCCTGAAAATGTGTGGGAGAAAAAATAACAGTGAGATCTGGAAACAAAAAGGGAAAAAAATAGAAAAGGAGATTGAAAGTGAAGAAGGCTCAAGATAAAGTACCTCATTCACAATGCACTTATGGGCAAATTCAGCCCATAAGTGAATAAAAATTATCCTTATGGATAAAGAATTAGGGTTTTTTTTTTTGAGCTATGCTCGTCTTTTTCACTTCCTCCAAATTAGATTTCATGTATGGGGTGTAATATCAACTCTTATGAGAAATAAATGTTTAATTTGCATAGTTTATAAGTTAACATTGCATTCACACCGTTGGAGGAAATATTTTCTCTCTCGTTGCTTTTAACTGTGGCTGAGAAACTTCCACTCCTCCCCCGTACCCCCAGAGAGTACAGTCAGGAAATTGACTTTCTCAGTTCTGCTCCCTCACTTCTCTCTCTCAGGAAGCAGTGAATTATCAGACTTGTGAGATTGAGACATAAAAGGTCCAAATATGTGTCTCAGTCACTGTCTTTTTTGTGAACAGTCTGTTCTCAGTTCATTTTAATTATGTTCCTCAATTTAGTAGACTCTTTCCCCTACCATGTAGAGTCCTTCATTGTGGTGTAGATTTGTTTATTTCTGGAAATTAAGTGGTTAATCTGGCCAGTGATCATGCTGTATTGTTTGATTCACTTTTGTAGATAATAAAGCTGTTCATGTTTATGACATATGCATTTCTTCAGAAGGATGACTCTTAACTCGTATTACCCCCAAACCTAAAAAGACATAGTCATATATCTCAGTTTTTCAGTTGTTGCATAATGTTCTTCCAGTCTACCAGTTATAGACATCTGGGTTGTTTCCAATGTGTTATAAATTGGAAATTTGATGCAAAACAAGTAATGATACAATAAACCTTCTTGTTTACAACTTGGCATGCTTTTTAAAATATATTTTAGATTAAATTTTGAGATTAATGGTTGAGTCAAATCATATATACACTTTAAATTTTGCTCTATATTACTGCATTCCTGTGCAAAAGTTACACCAATTTATAAAGCCACAAACAAAAGTAAGAGTGTTTCTTTGTCATACCCTCACCAAACCTTGATTTTATAAACTGTTTTAAAATTGTTTGACACTGTGATAGACTCATCACTTTCATCCTTTCTGCTTCGAATTGTATTATTATTTTTAACAGTGTTATTTTGGCCACAGGTGTATATCTTTGGCTCTGGAATTTTTCATTTCATTTTAATCTAGTGGGTGCTTTTTGTCTCCTTGATGGATTCTTATTTTATTGAATTAATGTTCCCACTGCATTTTTCTATAGAATTATTCTTGGGGAATTTTGTCATTTTATAGAATGAATTCCATATCTGCTGCTTGCATGCTGTTTTATGTTCTTTTATTGCCTTGTCTTCTTACTGTAAAATAACTTCATACTTGCTATGATTTTCAGGCTTCCTGGACTTAAGATGGACAGCTCTTTCACTCTGATGTATTGTGGATGAATTAGTCTCCACTTTTTCACATTGAGCTACAGTTTGAGGACCGGGTTTTTGAAATGTGTCTACTTTTTCTCTAGCCTGAGTGTGTAGGGAATAGACAAGTAAAATCAACTGGTGTGCAGCCTTGGTTAAAGGGCCTGGACTCTTGTTTCCAGCTCTGAAATGTTATTAAAACCCGAGTATAAGGGCTTGCTCCTTCTTTCCAGGAGGAAGTTTTATTTCCCTTGAGAAATAAACTTGCTTTTGAATCACTTCCCTAATTTAACATGGAGCTACCAAGGCTTTGCTTGTATCCACAAGCTATCTCAGATGTTTCCATCTCCTCACTTCACCAGTCTCTTCTTGGCATTTCTCTCTCCATTGCCCATTCCAAGCCCTAGTGGAAATTTAGGATTAGGTTGAAAAGGAGTTTGATGTCTTATCTCATGTGCCAGGGCAACCTGTTCATTCAAATTTTATGCGTGCTTTTTCTCTTCATTATGCTAGACGCATAGGTTCTGAGGGTATTTATGATGGTACTCATTTCCTCTCTGCTTTCTTTCCAGCTTAGAGACATCAAAATGGTAAGCTATAACTACTTTCCTGTTTGTGAAAGGAAACGAAAGTTAATTTTTCATGGAAATGATCAGGTGTCTCTCAGGCTGCCTACGTAAACCCTCACTTTACCTGTTTTTAAAGAGAGTCATTCATGAGATATTTGCTGCATTTTATTTTACAAAAGAAAGATAAATGTCATATGTTTTCTTAAAACCACATCCCCATCACTATTTCTAATGCAGCTTGAGTTTGAGAATTAAAGCTCTACTTGGACACTGGTTTGATTGGAGGCATTTTTCTTCATATTCCTTTATGATGACATTGAGGTGAACCTCAAACTGCCATTTCTTCCTCTCTTTGCTTCCCACTGAGGTCCATTCTCCAGTAGAACTGCACATACCCTCATTTGCGTACATGGAAAACCAAAAACAAAACCCACAAAAGGCAATCAGAATCAGTCAGAACTGGTTTTGAATCCTGGTTTGTCACCTGCTTATTGTCTGAAATGTAGCAGATTATTTAACAACTCGGAGAAATGTTTCCTTAATAGTCAAATCATCATAATGATATTAACAGAAATTTTGTGATGAGTAAATGAAATATTTTATCAAGGTAGTGATAAACACTTGAACAAAAAGTATGCTTTCTTGCACTTTCTATTTCTCTAAGCCAATTAGTTTTTCTGTACTGTATTTCATTTTATATAAATACTACTTTTATTTTATCTAAACTTTTTTTTAATCTAAACATTTTTATATACACTATACAATCTAAAATGTGAAATGGGCTGTGATGTGCAGTTTCATCTTTAAAAATTTAGAGATATATTCTTTGCTTGTATTATTATAATTTAGTTGATATGAATGAATCTTTTGGATAGCTGAAAATGAATTTTGCTCTAATCCACCTATGAGAAAACATCTACAATTTAGTGCAAGGCAATTCTGTAGAAGGGTGAGCTGTGCTGCAAAGTACTTAAAAATAGATATTTGGGTTGTAGACATTGACAGAACACTGACATTATCTGAGGCCTCGAGCATTTAATATCCAAACAAATGTCACTTTAAGTTATGTTTCCTAATATCTCTGAGAATATTGCCAGGAGGGTCTAACTTTTTATAGCAGATGTTAAAACTGTATTATTTTATTACACCAAGCTGATTTGATTGCTATATATTTTAATTCATACTGCAGTTATATGATATGTTTGCTTCTGTCTAGGAAGGAACATTGGAAATTAGAGTTTTCATCGTGATTAATACCTTTAGTATTTCAATTTTGTTTAATTTTCCTAAAATTGCTTTAGAAAACAAACTTAACTTTTTACACTTTATTCTGGATTTTTTGCTGGCTATGTTTCTTCTACTTTCCAAAAATTTTCAAAATATCTTGAGTGGTACCATAAAGATTTAATGTGAAAAATAATGGGTTTCTGTAATCTTTAAGAATTTCTTTTGAATGCTGATTTAGGTGAGTTTCTGCAACTTAGATTTTTTTCCCAAGGAAACAATGTACTACTTAGTCTGCCAGTAGATTCACTTTTAGCATGGAAGAGTGAAACTATACAAAAGTCCAAGGAATATTGATGGAAAGTCAGGTTACATATAGCATTAAAGCATTTCATGTTTTATGTCTTTAGTTTTGGTTTTCCTTGGCTTAGTAGGATATACAGCTGTCCCTTAGTATCCTTGAGAGGTTGGTTCCAGGATTGCCCTAATATACCAAAATCCACTGATGCTCAAGTTTCACTTATATAAAATGGTGTATTATTTGGATATAACATCCTCCTGTATACTTTAAATTATCTCTAGGTTACTTATAACATCTACTACAATGTAAATGCTATGTAAATACAATATAAATGCTATGGAAATAGTTTCTGGCATGCATGAAATTCAAGTTTTGCTTTTTGGAACTTTCTGGATATTAAAAAAATCTCTGATCCACAGTTGGTTGATCTGTAGATGTGGAAACTGCTGGTATGGTGGGCCAACTGTAGTTGCTTAAAACACACACACACACACACACACACACACACACAAACACAATTCTGAGTGTAAATTGCTTTTCCTATGGAGATTTAATCCATTTACATTTATTGTCATAAGGGATAAGTTTTGTTTTGATTCTGTAGTCTCTTATATGTTCTTCCTGTATTCTTTCTTTTGATATATATATATATATATATATATATATATGTATATGTATATATATATTATCTTCTTTACTCATTTTACAATTTCTTTCATTTTTTATTAATTACTCTTAAATAACAAATAACATATGGAAAAATATGATTTTTTGTAAAGAATTTTGTCCTATTTCCTAGTGTTTTCCCCTCACTTCTCAATGTTCTATTATATTTTAGAGTTTATAAACAGATATTTTTTGTTAGTTTTTATATGACATTGTTTATATTTTGTGATCCATACTTTGTATAATATTTCTACATTATTTTTACCATTTAAAAAAGGCACTCATATCACATTCACTTTCCCATTTATTTACCTAAGAGCAAGATATTTTGCATTTACTTTACCATGGGAGTATTTCCAGTAGGACGATCATTAAATTTATTTTTCATTGCCAATTTTGATTTCTCTGACAGAACTACAAATTTTAATTCTCCTATGTGATTTGTTATATTTCTTAAAGTTATTTCTGATATTATTCATACCCCTTTCCAATTCATTCTGCTGTTCATTCTCCTTTCCTTATTTATTTCTTGTATTTTCTGCTCCAAGTTTATTGAAGCTACATTTCCCACCTATTTAATTACTAAACCATTTCCTAAAGCATTTTTGTGATAAAGCATTTTCACCATCTTATTCTCACTAAGTAATAAAAATATGTCTAATGTTTTTGTTGCAAATCCTTCTTTTCTTAGCACTTTACATTTTTGTATGGGGTGGGCTTATTTTTGTGTCTATTAGTATTTCTATTTGAATTTCCTGACATTCCAAGTACTTATACAACACTGGATATGTTTTTTAATAGGCAGGATGAAAGTTAGTATATTTCTCTTTTGTCCAGATGAAGATCCAGAGGTGAAAGAAAGCTTTGTTCATTTAAATATTTCTCGCAGTTTCTTCCAGGTATTGCATGGCACCAAGTACAAAGTAGGTGATCAATAAATAATTGTAAATAAGTGATCTAATAACATGAGGGAAGTCATTTAGTGGAAGAACGGGGGTACAAAAGTGATAGTGGAAAAAGATAAAGTAGGTCAAATCATAAGGGACATGGTAAGATGGGACATACTAGAATGCATTTTAAGACTAGGTTAAATAACAGAGTAATATTGGGTGGGCCAAAAAGTGCCTTCAGTATTTTAAGTAAAAATAAAAAGCATATTTTTCATTTTCACCAAGAACTTTATTGAATGGCATATTCAGCCTTTTGTTCCACTACCTTCTGCCATTTTCAGGCAACTTCATAATTCCATCTTCCCAAAACTTTTTATCTTTTTGAGCAAAGACCTGTTCCAGGTGCATTTTACAGTCTTCCAGGGAATTGAAATTTTTTCCATTAAGAGAATTTTATAAAGACCGAAATAAATGGAAATCCGAAGGTGCAATGTCTGGTGAATACAGCAGATGAATCAGAATTTCCCAGCTAAGCTATAACAGTGTTTTCCCGGTCATCAAGGAAACATGTGGTCTTGCATTATCCTGATGGAAGATTATGCGTTTTCTGTTGACTAATTCTGGACACTTTTCATCGAGTGCTGCTTTCAGTTGGTCTAATTGGGAACACTACTTGTTGGAATTAATCATTTGGTTTTCCAGAAGGAGCTCATAATAGAGGACTCCCTTCCAATCCCACCATATACACAACATTACCTTCTTTGGATGAAGACCCGCCTTTGGTGTGGTTGGTGGTGTTCATTTTGCTTGCCCCATGATCTCTTCCATTCCATATTATTGTACAGTATCCACTTTTCATCGCCTGTCACAATCTGTTTTAAAAACGGAATGTTTTCATTACGTTTAAGTAGACAATCACATGCGGAAATACGGTCAAGAAGGTTTTTCTCGCTTAACTTATGTGGAACCCAAACATCAAAGCGATGAACATAACCAAGCTGGTGCAAATGATTTTCAACTCTTGATTTGGATATTTTGAATATGTCAGCTATCTCCTGCATGGTATAACGTTGATTGTTCTCAATTAATGTCTCGATTTGATCGCTATCAACTTCAACTGGTCTACCCAACCGTGGAGCATCGTCCAGCGAGAAATCTCCAGCACGAAATTTCACAAACCACTTTTGACACATTCGATCAGTCACAGCACCTTCTCCACACACTGCACAAATCTTTTTGTGTGTTTTTGTTGCATTTTTACCTTTCTTGAACTAATAAAGCATAATATGCCAAAAATGTTGCTTTTTCTCTTCCATCTTCAATAGCAAAATGGCTACATAAAAGTTCACCGATTTTGATAAGTCTTTTTTCTAAATACATGCTGATATGACAGCTGTCACATACACTTTAACAAAATTGTTTCAAATGAAGTTAAAGACAGCTAAGTGCTATTAGAGCCATCTTATGGAATAAAATGAACGAACCTTTTGGCCCACCCAATATAATCATATTTATGTTTTATCCAAAGTACTCTTGCTGCAAACTGACAGTACTGGAGAATGGTGATGAGTTAGGTGGTGAGCATAATTCACTTGAGTATTGATGAAGGGTCAGACATACAGAAATGATTTAAAAATATACAATTGTTAGTACTTGCTGACTTTGTGTGTGTGTGTGAATCAGTGAGCAGGGGATAAAGTAAACAAAGATCAGGATAATATTCAAGTTTCATGATATGACTATTCACTAAGACAGGGAAATTGGAAGGAATCTTCTCATATTTTCATTGATACTTCCCTACCAATTTGAATAACCAGAGTATATGTAAAACTAGCATCTCCAAGATAGAATACTGCTAAGATTTTCCATGACTTTAACCCAGATTGCATTAGTATATTACCTAAAATCTAAGATGAATTGTGCTAATTCAAGGCACCTATTGATTGAATCTATACACTATTCATTGTCTCTTTCTAGGATTTATGCCTTTCCAATAAATATTGACACCTTGTACAAATATAAAATAAAATAAATTAAGTTTGACTTAATTAGTAAAATCTCTCCAAGTTATTGGCAAAACGTGGATTTTTAATTCTCTTTGAAAAATTTCTTTGAGCTCTTAAGTAATTCTGAGTCTTTAAAAATATTTTGTGTAAAGCTTGAAGAAGTTGTCCTGGGAAACAATAGCCAGAAATTAAAACCCTTTGTCACTAAACAGTACTAATACCACAGTTGTGTGGTATTGTTACCTTTATTTAAGTCATTTGGAAACCAACTTGATTCATTCTTCTGTTTGCCATAAACTCCATTTATTTAAAAAAATTAACTATAGTTTATTTACAATACTGTATTAGTTTCAGGTATAGAGCTTCAGATTCTTTTCCATTATAGGTTATTACAAGATATTTAGTACAGTTCCCTGTGCTATACAGTAAATCCTTGCTGTTTATTTTAAATATAGTGTTGTGTATCCATTAATCCCATACTCCTAATTTATCCCTTCCCCTCCACTTTCCCCTTCATTAGCTGTAAGTTTGTTTTCTATGTCTGTGAGTCTGTTTCTGTTTTGTAAATAAGTTGATTTGTATTATTTTTTAAAGTCCACATATAAGTGATATCATATAATATTTATCTTTCTTTTTATGACTTACTTCACTTAGTATGATAATATCTAGGTTCATTCATGTTGCTGTAAATGACAATGTTTTATTCTTTTTTATGGCTTACGGCTGAATAATATTCCATTGTATATATGTATATGTGTAAGACCACGTCTTCTTTATCCATTCATCTGTTGATGGACATTTAGGATGTTTGCCATAAACTCTTGACTACTTTATTTTTACTGCATAATTACCTTAAATAGGTACATAAGAATAATATACCTTACTTGCATAACATCCTTATTCTATTGGGTTTAGAATTACAGGTATAAAGATTTCTCAGATACACCTTAACAGAAGAGAATGACATATGGAAATACCCTTCTGGAAGAAGCTGGAAATGTTCCGTAGTTTTCATTATTTTATAATTAGGTCACTTTTGACAAGTCTTTTCAATCCTAAAATTTGATTCTTCTCATTTAAAAAGCATAAAGTAGTAATGATCTCTAAAGCTAAGATTCAAAGATCTTAACATACCATGCAACTTATTTTTCTTATGGATATATAAAACCGTGTCATATTTCCAAGCTCTGTCATTTTCCAGGAAACATTAAGTGAAATCAGTACTAAGTTAATTGGCATTATAAATTATTTTTTATTTTTAAACTGAAAATAGGTGGAAAATAGATGTGCATTTATTGTCTTATGAATATATGAAAGATTACAACAGAAATTCATGATAATATGCTTATCTAACCCATTCCAACCTTTCAATTAGCCCATTTTTGAAATAAATGAGCTCTACAATCTGTGACAAGTATCTCATTTTCATTCTTATCTCCTTTAATTCCACCATTTCATTTAGTATATCATTAGAAGGTGGTTATTTAAATATGACAGGGTACCCCAAAAATATTAAAGCAATCATATTTAAAATAAAATATAGTAGCTTTTATTGGCTCATATCCACATAATCAGAAACTCCAAGAAATTTCATATTTTCTAATAGCTTTTACTAATAGATTACTTAAATTAAATTTTAAGCTTATTACCATTTGTAAAAATTTAAGTCTTATTCTCAAAACAATGGATTTTACTGGCTTAAATTCCCTCCCTAGATAAATATTTAAATATTTGTAATATATACCCCAAAATATCTTCTGAAAAGTTCTGTCTCTGGTATTGGGCAGAGTAAGGTACACATGACATAATAGTGTATAACAAAAGATAGCTGTTTCATCAATAAAATAAATTAAACGTGTATTGAGTGACTACTGTTGACAGGCATGGGGATTTAAAAACAGAGTAATATAACAATATTATCAAGTAATTGGTAAAATCATCAAGAATATATATTATTCAAAATTTATATATAAGTAACAATGTAGCTACAAAATATATAAAGAGGTATTGAAATTAAAAAAAGAAATAGATATACCCACAATCATAGCAGGAGACTTTAACATGTCTGTCTTAATGGTTGAGAAAATAAAGACAATAAAGAGAAATATTAAAAATCTGAACAAAATTAAAAAATTAAACTATCAACATGTAGAACACTGCAGAATCAACATTTTTTTTTTTTTTTTTAGAACACAGCTAGAATATTTACACAGTTGACCATATATTGGGCCATAATGAAAACCTCAGTACAATTTAAGGGATTAAGGTTATTCTGAGAATTCTCTGACTATAAGGAGAGTAATTTAGAATACAATTTTTAAAAAAAGGAAAAAATATTCCCCAAGTATTTTGGAAGTTAGCAGTATTATTTGATATAACGCATGGATCAGAGCAAAAACATCTTAATAGAAATTAGAAAATGTTCAACTGAATGATACTAAAAATAAAACATAGGGCTTCCCTGGTGGTTCAGTGGTTAAGAATCCACCTGCCAATGCAGGGGACACGGGTTCTAGCCCTGGTCCAGAAAGATCCCATATGTCATGGAGCGACTAAGCCTGTGCACCACAACTACTGAGCCTGCGCTCTAGAGCCTGTGAGCCACAACTACTGAGCCCACGTGCTACAACTTCTGAAGCCCACGCACCTTGCTCCCATGCTCCACAACAAGAGAAGCCACTGCAATGCGAAGACTGTGCTCCGCAATGAAGAGTAGTCCCCACTCGCCGCAACTAGAGAAAAACCCGCGCACAGCAATGAAGACCCAATGTAGCCAAAAATAAATAAATAAAATAATCTTTAAAAAAAAATGAAACATAAAAAGTGTAGAATGCAGCTAAAGTCATGCAGGGGGAAATTTATAGCATTAGAACTATGTATATCAAGAAATAAAGATGCTGAAAAGCAATTACATATTAATTTTAAAAAGTTAGGAACAACAGGACTTCCCTGGTGGTGCAGTGGTTAAGAATCTGCCTGCCAATGCCAGGGACATGGGTTTGAGCCCTTGTCCAGGAAGATCCCACATGCCGCGGAGCAACTAAGCCCGTGCACCACAACTACTGAGCCTGCGTTCTAGAGCCCGTGAGCCACAACTACTGAGCCCACATGCCACAACTACTGAAGCCCGTGCACCTAGAGGCCATGCTCTGCAACAAGAGAGGCTGCAGCACTGAGAAGCCCATGTACCACAGCGAAGAGTAGCCCCCACTTGCTGCAACTAGAGGAAGCCGTGCACAGCAATGAAGACCCAGTGCAGCCAAAAATAAATAAATTTATAAAAAAATAAAAATAAGAAAAAGAAAAGTTAGGAATAACAGAATTAGAACAGAAGTTGATAAAATTATCAAATAAACTTATCAAAAGTTATTAAATCAAATTTGTAATAGAAAACACAGATAAAGCTGAAAGTTAGATATTGAAATATTAATAGATTCTCTGGAAAGACCAATCAATAGAAAGAGAAAAAAGAAGAGAAAAGGAGGATTCAGAAGAACTTCATAAATGCAAAAAAAAAAAAATTGCACATTTTAGAGATACTTGACAATAGTAACATATTTTTATATATTAGTTTATATATTATATATTTGATATGGTAATATATATTAATATACATTATATCTTATATTATTAACAAATTTGTCTGTAGTTCAGCTGAGCTGCAAGGGTTAGATCTGAGCTGCCATGTGTCAGAGTAGCCAGTTAAAGCTATAGTTAAAAATGAATAAAGGTGACCAAAGTGGGCATCTTTTTCTTATTCCTTATCTTAGAGGAAAAATTTTCAGTGTATCACCATTGAATAAGATGTTAGCTGTGGGCTTGCCATATATGGACTTTATTGTGTTGAGTGTGTTCCCTCTGTACCCAGTTTATTGAGAGTTTTTATCATAAAAGTACATTGAATTTTGTCAAATGCTTTTTCTGCATCTTTTGAGAAGATTATATGATTTTTATCCGAAATTTGTTAATGTGGTATAATCACATTGACTGATTTGCAGATGTTGAACCATCATCCTTGCATCCCTGGAATAAATCCCACTTCATCATGGTTGTCTTAGTATATTGTTGAATTCAATTCGCTAACATTTTGTTGAAGATTTTCTACCTATGTTCACCAGGGATATTGGTCTGTAATTTTCTTTTTTATAATGTCCTTGACTGGCTTTGCTATCAGGGTAATGCTGGCCTTGTAAAGTAAGTTTGGAATTGTTCCCATCCCCTTATTTTTTAAAATAATTTGAGAAGGATTGGTATTAGCTCTTTAAATGTTTGGTAGACACCACCAGTGAAGCTGTCTGTTTATGGCCTTCTGTCTGTTGGGAGGTTTTTGATAACTGTTTCAATCTCCTTACTAGAAATCAGTCTGTTTAGATTTTCTCTTTCATCATAATTCAGTCTGGTAGTTGTATGTTTCTAGGAATTTATCCACTTCTTCTAGGTTGTCCAATTTTTTGGCATATAATTGTATTATCCTTTGTATTTCTGTGGTATTAGTTGTAACATCTCCTCCTTAATTTGTCAATTTATTATTCAAATATTCTCTACCTTTTTCTTGGTAAGTCTAGCTAATGGTTTTTCTATATTTTTTATCATTTCAAAAACTCAGCTTTTAGTTTCATTTATCATTTCTATATTTCCACTCTGATCTTTGTTATTTCCTTCATTCTGCTAACTTTGAGTTTAGTATGCTCTTCTTTTCTAATTCCTGGAAGTGTAAACTTAGGTTGTTTATTTAAGGTATTTTCTCTTAATGTAGCTGTTTATCTATAAACTTCCCTATTAGAACTCCTTTTGATGCATCCCATAAGTTTGGAGTGTTGCCTTTTCATTTTCATTTGTATCAAGATTTTTTTTTATTTCTCTTTTGATTTCTTCTTTGATTCATTGGTTGTTCAGGAGTATGTTGTTTAATCTCCATGTATTTGTGAATTTTCCAGTTTCCTTCTTGTAATTGATTTCTAGTTTCATGCTATTGTGGTCAGAAGAGCAGCTTGATATGATTTAAGTCTTTTCAAATTTGTTAAGATTTGTTTTATAACCTAACATATGATCTATCCTGGGGAATATTCAGACAAGTAAAAGAAACAAAAGGTATCCAAATTAGAGAATACAAAGTAAAGTGGTCTCTGTTTGCAGATAGCGTGACTCCACCAAAAAAACTGTTAGAACTAATAATAATTTCAATAAATTTGCAGGATACAGAATCAATATACAAAAATTAATTGTGTTTTGTACAAAAACACTGAACTATCAAAAGGAGAAATTAAGAAAACAATCCCATTACAAAAGCACAAAAAGAATAAAATACATAGGAACAAATTAACCAAGGAGATGGAAGATCTGTACACTAAAAATGATAAGACTGATCAAATACACAAATAAATGGAAAGATAGTCTGTGTTCATGGATTGTAAGAATTAATATTGTTAAAATGCTCATACTAACTAAAGCAATCTACAGAATCAATGTAATTTCTATCAAAATTCCAATAACATTTTTCACAGAAATAGAAAAAAGCATCCTAAAATTTGTATGGTCAAAGAAGTTTCAAGGAAGAAGAACAAAGCTGGAGGCATTACACTTCCTGATTCCAAACTATATTACGAAGCTATAGTAACCAAAATAGTATTGTGCTGGCATGGAAACAGACACATGGATCAATGGAACAAAATACACAGCCAAGAAATAAACGTGCATTTATGGTCAATTAATTTTTGACAAAGGAACCAAGAATGTACAATGGGGAAAGAATCGCCTCTTCAATAAATGATGTTGAGGAAACTGGTCTTGGGAAAACATAGTATGAAACTGGATCCCTATCTAACACTATACACAAAAAACAACTCAAAATTGAATAAAGACTTGAACATAAGACCTGAAACCTTAAAAACTCCTAGAAGAAGATATAAGGGATAGTCTTCTTGACATTGGCTTTGGCAATGATATTTTTGATTTGACACCAAAAGAAAAGACAACAAAAGCAAAAATAAACAAGTGGGACTACATCAAAATAAACAGCTTCTGCACAGCAAAGGAAACCATCAACAAAACGAAAAGGCAACCTATGGAATGGGAGAAAATATTTCCAAACCCCATATTGAATAAGGGGTTAATATTCAAAATATACAAAGAACTCATATAATTCAATAGCAAAAAGATAAATTACTCAGTTTAAAAAAATGGGCAGACCATGTGAATAGACAGTTTTCCTAAGAAAACATACAAGGGACCAACAGGTATGAAAAGGTGATCAACATCACTAATCATCAAGGGAATGTAAATCAAAACGACAATGAGATATCACCTCATAGCTCTTAGGATAACTATTATCAAAAAGACAAGAGATAACAAATACTGATGAGGATGTGGAGAAAAGAGAACACTTAAACACTGTTGACAGAAATGTAAACTGGTATAGCCAATATGGAAAACAGTATGGAGGCTCCTCAAAAAATTACAAATAGAACTATACTAAAATCCAGCAATCCTGCTTCTGAGTATATACCCAAAGTAAACAAAATCATTATGCCAATGAGATATATGCACTCTTATGTTCATAGCAGCATTATTCACACTAGCCAAGGTATGGAAACAACTTATGTGTTCATACATGGATGAATGGATAGAGAAAATGTGGTGTATATATATATATAATGGAATATTATTTAGCTTTCGAAAAGGAGGAAATCCTGCCATTTGCAACAGTATAGATGAACCTGGAGGATATTATGCTAAGTGAAAGAAGTCAGACAGAGAAAGACAGATACCTCATGGGATCAATTTTATGTGCAATCTAAAAATAAAAAGTTGAACTCAAAGTAAAAAAGAGTAGAAAAGTGGATGCCGGTGGCTTGGGGATGAGGAAAATAGAGGTTGGTAGTACCATACAAACTTTTAGTTATAAGATGAATGAGATCTAAGGATCTAATGTATAACTTTGTGACTATAGTCGATAACATTGTATTTATAATGGAAATGAAGATTTTGTGCACATTATAGTAAATATAAACAACATGTACTGTAACCATCAAACTTGTTAAGAGACTAGATCTTAATTATTCTAGCCACAGAAAAGGAATTATAATTATGTGATATGATTTAATCCTTACTGAGATGGTATTATAAAGAGTCTAAAACCTGAGAAAGCACTTGACCACCCCCCCACGCCCCGTCCATTGTTCCCCATGGAGCGGCGCACACTTGAGGGTCAGGTGGAGTAGCAGAACACTTGGAGGTCATATCACTGCTGAGGAAGTTGCAAACAAAATGTTTCAGCGGTTCTATGGACCTCGACTTGGGGTTATGCGGGTGTAGAGGGGGTGGGAAGGAGAAGGGCTAGGAGTGGAAAATACAGGGTTTTAAGTCAGAGCGGGAAAAATATCTTCAAGGTTTCCCCTTGCTTCCCCATTATAAAGGGCTCAGCAGAATCACCAGGACATATATACACTACCAAACATAAAATAGATAGCTAGTGGGAAGCAGCTGCATAGCACAGGGAGATCAGCTCGGTGCTTTGTGACCACCTAGAGGGGTGGGATAGGGAAGGTGGGAGGGAGGGAGACGCAAGAAGGAAGAGATATGGGAACATATGTATATGTATAACTGATTCACTTTGTTATAAAGCAGAAACTAACACACCATTGTAAAGCAATTATACCCCAATAAAGATGTTAAAACAATTTTTTTAAAAAAGACTTTTGTCTGAGGTCTCAGATGAGACCTAGGAATGAAGGTGCTGGGCTAGCAATGTAAATATGCAAAAGAGCATGGCCAGCCTGGGGGCTGAGACCTTGAGTGCACTTCTCTTCAGAGGCTGCAGTGCATTAGCTGTGCTTCAAGTCTGGTGTGGGAAGGGCAGATTTCCTTCATGAGGCCTGTCAGGGAAAGACTTCGTAATCATCTATGGTCAGGCCTGAAAAATCATATGTAGGTTGTTAAGCAGGAAACAGACTTCTTAATATTGAACAATTTTCTACCAATATATTTTGGAAGATATAGGCACATTCCTAGAAAGCACAGTTTACAAAACTGGTACCAATACATATATCAATAATACATTTAATCAGTCTTGAATCTATCAAAGAAATTGAATCCATATTTTAATATTCCCAAAAAGAAACTTTTAGGCCCAGCTGGGATTTATCAGCAACTCCCTCTAAATAGTTAAAGAAATAAAGCCATTTAAATAAAATTATTAGAAGATCAGGAAACTAGTAAATAAATCCCAAGCTTATTTTTTATAGAGTTATCATTATCTTAACAACAAAATGGGACTAGGGTACCACCAGGAAAAAAATTACAAGTAGGCCTCCCTCAGGAACACAGAGGATAAAAATCACAAATCTGAGAATATGTAAAATAGTTAAAAATCACAAATAAATATGTTTAGCCTAGGATTTTAGGATTGAGTTAACATTAGAAATTAAACCATCATAATCACTATATTTAAGAAATAAGGAAGAACAATTTTATATCCTCAATATATGGGAAGAAATATATTTCAAAAGATCTACACTTATTCATTATAGAAACTACTAATGAAAAATTAAGAAAACTTTGTTATTCAGTAAGTAGCACCTACAAAACTCTACAAAAAAATTCATACTTATTTTTCAAATATTGAAAACTTTTCCCTGAGGTTGGGAATGAGAAAAATATACCCCTATCCTACCTGACTAAATATTGCATTTTGAATCTAAGCCACTTTAATTACTTTAACAATCTCAATGTACCTAGCCTCCACCCCCAACATAACCCTATATAGAAAATCCACTCCAAATGGATTAGTTATATAAACATAGAAGAAAAATAAATTCCTAGTGCTTCTAGAAAGTGCTAAGAGAATACATTCTTGAATTATGGTGTAGAAAGTTTTATTTAAAAGAATGCATAAATCATCACTACCCATAAAGGAAAGGAATTAATATATTGGACTGCATTTAAATTAAAAACTTCTACAAAGACAGCATTGAAAAGAGTACGCATGAAAGCTGTGGACTAGGTAACGGTATTTGCAATGCATATAAATGAAAAATAACTTAATCAAACCAACGAAACCTTTCTGAATCTCAAACACATTTATAGCGGAGGTCAAATTTTACACATTTTCAAAGTTTTGGAAGAACTTTTATTTTAACTTAACTACTTCAGCTCTCCTAAAAGTAGATCAAAAGTAAGAGTGAAGATTAAACTGTATAATGAGCAGTTAACTCAATAACTTTTAATGACCATAAAAAATGGATACATCCAGTACTGAAGCACAATCTCATCCAGGGTCATAAAAGTCTATTTTACATGCTGTAAATCTCACAGGAGCTGTGAAGTATGTATCCCCTTTCCTAGTCTAAAACCTTGTGGCTTGTCTGATTGCCCTTTACGATGACTGAGGTTAGTATCTCTTGCCTATAAAATCTCTTGCCTATTTTATAAGAAATGCAGATAAAGAATTATTTGAACTAAATACTCACATTTGCTAACATACAGCTACTTACTCAGTTCCCTTTATTTAAAAATCATTCAACTAAAAAATTCTTATCCCAAATTATTTGTGTTCTTAAAAAAAATAACCTTATGTTTCATAGTACATTTCAGGTAAAAAAGTCTAGTTTAATATCAATCAATTAATGTAATCAAATATTACTGATTCTAACAATATGAGGAAAGACAGTTTCATATGACCATCTGGAAATTTTTTTTGAAAACCTGAATATGTCTATACATAAACAATCTAAGCAATTAGTGGGGGAAAAAGGATTTGTTTTACTCTAGGTAATGTCTTTTGTTCTTTATTTCACTTTGCATATTTCAACACTGCTTACAAAATGAAGCTAGCAAAATATATGTGAACATCTGACATACAAAAATCATACTGACAATTCTTTATCAACTTTTTTGCAATGTTAAATATAAACATTCTATCAACTATAGGAGAAGGGAAACTAATAGTTTTAAAGTATATATCCTAGACAGTGAGAGAAAGCTGTTTTTTGGCTATTATTTCCCATAAAATCTTTTAAACTATTGTTTATTATAGCTACTATTTATGATAATGCTGTTGTATGCATTATTACAGCCCCGTATTTCAGTGAAATGCCCAATAAATGTATTTTAAAAATGCATTCTTCTCTAACTGCTTGAGATAAAATGTTGCTGTCATTTTACTGAACTACACAAGCACATAAACATGGTAGTAATAAATGTTTTAAAGTTTCTAAAGCACAGAATGGTAGGAAATTAATCTGCATCATCACAGCCTCTTTCATAACAACCTTTTTTAATGAGTCAGATTCATCTACTCCATTTTGATGGCAAAAAGTGAATCATTTCTTGAAGAGATTTGTCAGCACAAAGAGCAATATGAATTTTCCCTGTACTTTAGAGGTCTGAAATAGGAAATAAAACTTTTCAATTTAGTACAGAATATAACTCTTTATCTACTTTGGTTTCTTCCAAGATCGCAGATTCATCATTTAACCTAGAACTCGATGTTCTAAATGGGAAAAGGGAAGCATTGTAGAATGAATGTTACAAGGTGGTATTTGTTCCAGTGAATTTAAAGCAATTCCCTTAATCAGCATATGTCCTGATTTTGCTGTTGCAAAGATGAAGTGGAACAACCAAGATCCTAAGAAATAATACTATTTATCACATTACAGAGAAATTTCAGGACAAGAAATATAGTCCTGACTAAAATCTTCTACTATACTTCAAATATAGTCACATTATATGAGTAAAGTGCTACATAGTTCTTTTGGTACTTTGCCTACTTGGAAATATTTCTCTATTTTCCTGATACATAATATAATTTCTTCATGCTTTTCTAATGAAAGAATTCCATGAATCCTTGATAATCTGACAAAGGCATTTTACATCTTGTTTTTCAAACATTGTCACAGAATTCATACACCTGCAATTTATTAGGCTTTCCAGGGTTTTATGAACCCTGTTAAATTATTTTCTAGAGATTTATTAGAACTGTGTGTAGTGATCATTAGAGTATTTTTTCAAATATTCCAGTTTTCTCCTTGTGCATATTTTGTAGGGGACTGATCACATTTCCCCACTCCTTTGAAATTAAGCTTAATTTGCTGTGGAAAATAAAATGTGAAATATTTGAGAGCCAGATTCTACACTACCTACCCTCTTTTCTTTTTTTATTTCTCAAATATAGAAGTACATCTTGCAACGAAGCCTTTATCAACTTAGATTTTTGAATTGGTAATATATTAAGCAGAACTCCTTGCATTGCACCTGTAGCATGAACCAGAAATAAATATTTACTACCTAAACCTCTGAGAATTTTTTTATGGAGGCAAGAGGATTATTATGCAGTAATGTTTGGGCTATCTTCACTCATACTGTATTCTTTTGTATCCTTCACAGTGATAATATAATCATAAGAAAGCTGTATATTTCTAAATAATGCTTTTTTCCTCTTTAGCAGCTATAAGGGATTTAAATTTTAAAAAAGATAGAGAATAAGATAATATTAAATAATAACAATGTTCAGTGTAAAGTATGCCATTGATATTTAATGTAAAAATATAAGATTTGACACATTTCTAAGCATATAAACTACAACTCACGTACCTAGAATGTGAATTGTGAGAAAGTTAAGACTCTCTCAGATACTGGATACTTTTTACCTAGGTTTCTAATAACTTTTGTTCTCTTGTTTCCAGTATTTTAAAAAATAGAATATTGCAAACCACAAATTAGTATTGGTCATACTTACTGACAGTTGCTAGAATGGAAATTAGGGGAAAAGATTCAAATATCAGTCAGAAGAAATAAAAAGAACACTGAATTTATAGCCATTTTGTACGGAGCAAATAGCCTTAAATATCTCAATAGGTATTTGGCAAATGTAACAATAAAAGGTTATACAAATATTCTATTGCTGAGATTAAAGCTGCACTGAATTAGAGTCACCATCCTTGGTTACTGTAGATTTGTAATAAGTTTTGGAATCAGGAAGTGTGACTTCTAACTTTGATTCTCTTTTTCAAGTCTGTTTTGACTATTTACGGTCTTGTGATTTCATATGAACTTTAGGATTGTTTTCTATATCTCAGAGAAATATCATTGGGATTTTAATAAGAATTACATTAAATCTGTAGATCACTTTGGGTAGTATTGACATCTTAACAATATTAAGTTTTCCAACCCATGAACATGGGATATCATTTCACTAATTTGTATCTTCTTTAATTTCTTTCAGAAATATTTTGTAGTTTTCAGTGTACCAGTCTTTTGTCTCCTTGGTTAAGTTAATTTTTAAGTATTTTGTTTTTTTTGATGCTCTTATAAATAGAATTGTTTTCTTAATTTTCTGATTGTTCATTATTGGTGTATAGAAATACAAGTGGTTTCCATATGTTGATTTTGTATCCTGCAACTGTGCTGAATGTGTTTATTTGTTTTAACAGTTTTTCCTGTGGAATCTTTAGGGTTGTATGCATATAAGATCATGCCATCTGTGAACAGAGATAATTTTACTACTTCCTTTCCATTCAGATAACTTTTATTTCTTTTCCTTGCCTACTTACTCTGGCTCAGAACCTCCAGCACTATGTTGAATAGAAGTGTCAAGAGTGGGCATCGCTGCCTTGTTCCTGATCTTAGAGGAAGCACTTTCAGTCTTTCCTCATTGAAAATGAGTTCAACTGTGGCTTTTCCCTTTTCATTTTCTTTTGGTAGTTTGCATGATATATTTTCCCTTCATTTTATTTGTAATTATAATACCTTATTGTAAGATATGCATCTTATAAATAGCATATCTTTAAAATTTTTAATATACTCTGGCATTGTTTTTTTTGATTATATCTTTTGTCTTTACATATTTAAAGTTATTACTGACATATTTAAATTTTAATTTCTAATTTTTCCAAATCATCTATTTACATTAATTTATCCCTCTGTCTTTTTAAAATTAATCAAATATTATTTCATTTTCCATGTTTTTCTTTATTAACTTTTTTTTTTTAAGTATAGAAACATTAGGTAATTTTATCTTCTGTAAGGCAGAGTTTGTTCATTATTTTTTATACCAATGGAATAGGGCTGACCGATTTACTCAAATTAGGGTTGGAGCTGAATTGTGACATGGTTTCTCTTTTGGCAATATTCGTTTTACCTCTATTTAGCTATGTTCTTTCTGATAATTTAAATTATATCCTTGTGGTTTCACTGTGGCCTCTCGAGCTATTAAGCCCTTAAATCTAATATTTATCTCCTGGATTTCTTGAAAAAGTTCTAAAATATGCTTGTTATCATAATTAGTAATATTGCCAATTTCATTCTTAAAAGTGTTTAGTATTATACTTATAGCCACCCTTGTTATTGTCATCCTATTTATATAACATATAAAACCTGAGTGGTTTCTCATGGTAACTAAAGCCAGCATTTTAATGAGCACTGTATTTAGGTATTTATATAGAGAGAAAATAAAATTCATATAGAAAAGCTGGAATGTGTAGTAAACTAAAGAAAAAACTGGTATACCTTGTACACAAATAAAATTCAACTTAGGTAGCCATTTAGCACAAACACTTTAAATTTGTCAAAACTAAATGATGTATATTCTATCTATTATCTATCTATTTATTTAATTTACTGGGACTATATTATATATCAGGAAATAGTCTGTGCATTTTGTAGGTGCCAATTAATTTAATTCTGATAAAATTTTGCTGCATATTACTTTTATCCACATTTTACATCTGGGAGAAATGAGTTACAGACAGGTTAAGTAATGTGCCCCAAGTTACAGAAGGAGTAAATAATAGAACTAGGATTGAAACTTAGGAAGACTAGCGCCAGAACCTATTCTCTTAACTAATACTATACTATATACTAACTAATACTATATAGCCTTGTAATATATTTGTGTCTGTATATGTATGAGTGTGTGTGTGTATGTGTATATATGTGTGTGTTTAATATATGAACAAAGTTTTATGTATAGTTCTTGCTCCTGAAAAATGTTCACCATACATAGTAAAAACCGTAGTCATGGTAACAAAGATAAGTGATGGCAGAGGGTCATAACTGTGCTGCTTAATTTATCTTTAAAAATAGAAGATATTTTAAAATATACTAAGAGAAAAATTACCTAAATATGACTCATTTTATGTTGTGAGCCAGTGCTACTAACTTTATCTCCCTAATCTACAACCAGAAGCAATCAAAGAGGAAGAACAAAAGAAACCTAAGGTAGATTGATATATGGTGTTAAATCTTCATGACTGTAGAAAATGTGATAGATATAGGAAGTTCTCAAGAATCTCCACATGA
The DNA here is from genome assembly GCF_963924675.1 of Phocoena phocoena. Classification (NCBI taxonomy): domain Eukaryota; kingdom Metazoa; phylum Chordata; class Mammalia; order Artiodactyla; family Phocoenidae; genus Phocoena; species Phocoena phocoena. The sequence continues at coordinate 70,152,387 of NC_089220.1, read as the reverse complement.
GTAAAGGAAAATGTTACTTCAGTCCTAAACAGACAGCAATGAGCAGGTTGCTTGTGAAAGTGTACTTATTTACAAGTAAGTAGAGAGATTGCAGTCATATATATGTAGTGATCACACTACGTTAGCACTCCTGTTGAGTATGTTTCAGTGGAAAGAGTAAAGATGCCAGCACTCTGAATTCCCCCATGCAAAGTAATATTTGAGAGATTGTTTTGCTCTGATAAAGTGCTTTTTTGGCCTGAGGAGACCACGTACTATTTGCCTAGAGAATCAGACATATAGTAACCAGTTATGATGAAGATACTACATTTTTTCCACAGTGTCTTAGGTTACCTTTGAGAAACTAAGTTAACAGGAAGCTCCCATCCCATTTCAAAAGAGTAACATCAAATAGAAAACCACAGGCTGACTAAAATAACTTTCTAGGGGCTCTGGAAACCAGTCAGAAGTCTACAACAACTAAGCAAATGCCCAAACAAGAAAAAGTAATATTAAAAATAGTAGGAAATTTCATAGCATTTTTACTTACCCTTGTTTCATTGCTTCACCAGTGCTATACAACTTCCTGGGAGGAAGTGGCTCAATACCAGATTCTTTCCCTCAGACCAGAAAACATTTGCAATGTTTGTAATATTCTGACCTGTCTGTGGGCTTTCTAAGGGACTAGCATATATCTTGCCTTACTTGGAGGTCAGGCAGGAATGACAGCACTGTTAGGATCTCAGAATAGAAGTCATAGAGGCATGGTAGGTCTTACAGTACATGAAAATTGAAGGAGGACTGAAGACTCAACAGGTGCCTGGGAGCAAGAGATTATAAGCACAGTAATACAGTAGATCATTTAAGACCCTGAGACAATGCTGGTTGAGACTCTTTGGGAAATTAAGTCTTTTAAAAGCAGCTGAGGGAAAATGGAAAAAGAAGCACACACACACAGGTCCAGACAGGACATATGTCCAAAATACACCTGAGAAGAAATTACACCTTTACATCAGGCTGATCTTGAGACTTAAGAGCCTGCTAATTCGTAAAGGCCTTCCACACCAGACTGCAAAGACTGGGAGAGTTTGTTCTTTCTTCAAATGCCTAATTTTCAACAAAAGATTTTAAGGCAAACAAAGAAACAGGAAACATGGCCCATTCAGATGAACAAAACAAAACTTCAGAAACTGTCTGTGAAGAAACACACACCAGACATACTAGACAATGACTTAAAAACAACTCCCCCCTTTTCAGGTCCTGGGGTTTTTGCAAGTCTCCCTGCTCCAGGAGCCACAGATACCTCTTTTCTGTGGAATGAGGGACTGGAAACAAAAAAAAAAGCAAGTGTCCTGGGACCAGATCCAGGGCCACCTTACTCCCTGGCCATGGTGTTGACCTTCCTTTGCACTACCGTATGGCTGACAAGCTTTTGGTGCTCTGGCTGGGTGTCAGGCCTGTGCCTCTGAGGTGGGAGAGCCAAGATCAGGACACTGGAGCACCAGAGACCTCCCGGCTCCACATAATATCAAATGGTGAAAGCTCTCCCAGAGATCTCCATCTCAGCGCTAAGACCCAGCTCCACTCAACAACCAGCAAGATACAGTGCTAGAAACCCTATGCCAAACAACTAGCAAGACAGGAACACAAACCCATGCATTAGCAGAGAGGCTGCCTAAAATCATAATAAGATTACAGAAACCCCCAAACAATCCCTGGATGTGGCCCTGCCCACCAGAAAGAAAAGATCCAGCCTCATCCACCAGAACACAGGCACTAGTCCCCTCCACCAGGAAGCCTACACAATCCACTGAACCAACCTTAGCAATGGAAGCAGACACCAAAAACAATGGGAACTACAAACCTGCAGCCTGCGAAAAGGAGACCCCAAACACAGCAAGTTAAGCAAAATGAGGAGACAGAGAAACACACAGCAAATGAAGCAGCAAGGCCAAACAAATGAAGAGGAAATAGGCAGTCTACCTGAAAAAGAATTCAGAGTAATGATAGTAAAGATGATCCAAAATCTTAGAAATAGAATGGAGAAAATACAAGAAACGTTTAACAAGGACGTAGAAGAATTAAAGAGCAAACAAACAATGATGAACAATGCAATAAATGAAGTTAAAAATTCTCTAGAAGGAATCAATAGCAGAATAACTGAGGCAGAAGAACGGATAAGTGACCTGGAAGATAAAATAGTGGAAATAACTGCAGAGCAGAAAAAAGAAAAAAAGAACGAAAAGAATTGAGGACAGTCGTAGAGACCTTTGGGACAACATTAAATGCACCAACATTTGAATTATGGGGGTCTCAGAAGAAGAAGAGAGAAAGAAAGGGACTGAGAAAATATTTGAAGAGATTATAGTTGAAAACTCCCCTAATATGGGAAAGGAAATAGTCAATCAAGTCCAGGAAACACAGAGAGTCCCATACAAGATAAATCCAAGGAGAAACATGCCAAGACACATATTAATCAAACTATCAATAATTAAACACACGAAAAAATATTAAAAGCAGGAAGGGAAAAATAACATACAAGGGAATCCCCATAAGGTTAACAGCTGATCTTTCAGAAGAACTCTGCAAGCCAGAAGGGACTGGCAGGACATATTTAAAGTGATGAAAGGGGAAAACCTACAAACAAGATTACTCTACCCAGCAAGGATCTCATTCAGATTCAATGGAGAAATTAAAAACTTTACAGATAAGCAAAAGCTAAGAGAATTCAGCACCACCAAACCAGCTTTACAACAAATGCTAAAGGAACTTCTCTAGGCAGGAAACACAAGAGAAGGAAAAGACCTACAATAGCAAACCCAAAACAATTAAGAAAATGGTAATGGGAACATACATATCGATAATTACCTTAAACGTAAATGGATTAAATGCTCCCACCAAAAGACGTAGACTGGCCGAATGGATACAAAAACAAGACCCATCTATATGCTGTTTACAGGAGACCTACTTCAGACCTAGGGACACATACAGGCTGAAAGTGAGGGGATGGAAAAAGATATTCCATGCAAATGGAAATCAAAAAAAGCTGGAGTTCCAATTCTCATATAAGACAAAATAGACTTTATTTACTTATTTTTAACAACTTTATTGGAGTATAATTGCTTTACAATGGTGTGTTAGTTTCTGCTTTATAACAAAGTGAATCAGCTATACATATACATACATCCACCTATCTCTTCACTCTTACCTCTCCCTCCCTCCCACCCTCCCTATACCACCCCTCTAGGTGGTCACAAAGCACTGAGCTGATATCCCTGTGCTATGCGACTGCTTCCCACTAGCTATAGATTTTACATTTGATAGTATATATATGTCCATGCCACTCTCTCATTTCGTTCCAGCTTGCCCTTCCCCTCCCCATGTGCTCAGGTACATTCTCTAGTAGGTCTGTGTCTTTATTCCCATCCTGCCCCTAGGTTCTTCATAACCTTTTTTTTTTTTTTTGTAGATTCCATATATATGTGTTAGCATATGGTATTTGTTTTTCTCTTTCTGACTTACTTCACTCTGTATGACAGACTCTAAGTTCATCCACCTCACTACAAATAACTCAATTTTGTTTCCTTTTATGGCTGAGTAATATTCCATTGTGTATATGTGCCACATCTTCTTTATCCATTCATCTGTCAGTGGATACTTAGGTTGCTTCCATGTCCTGGCTATTGTAAATAGAGCTGCAGTGAACATTGTGGTACATGACTCTTTTTGAATTATGGTTTTCTCAGGGTATATGCCTAGGAGTGGAACTGCTGGGTCGTATGGTAGTTCTATTTTTGTTTTTTAATGAACCTCCATACTGTTCTCCATAGTGGCTGTATCAATTTATATTCCTACCAACAGTGCAAGAGGGTTCCTTTTTCTCCACACCCTCTTCAGCATTTATTGTTTGTAGACTTTTTGCTGATGGCCATTCTGACCTGTGTGAGGTGATATCTCATTGTAGTTTAGATTTGCATATCTCTAATGATTACTGATGTTGAGCATCCTTTCATGTGTTTGTTGGCAATCTGTATATTGTCTTTGGAGAAATGTCTATTTAGGTCTTCTGCCCATTTTTGGATTGGGTTGTTTGTTTTTTTATATTGAGCTGCATGAGCTGCTTGTAAATATTGGAGATTAACCCTTTGTCAGTTGCTTCATTTGCAAATATTTTCTCCCATTCAGAGCGTTTTCTTTTTGTCTTATTTATGGTTTCCTTTGCTGTGCAAAAGGTTTTAAGTTTCATTAGGTCCCATTTGTTTGTTTTTATTACCATTTCTCTAGGAGGTGGGTCAAAAAGGATCTTGCTGTGATTTATGTCATAGAGTGTTCTGCCTATGTTTTCCTCTAAGAGTTTGATAGTGTCTGGCCTTACATTTAGGTCTTTTTCTTGTTTGTTTGTTTGTTTTTGTTTTGTTTTCTTTTACATTTAGATCTTTAATCCATTTTGAGTTTATTTTTGTGTATGGTGTTAGGGAGTGTTCCAATTTCATTCTTTTGCATGTAGCTGTCCAGTTTTCCCAGCACCACTTATTGAAGAGGCTGTCTTTTCTGCACTGTATATTCTTGCCTCCTTTATCAAAAATAACGTGACCAGATGTATGTGGGTTTATCTCTGGGCTTTCTATCCTGTTCCATTGATTGATATTCCTGGGGGTTTTTTTGCCACTACCATAGTGTCTTGATTACTGTAGCAATGTAGTATAGTCTGAAGTCAGGGAGCCTTTTTCCTCCAGCTCCGTTTTTCTTTCTCAAGATTGCTTTGGCTATTCGGGGTCTTTTGTGTTTCCATTCAAATTGTGAAATTTTGTGTTCTAGTCTGTGAAAAATGCCAGTGGTAGTTTGACAGGGATTGCATTGAATCTGTAGATTGCTTTGCATAGTATGGTCATATTCACAATGCAACACTATGAGACTAGATATCAGTTACAGGAAAAACATCTGTAAAAAATACAAACACATCAAGGCTAAACAATATACTACTTAATAACCAAGAGATCACTAAAGAAATTAAAGCGGAAATCAAAAAATACCTAGCAACAAATGACAATGAAAACACGACGACGCAAAACCTATGGGATGCAGCAAAAGCATTTCTAAGAGGGAAGTTTACAGCAGTACAATCGTACCTTAAGAAACAAGAAATATCTCAAATAAACAACCTAACCTTACACCTAAAGCAATTAGAGAAAGAAGAACAAAAATCCCTCAAAGTTAGCAGAAGGAAAGAAATCATAAAGATCAGATCAGAAATAAATGAAAAAGAAATGAAGGAAACGTTAACAAAGATCAGTAAAGCTGAAAGCTGGTTCTTTGAGAAGGTAAACAAAATTGATAAACCATTAGCCAGACTCACCAAGAAAAAAAGGGAGAAGACTCAAATCAATAGAATTAGAAATGAAAAAGGAGAAGTAACAACTGACACTGCAGAAATACAAAGAATCATGAGACATTACTACAAACAACTCTATGCCAATAAAATGGACAACCCAGAAGAAATGGACAAATTCTTAGAAAAGTACAACCTTCCAAGACTGAACCAGGAAGAAATAGAATACATAAGAATACCGTCACAAGCACTGAAATTGAAACTGTGATTAAAAATCTTTCAACAAACAAAAGCCCATGACCAGATGGCTTCACAGGCAAATTCTATCCAATATTTAGAGAAGAGTTAACGCATATCCTTCTCAAACTCTTCCAAAATACAGCAGAGGGAGGAACACTCCCAAACTTATCCTATGAGGCCACCATCACCTTGATACCAAAACCAGACAAAGATATCACAAAGAAAGAAAACTACAGGCCAATATCACTGATGAAGATAGATGCAAAAATCCTCAATGAAATACTAGCAAACAGAATCCAATTGCACATTAAAAGGATCATACACCATGATCAAGTGGGATTTATCCTAGGGATGCAAGGATTCTACAGTATACACAAATCAATGAATGTGATGCACCATATTAACAAATTGAAGGAGTCAAACCATATGATCATCTCAACAGATGCAGAAAAAGCTTTTGACAAAATTCAACACCGAGTTATGATAAAAACTCTCTAGAAAGTGGACATAGAGGGAGCCTACCCCAACATAATAAACGCCATATATGACAAACCCACAGCAAACATCATTCCCAATGGTGAAAAACTGAAAACATTTCCTGTAAGATCAGGAACAAGACAAGGATGTCCACTCTCACCACTATTATTCAACATAGTTTTGGAAGCCCTAGCCATGGCAATAAGAGAAGAAAAATAAATAAAAGTAATACAAATTGGAAAAGAGGAAGTAAAACTGTAACTGTTTGCAGATGACATGATAGTATGCATAGAGAACTGTAAGATGTCACCAGAAAACTACTAGAGCTAATCAATGAATTTGGTAAAGTTGCAGGATACAAAATTAATGCACAGAAATCTCTTGCATTCCTATATACTAATGATGAAAAATCTGAAAGAGAAATTAAGGAAACACTTCCATTTACCATTGCAACCAAAAGATTAAAATACCTACAAAAAAACCTACCTAGGGAGACAAAAGATATGTATGCAGAAAACTATAAGACACTGATGAAAGAAATTACAGATGATACCAACAGATGGAGGGATATACCACATTCTTGGATTAGAATAATCAACATTGTGAAAATGACTATACTACCCAAAGCAATCTACAGGTTGAATGCAATCCCTATCAAACTACCAATGGCATTTTTTACAGAACTAAAACAAAAAATCTTAAAATTTGTAGGGAGACACAAAATACCATGAATAGCCAAAGCAGTCTTGAGGAAAAAAAGCAGAGATGGAGGAATCAGACTCCCTGACTTCAGACTATACTACAAAGCTAGTGTAATCAAGACACTATGGTAGTGGCACAGAAACAGAAATATAGATCAATGGAACAAGACAGAAAGCCTAGAGATAAACCCATGCACCTGTGGTCAACTAATCTATGATAAAGGAGGCAAGGATATACAATGGAGAAAAGACAGTCTCTTCAATAAGTGCTGCTGGGAAAACTGGACAGCTACAAGTAAAAGAATGAATTTAGAACACTCCCTAACACCATACACAAAAATAAACTCAAAATGGATTCAAAACCTAAATGTATGACTGAACACTATAAAACTCTTAGAGGAAAACATTGGAAGGACACTCTTTGACATAAATCACAGCAAAATCTTTTTTGATCCACCTCCTAGAGTAATGGAAATAAAAACAAAAATAAACAAATGGGACCTAATGAAACTTCAAAGCTTTTGCACAGCAAAGGAAACCATAAACAAGACAAAAAGAAAACCCTCAGAATGGGAGAAAATATTTGCAAATGAACCAACAGACAAAGGATTAATCTCCATAATATATAAACACCTCATGCAGTTCAATATTTAAAAAACAAACAACCCAATCCAAAAATGGGCAGAAGACCTAAATAAACATTTCTCCAAAGATGACATACAGATGGCCAAGAAGCACATGAAAAGCTGCTCAACCTCACTAAGTATTAGAGAAATGCAAACAAAATTACAATGAGGTATCACGTCACACAGGTTAGAATGGGCATCATCAGAAAATCTACAAACAACAAATGCTGGAGAGGGTGTGGAGAAAAGGGAACCCTCTTGTACTGTTGGTGGGAATGTAAATTGATACATCCACTATGGAGAGCAGTATGGAGGTTCCTTAAAAAACTAAAAATAGAATTAGCATATGATCCATCAATCCCACTACTGGGCATATACCCAGAGAAAACCATAGTTCAAAAAGACACATGCACCCCAATGTTCATTGCAGCACTATTTACAATAGCCAGGTCATGGAAGCAACCTAAATGTTAACAGACAGATGAATGGATAAAGAAGAAGTGGTACATATATACAATGGAATATTACTCAGGCATAAAAAGGAATGAAATTGAGTCTTTTGTTGAGATGAGGATGGATCTAGAGACTGTCATGCAGAGTGAAGTAAGTCAGAAAGAGAAAAACAAATATCGTATATTAATGCATGTACGTGGAACCTAGAAAAATGGTACCGATGAACCGGTTTGCACAGCAGAAGAGACACAGATGTAGAGAATAAATGTATGGACACCAAGGGGGGAAAACCACAGGGGTGTTGGGATGGTGGTGTGCTGAATTGGACGATTGGGATTGACATGTATACACTGATGTGTATAAAATAGATGACTAATAAGAACCTGCTGTATAAAAAAATAAAATTCATAAAAATAAAAAATAAAAGAATTTAAAAAGGCTGGAGTGAATTTCACATGAGTCATGTTATGAACTACTTTGTGTCCCATCCTCAAATTCATATGTTGAATTCCTAATCCCCAATGTGTCTATATGAAGGTAGTGCTCTTAAAGAGGTGATTAAGGTTAAATGAGGCCCTAATCCTGTAGACTGGTGTCTCTGTAAGAGGAAGGGACATCAGAGATCTTTGTCTCTCTCTGTCTTTGCTTGTCTCTGCATGCACACAGAGGAAAGGCTACATGAAGATACAGCAAGAAGCTGGCCATCTTCAAGCCTAGAAGGGAGGACTCACCAAAACCAACCCTATTGACACACTGATATTGGATTTCTAGGCTCCATAAATAAGAAAATAAATGCCTATTGTTTCAGCCAAGTAGTCTGTGGTATTTTGTTTCGCCAGCTCTAGCAAGATTAATACAAATCAGTAGTGTAGGGGCATGAGAACAACCATCTAAAGTAATATATAGGTGAGATCAGTAGTTTGGTGGGAACTGAAAATTTAAGCAAGAGGTAATTTTGAGAGAATTTAAAGAAACTTCAGGAAGGCATTAGACCTCCCCCACAAAGTAGTATAGAGGATTTGAACCAATTTCATTTAATGGACAAAATTAACTCATTTGATACTTAGAATTCATTTTTGATGATTTATTTGCAATAAACCCTGGGGTCTTCTGTAGAAAGACCATGAGGAATAAGAGTAGCATTAAATTTCCTGGTATAATATGGATTATTTGTTTTGTTTCTATTTTATTTTGACCCATTCCAAGAATCTATTTACAGTACCTTTTTTTATGGTTTTCATACCTTGAAGTACAGTAGTAATGGTCATAAGACTTACATTATATATTAACAATTCCAATTATACCTTTTAATGTGTAATCTTTGTTTATTCAACTTGATTTATAATTGAAATAATTTGAATGTTGGGGCGAAGGATGTTCAGAGATAGCTGCTTTCAGTTTAATGAATTTCATTGTCTAAGGTGCAAAAATTAAGTGCCTCCTATATCTTTCAACTGCATAATTGGACACAGAAATGGGAACATATCTTTTATACAGTGGGTACAGATAGAGGTTTATGAGTGACTGTAGCTTATAACTTCCAGTTATAAAGAGATTAGCAAATGCTTTTTGTGAGACCAAGTGAAATAAAAAAATCTCTTCAGTAAGATTGGCTAATCAAATTCCTTGATAATGGAAGGAAAGCATAAGATTTTGGGAGATGATGAAAAGCTTTCACCAAATGTAAAATTATAAATCTAGCTAAAATCCTGTTTAGTGAAATTGAACATGCTATATTTTCATTGTTGCATAATATTTTTAAAATAATAAAGACATTTAAATCATTATATTCACTCATTATTCCTTCACAGAGTAAGCAAAATCAGTGTTTTGGCTTTTCTATTTGACACATACATAAAATTTAATTTATTTTGCAGTAGATCCTTGTTGGTTATCTATTTTAAATATACTAGCATGGACATGACAATTTCAGACTCCCAATCTAGATGCAAATAACTTTTTAATCTATTGATAATTCTTCCTATGCAAAAATACATTTATTCTATTCTACATCCATTCTAATAGTATAATAATAACTAATATGTTGCCTATAGGTTTTTTGATTTATTTTGTTTTGATTTGTGTTTTTTTTACTGCTTCTTGTCCGGGGAACTATTGTGTAAACAATAGTAGTTGAGAGTTGAGAGTAGTTGAGAGTAATCTGAATTTAAATGATCTTAAGTAGATTTTTTTGCATGAAGAACCAAGATGAAAATAAAGAGCATCAATAAAGAGCTACTTTCCCCTATTCTGTGATGGTTATTTAAAAAAAAAAATTTTTTTTCAGCAGTTTTGAAAATAATAATATAGTAAGAATATACAGTGAATGTAACTGTTTATAATTTCTTTAAATAGTACTTCTAATGTTGTGTACTTCTAAAAACATACTAGTTAAAAATCAAATCACATTGATTATATTAATAATAATTACCAGGGAAAGAAATCTATAAGAATTGTAAACCAAATGATAATCTGTATTAAATAAACAAGACTTTTATTCTTTTAGAATTTTATATAGATAGCATTTCACTGAAATTGCAATAAATTTCACATTATTCTTCTTTGAATATTTACCTTTATGTATTTTTCATGGCATCTTTCAATAGATGTTAATTAAAAGAAATGTGATACATGAATTTATACATATGTGTATCAAAGAAGACCTACAAAGTACACAAAAAGAAAAAAGCTAAAGATGTAATCAAATAGCATTTTTAACATTATTTACACTTGACTAATTAGGGTAGAACTAAATCAGGATACATAAAATAGCATGCACAAAATGAATATCAAAAGGTATTTTCTATGTCAATAAGTGCCTGCAAGACATTTAAAATAATTTCATGAATCCAAAAAGGAGCAGAAAGCAGCATGCCATTTGTAGTCTGTCTTATAGTTGTTTAGCATCTCATTTTAAAAGCAATTTATCTGCTTTGAATAAAATCATATTCACCAATAAGTGATAAAAGCTCTATAAAGGAAATATTAAAAATAACATTGAAATTAATGTCTTGGAAATTTCTTTAACCTAAATGTTATTTTCCCTGCTAACATAAGGCAAAAAAATTCACAAATTAAAAAGCAACTGAAATAACTTAAATATCTTTTTTAGGAAAATTGTTTCATGAGTCACAACATATAGACACTTGAGCTTCTTCAAATCAAGATTAAATTTTCAAAGACATTTTCTTTAAAAGAAAAACCCTTAAATTGCTTGTCAACTTCATTTAAGTGAAAAATGGGTTCTTTTGAAGCTTCCATTTTATGTCAGCTGACCCTGCTTAAAAGATCTACATTTCATGCTGTGTAAATAGAACTGCTTTTGTACTATTTTCCTCAACATTTTCTACATTAATCTAGTCTGGAATCCTAGCAACAGACCACTTTGCTATGTGCTATTTCTCTTTTTGAGCAAATAGCTTTTAATTGTCAGATAGCAGAGATTCAGAAATGAATGTTACTGAAGGTTTGACACCAGCATGTTTAGTGACCTGGATCATCATTTATTCCCTCCAGAATGTTAATGAAAACCTTCTTATTAAATCACTTAAGCATGTATTTAAATAATTCAGTTTACTTTATTTTTCATTTATAAAAAAGGTGTACAACTAATATGTGAAACTAGTCTGGCAAAGGAACAAAGATATACTGAGGAAAACTGAATGAATATCCAAAGTCAGTCTCCTAACTGATACATTCCCTGTTTGCAGACAAAACCACAGACTATGGTTAACAATTTGTTCTGTGTTAACTTGGTACTTTGCACATTTAATAAACATAATTATGCACATATATCTCTTTAAATAAACATTTTTATTTAAAGAAGATTATATCATTCTATAATTATTCTAATATGACTTGTATTTTTTCACTTAACAATATGCCTTTGAGATATTTTCATATCTTGGCACAAAGTATATATTCAGTAATTATTATCTAGAATTTTGTTATTTGTTGTCATGCAATTTTAAAAATGGGGTGCACTTATCCTGTCATATAAGCATTTGTTTCTCTTCGATAGATTTTTCACAGTATAATTGTGTGGGTAAAAACTACATATGCAATAATGATGAGATTTTAAAAATAATTATTAATGTGTTTTTCCCATTGGCATTTCTGACTAGAGAATATTTACCTTAGTTAGTCTGAGTATTATTTACTTGGGATTGAGAATATGTTTTGTGAATGGAAAATTAGGAATTATTCTAGAAAATTGGGGGAAAAAATCTAACCTTCAAAAGTAGGATTATGCAGTAATATAATAACATTGAAAGCCAAGGTATTTTCTTAAGAGATTTTCCTAATTCTTTTAATGCTCATTTATCATTCCCATGGCCATGGGAGTAGGACCATACTCGTAAAGTAGACAAGATGATCCTTTTATCTTTGGCAGCAATGCTTTGAAGTGTGGTGTTCTGCAGTAAAAGGATGCCATACAGGGAGATAAAAGAAAAAACAAAAACTCTGGTTCTAGATGGTGCAGAGCCACTAAAGCTGATCAGATTACTGAGAGTAAGACTGAGTGTAGAATTGCAGAGAATTTACTGGTACACAGTACCAATAAATCAAAGAAAATTTGACAGCAAACATTCAGGTAAAAGGAGGTCCTAAAAGTTTGTATCTTAGTATTTCTTAGCCGCTCCTAGGTTCCTTGAGGAATGTAATTGAACCAGAAAGCAGAAAGTGGATCTGGGAGCTTGTCAAAGGAGAGCATGAGGACAAGGTTTTAGTTGCTTTGCCCTGAGCAATATTATACCCTGTCTGGGACTAAATAAGTCAGAGCCAGATGTTTCAGATGACTACAATGCTGCAAGGGGCTAGGATGCCACCGAGTCAGCCAGGGACTCTTACCCAGGCTTTGAACAAGACAAGATCGCAAGTTACAATACATCCTTTGCAAATGTCAGTCTTGAATGCAAGAGTGAAAGCAGAGGGCGTACAAGATATATTGCCCCATAAAATACAGGCATGGTTAGACAGTGAAAAACTGCTTAGTTTTGTTATTTTTCCCCCTAGATATTATTTCTCCATTTTTAATTTTCAGCTTTTTTCTCAAAAATAGAAAAATAAGAAGAAATAGAGACTGAGAAATTTTTAATCTAAAAATGACTTACAGGATAAAAATGTTTCTTTTAAATTATTTAAAGTGATAAATTATAATAAAATATTATCATTAATTATGATGTCATTAATTATAATGATTATAATAAAATAGTATAATAATTATAATTAAAAATTTAATAAGGTTTGAAGATAGTTTTTGCTGAATGGATATTTAGTTAACTTTTCCAGCTAGCCAGCAAGGTGAAGGCTTAAGAAAAAGATCAAATTATTGGAAAAAACACCAATAAGATTTTACATTTTCTTTGAACATCCAAATTATGAGTGAATCTAGCCAAGAAGCTTTACTTCTTTTTCATGTTTACTGAGAAACGTTTTATTGTTTTTCTTCTTGTCGTTTTTTTCCCTTGTTTTTTTCTTATTCAGGAATGGGTTTCGATTTTGCAAATGCTTCTGTTTTAGCATTGTTGGAGATAAAATATATTTTGTTTGTTGTTACTAATCACTTTATATTTGGTCAGAATTTCCTCAAATGTCCTTCACTAACTACAATTCAGGAATACATAAACTCAGTGCTCCATGAATAAATGGATAAATAAGAAAATTACATTTGGGGGATAATTGATTTTCCTCGAAAGATCAGATTTCCCATGTCTTTGGTTTGTCCAAGACCTATTGTATTGAACAGAAATGTGTGACTATTCCAGCAATGAGCATTGCTGACTCCCATCTTCTCAATCCTATCCCTGAGAATTTTTAAAGTAGTCTTTGTTTAATGGAGATGCGGTGGCTAAACAAAAAATCACTGTAATCCTTCCTATTCTATATACGTTAGTGATATTACATTATAGGTTATATATATGTTGTGTGTGTATATGTAATACCATTTTCATAATCTATATTGTTCTATAGACATATTCTCCCATATTTTAAAGAACAGATAACCCTGTGGTATTAAACTAACTAGAATGTTTTTAATTTTAACGAAGTCTATAATAAACACAGATATCAAAATTAAGCAAGAAAAACAACGGGAAAAATTAGTTAGCCAGTTTCACTTGGGGATCTGGGTTTAATGACGTACTTTCCATCATTATCTTCTTTGATATATCCAACCCTATTTTCTTTAAAAAATATTTTAAATAACAATAATGTTTATAGCATCTACCTGGCTGTATACATTTTACATGCATTATCTAATTTTTTCCATACACCCCTCTAAGGCAAGGATCAGTATTAGCTCATTCTACAGGTGAGAAGACATAAAAACCTTAAGGTTTAGTTCTCAGAAATAAATACTGCATATTTAAATTAAGCAAACACTATAAACAAAAACAATACAAATGTTTTCTTCCACAACTCTTGAATCAGAAATGATATTGGAGGTGTAGAATTAGAAAATCTCCAATTCAGCGATGCTAAGTATAAAAAAATGGTATATATTTTATAAACAGAGGGTGTACAATACCTCAGTCCATTTCTTTATTAAACATAAAAGAATAAAATGTGTTGATAAGGATCTGGTATAACATGTTAGAAAAATAATGATAATGATGCTCAAATGACTTAATGTAATTATGAAGGGAAAAACTATTGAATACTTAGAAAATAAATGGGAATATCAGGAATAGAGGAATAGAGGTAATACAAAAGCACGGAGGCCCCCATTACTTGACTTGGTCCACTCTGAGTTTTTCACTCTCAAATTTGTCCACACTGAACCTCCAGCAATTTGTCAATTACGGTTTAGATTTCCCGCTTCCAGCACTGGTTCCCACAGGTGTATTTGCTTGTCAGTGTCTGCTCTAGTAAGCTGTGATTCTTATATTCACCTGTTTGTCTCTCCAATTTGGTGCAGCTGATTTCCCTGTGACATCAACTATCTGAAGGAGCGAAGAAGAGTTGTTGATTTTTTTTCAGTTTGTTTAGCTTTTTACTTACTGTTAGAATAAAATAGAGACTTCAAAGTTCCTCACATGCTAGACCATTAACTGGGAGTCCCTCACATAAATCTTCAAATCTGAAATTTGTTTAAATTATTTTAAAAATACATAAAGCTATAATAATGGAAAATATTAAGAATTACACCAGAATACTACTCTTGCCTTACCATTCCCACTCTCCCCACCTGTTGCAAATTAAATTCAATCTCAGACAAATGAACTGTTATATTCTTTCAAACTTTCAAAAGAGACCTACTGTCTATGCTAATTACCCTCCTCCAAAGCATAGAGAAAGAGCCGTGCCTTCTAATCAAGACAGTAGAAGATAACACATAAAAACTGGGTTGGAGGAGGATGGTCATAATTTTTAAGTGAAATTGAAAAACAATTTTGGGCTACAGGATGGATTATATTCTTTGTTCAACTTTATGTTTTGCGTGAGTCAGAAAATGAGATAGGCAGCAGCAGCAAATGGATATCAGTATATTTTCTCCATGTCTTTTCCCTTTAGAATTGACTTGTGCCCCAGGAGTAGATCTGGGGATGTGGTTGTGCTCCCCTCAGCTTTTGGCTATTGAAGTGAAAATTTACTGGCCATCAGGCTAGCTAGTATGATTGGGAGCAGGGACAGCAGAGCTGCAGGACCCACTTGCCTTTTCTTTGGTTTGTTTTGCCTCCGTTATCTTTGTTTTGATGCTCTAAGGTTGAATCCCAGGTAAATGATTAAGCTTTCCTCTTGCACTCTACCTTGAGTCTAAATCTCTTTTGTTTAGAAATAATTGTCAGCAGAGATTAAATTGGCTTTTTTTTTTTTTTTTTTGCGGTACGCGGGCCTCTCACTGCTGTGGCCTCTCCCGTTGCGGAGCACAGGCTCCGGACGCGCAGGCCCAGCGGCCATGGATCACGGGCCTAGCCGCTCCGCGGCATGTGGGATCTTCCCGGACTGGGGCACGAACCCGTGTCCCCTGCAACGGCAGGCGGACTCTTAACCACTGCGCCACCAGGGAAGTCCTTTCTTTCTTTTTTTTTTTTTTTTTTTTGCGTAAATTGGCTTTTATAAAAACTTTCTTCCTCCTCCCATTCTAGGCCATTTTGTATGGAAGAACTGGAGTCTAAGCAGGAGATTTCCTACCTCTCTCAAATCCTACCAAGAGCCCAATCCAAGAAGAATTCACTGTAAATTTCCCTATAGTACTTTGTGGTTAAAAGAATTGGCTTCGAGTCAGTCTGCCTGCCTTCCAGTCTTAACTCTACCACTTTCTAATGCTAGGACCTAAATCTTGATAGTTAATGTTGGTCATCCTTTCAGGTCTACTGTCATTTCCTCAGGGAAGCATTCTATTATATCTTATCATAGAAGTATTTTGTTTACTATATTTTAACTTAATAGAAGTTATAGAAAAAATAGTAGGCACTCAATAAATTGATGTGTTGAGTGAATGAATGTACATTCATTTTAAAAACTTGTTCCCACATAGAATCTTAGTCTATTATCATCAATATTATTGTGTGAATTTATTTGAGAGATGATGTGTTAACTTAGATGTGAAGATAACTCAATATAAACTGATGTGGATCTATGCGATTTTATTGAAATATTTTCTAGATGATAAAAATGAAATATTAATGGTTATTTTGAGACATGTTAACTGTATTTTAAATAAGAAAAACCGAGTATGTAGAGAGGATAGTATAAACTAAGGAAGCCAATATAATTATTGACAAAGAGCTAATGACAAAAGTATTTTAGAGCAGCATAATAGCTATTATTTTTCTTTGATTGAGGTAACATAAGACATTAAAGAAACTTTCAAATTAGGTAAAACACGGAGATAGAAAATTACTTTACCCATTGAATGATTTACGAGGAATGTAATCATCACTATAATTACTGATTTTACTGAAAAAGAATCTTTTTGGAATATTGACCTATTTTTTGTTAAAAAATAAATTATATATTTCCTTCTAGATATTTTGCGTATGTGTCTTTACACCATAGATTATGACTATGGTTGTTAAATTTTTCTATCAAAGCACCACTAAAACTTAGTTCATAGTTGAAGTTTGAGAAGCTGTTTTATCTTGAAATATTTAGACAAATTGGGTTCTCTACTGCATAATGTAACAGTATCTCTTTTATTACATTCTATAATGTATATTTATATTTTTAAGGATATTCCATGGAATAAAATTGACACTTTAGGATAAAATACTACACATTTATCCTCTGGCTTCTTATATCTATGGACAAATGTCTGTATGTCTGAGATAAGATATCCCAAGATATTACAAATTTTTACAGAAGAGAAATCTGCTTAGAAAATTTGATCTTTACACTTATATTGCAGTAATGTTCAGAAAAAATTGACCAAAATTCAATACCTCTATAGATGTCAAGTTTAAGAGTGCTTTTCCTGTTTTAATTTTATCACTTAATCTTTACCAAAAGAATACTTTTTGTTATCTTTGTGTTAAAATTTTTGTTAGAGGTCATTTAAGGTGGGAAACAGTATTCATTAAAAAATAGCTCTCTAGCTACAGTAACTTTAATCTATTTGTGTATTTGTGTGTTACCTGTCAACTCAAAAATGGTCGAATCATTGATGCAGGCCTTTATTCTGACAAATGTTGAAAATAAAACAGAGAGCACAAATATCATTTATAACAGGAGAAAAGAAAAGAGTATCATTGGCAATATTTCCCTTTTAGGACCTTCATTTAATACATCAGACAATCCTTGGTTTTCACAATCATGAGGTTTGTAACCAATCTATTATATCATCACAATACAGAATGAAGCATATAAAAAGATCTTTAAAAAGTTTATGGGTTTAGAATGAGTCTAATCTGAAATGTGTGTCAATTTCTTAGTAGTGTGTCTCTCCTACATTTTCCTCATATTCTTTGTTGTCTCCAGAAAGTGACCTGCTAGAAGAGACCAGCTGGAGGAGCCGCAGGCATCACAGTTTGGTCTGCCTGACTTGTTTGGTATTCATGGCTTTTGCAGGCTATTGCTCTATAACCTATCAAGACCCTGCAGGAGTCAATATCAGACCCAAGTCCACCTGAAAGCTTCTTTTTACTCTCTGATTTGAAAAAATTGACACAGCAAGCTCCTACTTTTTATCTACTTCAACCTCAAATTCATACCTATAGGATCTGGGAAATTGATTGAGTTTCATTGGTCCAACTGTTTTTTCTAGGTCATTTGTCTTGCCCAGACTGTCTGATAAGATGAGGAGTACTGGGCCTTGGTTTAGGTGGAAGGGGATTAATACGAGAGAGGAAAGCAAAATTCCTGATTTGTGCCGTATCCATTTTATGTAACAATCCCAGCATGTGACTAGGTCCTATGAAATTAGCATACTTATTAAACTTCTTCCCATCGGGTTATTTGCAATCTGAGGCAGAATTAAGGATTATTCATGGGTATATGGTCCAGCTAATGTACACTTCTGTATAGTTAACAAAAGCTGGATAATTTTATTAATTCCCCAAATAAACCTTACTTAATACTTGCTAATGAACTATAGCTTAATTTGTTTTGAATTAAAATCACTCACCCTCAATACATACAATATAAGTTCCAGTATTAATGTAACTTCAGTGACTGAAAATGAAGATTGCCTATTGTGAAAAAAATTTTAAATATAATTTTGAATCATCTTGTTTATTATTTTAAATTAGGTTTTAATATTGCTTCAATTATTTCCTAATCATTTTCCCTATTTTAAAAAAGGCATAGGAAAGTGTTAAAAGATATTTAATAAATGTAGATAATATTGAAAAGATTAGTAAAATAACTATTTGATCTTTGGATTATTGAAGAATACAAGGTAGTTTTTTTCTAAGACATGCATCTTAGTAGGGAAATGATTAACAAGTAGGAAGAAATATGTTTGTTGTTTATTAAACATTTGGGCTATTTTATCATTTAAATAATCCCCATGTAACCTTTAGAGTTTATTTTTTTAATAAAGTGATTAAGTTTGTCTATCTAGACATAATCATTTTGTCACATGGATAATTAAAATCTCTGTATTAAATAGGAAAATAATATTTGCTTACATTCATAGAAATTACTAAAAATGTGATTTAGGGGTAAAGAAAATTACAAAATATGCAAAATTTATGTAGGATTAAAAAGCCTTTTGTTAAAGGTCAACTTTTAAAAATATTGTGAGGGGGACCTAATATTGGGTTGGCCCAAAAATTCGTTCAGGTTCTTCCATAAGAGCATATGGAAAACCCGAACGAACTTTTTGGCCAACCTATACAATCCTGTTGTCAACAGAAAATTTGCTTTTTAAAAGAATTGTAGAAAATTATATTTGACTACAAGTAACAGTAAAACTGACTAAATAGTGCTTTAAAGAAACTTGGGTTTAGAGGTTAGACTAGAAGTTGCCTTTGGCAAAGGGTATCAATCAGGATGGAAGCTTCTGGAGATTTACACATATCTTGATATGGGTGGTGGTTACATGGGTGTATACATAGGTTAAAAAGCCACCAAGCTGTACTCTTAAGATTTGTGTACCTTGATATATGCAACTTATGCCTCAGTAACTAAAAGGGAAGAAAATAAAAGGAAAAAAGTAACAAATTTATTCTCAAGGAATGAGAAGTCTTATGCTGGGCATCACTGTCTATGCTGTCACAGGATGCCACAGTCTCTGGGACTCTCTTGAACTTCTTTTTAATTGTATTATGGCTGCTGCAACTTCAGCCAGCATGTCTGTGTTCCAGGCAGAAATAAGGAAAAAGGAACAAACTGGGTATGCATGAGAAGGGGTCAAGGAGGACCATAGGAAAGAAGAACTTTTCCAGAATCCCCTAGCAAACTTCTGTTGAGGTTCATTAGCCTGTCTACTCACAAGGTTAAACCTAGCTTCAAGGGAAGATGGGAAACATATTTTTCATTCCATTCATTTCTTCCTGGGAGAGAAATGGCCTCTGTTAATAAAAAAGGACAGAATGTATATAGTACACTTAGCAGTGCCACATTTGTATGACTTTATTAAAAGTATTCTAAAAAAATATTCTCTGAGCTGATTATAGACTGAATGCATAAGATATATAAGTGAATGACTGTCATTCCTTAATGAATTTAGATTAATTATATATTTGAATATCTTGAAATATTATTTCCTCAAAAATATGTTACGATTCAATCTTTAATCCTTTCAATTGGTTGGTCTTTTGCTAGTTTGAACAAGTGACTCTGTGTTAGTAACACTTGTTTGTTTTATAAAATGTTGAGGAATAGCCAAGTAATAAACAATACAAACGCTGAAGGTAATGACAGGTATGTGCATTTGAAGCCACAACGAAGTTTAGTGAAAAAAAGAAAAATTTTGCACAGGGATCCTATAAATGCACATGGTTGAGATTCTAGTTTAAACCTGGTTGAAAAAATTTCTTAATTAAAAAAATGCTTGGATTTTATTTAAGTTAATGCACAGATTTATGAATAGAATTCAGGGTTGAAATGGTGATGAAAGTGTCTCAAACCAGATGACATAAAAGAATAGGTTTCAGATTTATGCTTCCATATCATCTGCCAGCCTGGCAGCATAATTCCCAATCCTCTTGGCAGAAAATCTTTCATTTGAAGCGAGCTTCTGTTATGTGATCTTTTCCCCCCTGGCAGATGATGTGTTAAAAATGTACTATCTGGGAGATGGACCAGAGGCAGGTGCACAGGTTTTGATGTGGAAGCCTTGGCAGGTGTGACCCAGAATGGAATATATTCTCCTCAGAGGGACCCTTTGAGATCAGATGTTCATCAGAAAGACAATGCTCAAATTATTCTAACATGCATATAATTATTTCTTAACGCGGTATTGTGACCTTGCTAAAATTTTCACACCAGCAAATACATTTAAGCCATGTTAATAACATCTGAACTACGATGTTTCTGGATCTGGAAAAACATGAAATTGCATTTCTAATCTTTTGCTGCACTTATGCAATTAGTGAGAGAGTAAATGAGGTGCCTCAATTAAAAGGGAAATGATGATAACTAAAGTTACTTGTAATTTTCTGCCTGATGTAATGCCACTGTCTAGGCACCTTGCAGCATGGTTTCAGTTCTTCCTTCCTTCTTCTTCTTCACAGACAATGTAATTTCCCTTTAACAAACATATGTCTTCTGGGTAGAACTTCTTTTGACCTCTGACCTAGCTTACCCCTAGTTTCATACTTCATTTTTCTTCAGGTGACAAAGTTTTTCAACTTTTGGGATTTAACTGAACTTCCACCATGTGTGTTGCTAGCATGTCACATGATGGGTATTCAGTATACATTTTAAAATTAATTAAGAAATATACAAATAAAGAAAGATATTCACCATACTGCAAAGTAAATCTAGCTTCTCTGTTTTCCTTTTTACATTCTCTGGAACATATCAGGCTTTGTTTAGTATTCAAACTAGCTATAAAACTCTATTAGCAAAAATTATTATGATGTTACATATGTTCTCATTTTTTAAAAGGTATAGTGACATACAATATTGTATTAGTTTTAGTTGTACAACATTGGGATTTGGCATTTATATACATTATGAATTGATCGCCATGATAAGTCTACTAATCATTTGTCACCATATAAAGTTATTGCAATATTACTGACTATATTTGTTATGCTATACATTATACCCCTGAGCCATTTATTTTATAACTGGAAGTTTGTACCTCTTAAGCCCCTTCGCCTGTTTTGCCCAACTTCCTACCCTCCTCCCCACTGGTGACCACCAGTTTGTTTTCTGTATCTGTGAGTCTATTTCTGTTTTGTTTTGCTTTGCTTTTTAGATTCCATATATAAGTGAAATCATACAGTATTTGTTTTTCTCTCTCTGACTAATTTCATTAGCATAATACCATCTAGGTCCATCTATCTTGTAGCAAATGGCAAGATTTCATTCTTTTTTATGGCTGAATAATATTCCATTGTGTTAAAAATGATGTGTTAAAAATGTACTATCTAGTAGATGGACCAGAGGCAGGTGCACAGGTAATCAGACAAAAAAGAGAAACCAGGTTTCTTTATCTACTCATTTGTCAATGAACACTTAAGTTGCTTCCATATCTTGGCTATTGTAAATAATGCTGCTATGAACATGGAATGCATATGTCTTTTCAAATTAGTGGTTTTGTTTTCTTCAGATAAATACTTGGAAGTGGAATTGCTGTACCATATGGTAGTTCTGTTTTTAAGTGTTGGCGCAATCTCCATACTGTTTTCCATAGTGATTGTACCAATTACATTCCCACCAACAGTGCACAAGTGTTCCTTTTTCTCTACATTCTTGAGACCACTTGTCTTGT
The DNA here is from genome assembly GCF_963924675.1 of Phocoena phocoena. NCBI lineage: Eukaryota > Metazoa > Chordata > Mammalia > Artiodactyla > Phocoenidae > Phocoena > Phocoena phocoena. The sequence continues at coordinate 70,130,253 of NC_089220.1, read as the reverse complement.
CTTTTTTTTGTCGTTGTTGTTCTCTTTTTGATAATAGCCATTCTGACAGCTGTGAGGTGGTATCTCATTGAGGTTTTGATTTACATTTCCCTGATGATTAGTGATGTTGATGTTGTACTTTGTCCACCTTTTATTTGGATTCTTTGCTTTTTTGGTATTGAGTTGTGTGAGTTCTTTATTATTTTGGATATTAACCCCTTATCAGATATATCATTTGCAAATATCTCTTCCCATTTATTAAGTTTTCAGTTTGTTGATGGGTTCCTTCTCTGTGAAAAAGATTTTCAGTTTGATATAGTCCCATTTGTTTAGTTTTGCTTTTGTTTCCCTTGCCTGAGGTGACAGACCCCCAAAATATTACTAACACTGATGTCAAAGAGTGAACTGCCTATGTTTTCTTCTAGGAGTTTTATGGGTCAGGCCTTAGATTTAAGTCTTTAATTCACTTTGAGTTTGTTTTTGTATATGGTGTAAAAAGCGTTTCAGTTTTATTCTTTTGCATATAGCTGTTCAGTTTTCTAAACACCATTTATTGAAGGACTGTCTTTTCCCCACTGTATATTCTTGCCTCCTTTGTGGTAAATTAATAGACTATATAAATGTGGGTTTATATCTGTGCTCTCTCTGTTTTTGTGCGAGTACCATACTATACCTTTGTAGAGTATTTTGATATCAGGAAGCATGATGCCACCAGGTTCTTCTTATTTAACATTGTTTTCACTATATGCTGCCTTTTGTGGTCCCATACAAATTTTACGATTATTTGTTCCAGTTCTGTAGAAAATGCCATTGGAATTTTGGCAGGGATTGCACTGAATCTATAGATTGCTTTGAATAGCCTGGATATTTTAACAATATGACTTCTTCTAATCCACTAGCATGCTATTTCTTTCCATTTATTTGTGTCATCTTCAACGTCTTAATTAACGTCTTTCAGGGTGCATGTCTTTCACCTCCTTGGTTAAATTTATTCCTAGGTATTTTATTCTTTTTGATGCACTTGTAAATGGAATTTTTTTTCTTTATTTCTCTTTCTGATAGTTTATTAGTTTATAGAGCACAACAGATATCTGTACATTGATTTTTTACCTTGCAAAAAATACATTATATTCATTTATTAGTTTTAACAGGATTTTTGGTGGAGTCTTTAGGGTATTCTATATATAACATCATGTCATCTGCAAATGTTGACAGTTTTACTTCTTCATACTCAATTTGGATGCCTTTCTCTCTTTCTCTCTCTCTGTCTCTCTGTGTCTCTCTCTTTTTGGTCTGACTGCCGTGGCTAGGACTTCCAATACTATGTTGAATAAAAGTAATGAGAGTGGGCATCCTCATCTTGTTCCTAATCTTAGAGGAAAATCTTTCAGCTTTTTATCGTTGAGTATATGCTCACTGTGGGTTTGTCCTATGTGACTTTTATTATGTTGAGGTACATCCCCTCTATACCCACTTTGTGGAGAGTATTTATTTTTAATAAATTTATTCATTTACTTATTTTCGGCTGCATTGGGTCTTCGTTGCTGCGCACGGGCTTTCTCTGGTTGTGGTGAGCGGGAGCTACTCTTTGTTGTGGTGCACGGGCTTCTCATTGCAGTGGCTTCTCTTTGTTGCAGAGCATGGGCTCTAGGCACGCGGCCTTCAGTAGTTGTGGCTCAGGCTCTAGAGCGCAGGCTCAGTAGTTGTGGCTCATGGGCTTAGTTGCTTCACGGCACGTGGGATCTTCCCAGACCAGGGCTCGAGCCTGTGTCCCCTGCATTGACGGCAGATTCTTAACCACTGTGCCACCAGGGAAGTCCCAGGGGAGAGTTTTTATCATAAGTGGATGTTGAATTTTGTCAAAAGCTTTTTCTGCATCTATTGAGATGTTCATATGATTTTTATCCTTTGTTTGTTAGTGTGGTGTATCACATTGATTGATTTATGAATATTCAACCATCTTTGCATCACTGGAATAAATCCCACTTGATCGTGGTGTATGATCCCTTTAATGTATTGTTGAAGTTGGTTTGCTAATATTTGTTGAATATTTTTGCATCTATGTTTATTAGGGTTGTTGGTTCATAACATTTTTTTGTACTATCTATCTGGTGTTGGTATCAGGATAATGTTGGCCTCGTAGAATGAGTTTGGAAGTGTTCCCTCCTCTTCAATATTTCAGAATAGTTTGAGAGGGTTAGGTATTAACTCTTATTTAAATGTATCGTAGAATTCACCTGTGAGGCCATATGGTCATGGATTTTTGTTTGTTGGGAGGTTTTTGATTACTGATTCAATTTCGTTACTAAGATTGGTCTGTTCAAATTTTCTATTTCTCCCTGATTCAGTCTTGGAGGTTTATTTGTTTCTAGTTATTTATTCATTTCTTCCAGGTTGTCCAGTTTATTGGCATATCACTGTAGTAATCTCATATGTTCTTTTGTATTTCTGTGCTGTTGGTTGTAATTTCTCCTGTTTCATTTCTGATTTTATGTTTTGGGTCCTCTCACTTCTTTTTTTCTTGATGAGTCTAGCTAAAGGTCTATCAATTATATTTTATCTTTCCAAAGAAACAGCTCTTAGTTTCATTGATCTCTTCTATAGCTTTTTAAAGTCTCTATTTATTTATTTCTGCTCTAATCTTTATTATTTCTTTTCTTCTGCTAACTGGGTTTTGTTTGTTCTTCTTTTTCTAGTTACTTTAGGTTTAAGTTTAAGTTCGTTAGTTGTTTTTTGTCTGTTTGTTTGGTTTTGTTTTGGTTTTTTTTTTGCAACTGTTATTGTTTCCTGAGATAGGCTTGTATCACCATAAACTTCCCTCTTTAGAACTGCTTTTACTATGTCCTGTAGATTTTGCATAGTTGTGTTTCCATTTTTATTTGTCTCTTAGTATTTTTTGATTCCATCTTTGATTTCTTGATCCATTGGTTGTTTAGTAGTATGTTGTTTAGCCTCTATGTATTTATGTTCTTCTTGTAATTGACTTCCAGTATTATACCATTGTGGTTGGGAAAGATGCTTGGTATGACTTCAGTCTTCTATTATTTATTGAGACTTTTTTTGTGTTCTAACATGTGATCTATCCTGGAGGATGTTGCACGTGCACTTGAGAAGGATGTGTATTCTGCTGTTTTGGAGTAGAATCTTGTCTAATGTGTTGTTTAAGACCAGTCTTTCCTTATTGATTTTCTGTCTGGATATTCTGTCCATTAATTTAAGTGGGGTGTTAAAGTCTCCTACTATATTTGTATTACTGTCAATACTTCCCTTTATGTCTGTTAATATTTATGTATTTAGGTATTCTTATGTTAGGTGCATAGATATTTAGAAGTGTCGTATCCTCTTGTTGGATTGATTCCTTTACTGTTATGTAATTCCCTTCTTTTAGCTTTTCTTGTCTAGGAACTTCTTTATCTCCCCTTCCATTCTGAGTTATAACCTTGCTAGGTAGAGTGTTCTTGGTGCTGGCGCCTGGCACAGACTCCACTTTGGAGGAGCCACCTGGGATGGGAAGATTGGGTGGGTCTGTTTCTTAGGGGAATAACAGGCGTTAACAAGGTTGACAGAGAATGACAGAAAAGGCACCCACCAGCACCAGGACAGTGAGGTTGAAGGAGAGTTTAAAAAAAAAAAAAGGTGCCTGCTTGCACTTTCATCCCCAGAGAAAGTTCCACCAGATCCCTGCCCCTCTAGCACACATCTTGAAATTAGTCAATGATTCTGCTTCTCCTATGACCCATGTACGTTTCAAGCTACCGCCTGTACATTGGGACTTGGAGGGAGGGAGTTTATGCGTTAGCCCTTCAAGAGTGGAGTCTCAGTTTCCTACAGCCCTTCAGTTCTCCTGGATGTAAGCCCCAGTGGTTTTCAAAGCCAGATTTTCTGGGGGCTTCTCTGTCCAGTGTAGGTTCACAGGGCTGGGGAGCTTGATGTGGGGCTCACTCCCTCCCTCTTCAGCTCCTCAGGGATACCTCTGCATTTGTGATATCCCTCCTGTTTGTCTGTCACTGCACTAGGGGTATGGGTTCTGACTAGACCTTGTCTCTGCTCCTGTTACCCAACTGAATGTGACCTTTTCTTTATATCTTTAGTTATAGAAAATCTGTTCTGCTAGTCTCCATGTCATCGTCAGAAATAGTTATTCTACATGTAGTTGTAGTTTCGGTGTGTCTGTGGGAAGAGGTGAGCTCAGGATCTTCCTACTCTGCCATCTTGATCTGGAGCTCCTCTTTAATTTTCACATACGTTTTCACTTATGTTTGCAAAAATAATTATAATAAACCTCAATTTATTTGGTATGCTATCCTTAAAATTAGTTAAATCATTGGTAACAAGTTTTGGTATCTCTTAATAATAGGCTGTGTAAAGAAGTTGTTGACAAAAGTCCTTGCTAGAATGAAAAGCACTAGCTTTGTCCTTGTGATCTGCACAGAAAAGCTTTAAAGATCAGCGAATATTTGCCTACAGTCAATAAAAGGACATTAATGTATACTTTTTGTGCCTTTTCATCACATAATTGTTCCTATTTGTTTACTAAAAAGGGAAACTGTTTTCCTGTCACATTGAATAGATTTTTTCTAATAGTTATCTTTCAAAGATTAATAACTAGTAACTTAGAAACTATTCATATATTTGTAAGAAATGACATTTGTTAGGATGTTTGTTTTGGAGAATTGTATGTATTTACTTAAACTTGTATAGAACAATTGTCATGAGAAGTTGAATTTGCTCATTTATTTTATGGTAATTAGCTCACTGAGATAATCATAATTTATTTAGTCAGTATATAAAAACTATGTACCTTCTTCTGGATTAAGAATGTTCTCATAGACAGCTATTTTGCATAAAGTTTATGTAAGTCAAAACTTAACACCTTACTTTTAAAGATTAATTTTAAAACAGCAAAATTCTCAGTTCCACAGTATGGAATTTTATGGGTTTTTTGTTCTTGTTGTTATTAATAAAATATTAGATTCATGTGTCTAAAATGGAAAATAAATGGATTATTATGCTGGGGGACTTAAATTTTCAACAATAAAACTTGAGATTTACATATTCAAGACTAGCCAGCACTCAGTCTTGGCCTTAATAGTTCTTCCTCTGCAGCTTGTCTCCACTTTCCCCATCTATAATCAGTTTTTAAATGTTCTGGAGTTCTTGTCTCCCTATCATTCCAGCCTTCCTCCTTTATCTCTTGCCAGTTTTTCTCTGTTCTGAAGCCCAGAGTAGTGATAGAGGAGAAAGATCATTATCATTCTTTTGCCTTCCCATGTTTACTTCTGTTTGATTTTTACTTTGTTCCTCATATTTATATCTCATGTCCATGGGCCTGGGTAGGAGAGCTTATTAATTATAGGAGTACATGGAAAATATGGCTTTTTTCATTGGCTTATTCTGATTAGTCAACAAAATTAGAAAATTTGCAACTCTTCCTAGCTAAACATTTCTTAAAGACCAGCAAGTGACCAATAGGCATTTTTATCATTGCTATATTTGAAATTTATGATATTACTAATTTATCAATAGATGCTCTATTGTTACAAGAAAGCAGGTAGTCATTGGATCAAAGAATATTAAAACAGGAAGAGAATTGTGATAGCTTCCAAAATGGCTCAGATAAGCTCATCTCCCATTATTCATGCTCTGTGTCATCTCCTATTGAGTGTTTACTGGACCTAATAATTTGCTTCTAATAAATAGACTATGATAAAAATTATGGGATGTCACTTGCAGGATTGGGTTACAAAGACTCTGGCTTCTTTCTTGTTCCCCATATCTTGCTTTCTTGCTTGTTCACTCTAATGAAAGGCAGTTACTATGTTGTGCATGGTCCTACAGAGGTAAAGTAGCAAGAACTGAGGTGGTCCTAAAGCCAATGGCAGAGAGGAACTAAACCCCTCAGCAAGAGATAGCTCATACAGGGGCGTAAGAGTCCAACTTCATTGTTTATAAATAAGGATATCAACTACTAGTTGTTTCTTTTTTTGCTTATCTTGTTTAAATGCCTTAACCAAGATGTGCAATTAATTGAGGTAGTGTAAATTTCAAGTTTATTGTCGGTGTTCTGGTGTCTTAGAATATTTTAAAAATAGGTATTTAAACAACTTTCCAATCTCTTATTTTAGACTATTAAACAACAACGGTGATAACAAAAATAGCCTCAAAACCCTTTTGAGAATATTTTTTTAATCTATAAGTTTCATTTCATGGACTCTCTTTTGCTTTTTGCTTTTTTTGTACTCCAAAGTATCTATCACACAGGAGGCTGCGTCCAGGCACTGGGGTGTGCTAACTGACCAAGGACAGGGCACCTGCTGGGGACCTGAAATCTGGAGCTGGATTTGAAAGAATATGGAAAAGGGCAAAGTAATTCACAGGGAAGCTGCTCAAAAGCTTTACATTCTATAGGTCAAAATATGACTTTACATATTTTAATCTCTGTGCCTTTAGCAGCCTTGTGAAGCTTTGAAATGTGTTTCTTGTAGGGGTAATATACAGAGCATAAGATGATAACAAACTAACATTTGAGATTCCTAGGCAGATACTAGACTGGGTACTCACTCCTGTCCAAGGAAATCAAGAAGGCAGAGAAAGGCTGAGCAACTGCCTTGATAAGGGAGCCAGCAGAGTGTTGCTCTGTAATATCCAGAGTTGGGGAAGACAAGGAATATGTGATGATTAACCATGGAGTAGATGTGTACCCTGTGGGAGAGAGAACCAGTGTGAAATTATCTTGAGTCTTTTCTAGTAGAGCTACCTGATGGATAAAAAGACCTTGGCAGAAAGTACTTGGATTTGAGGTGCCTGGACTAAAGGTATTGCAAGAGTGACAAGTCTAGTAGGGACCTGTACAAAGTGTATGAAAACTTCCCACAAGAATAAAGAACTCTGTCTTTAAATAACTACCACCAGTCAGAAAAGGCAAAACCAGATTCAGAAATATTTAGCTGGAGTGAGACCTTAACTTCCCCTGTTCCTTTCCCTGGTCTCCAAATACTAGCGCTGAAGGGACTTAGCAAGCTGTGAGAAGCAAGGCAAGAAACAGAAAAAGCAATTTCCAAGTATCTGTTACTTGGAAACAAGTAACAGATCTGTTAAAAACAAACAAACAACAAAAAGTCTTCTGTAGTATTATTAACCTACATTATTTTGAGATGAATTACTACATACATTTATTTACTGAGATATTTATGAAAATATTCTACTAAAGAAAATATTGATCTCAAATGAAGAGTTATCTGCCACAAGTTTTGGATTCAGGAAGCTTAACTAGCATAGACATGTGTTTATTGAAGCTGTTTCTGTGTGTTCAACATTCAAAATAATGGAGTATCATATTCCATGAAAATTAAGAGCCTTATTATTTAGAAGTGTTTATTGGGGTTTATTCAAGAAATGCATAGATAAATCAATCTTTTTTAACTCTAAACTTAAGGTGTTCACGACTCCATGATATATTTGCTAAATGAAAAAAAAAAGTAGAGATAGGAGAGATTTTAAAAACATTGAATATTGATAGTACATATAATAGCTATGGGCCATTACTATCATGTAGCATGACATATGTGTTCTAACAATTAATGTGCTATGCAAAATAGTACAATAAAAACTACATGCCATACGGAAAAAATGGCGTTAGGGACACAACACTCAAAAACTTAATTAGTGAGCTTCCCTGGTGGCGCGGTGGTTGAGAGTCCGCCTGCCGATGCAGGGGACACAGGTTCGTGCCCCGGTCCAGGAGGATCCCACATGCCACAGAGCGGCCTGGCCCGTGAGGCATGGCCGCCGAGCCTGCACGTCCGGAGCCTGTGCTCCGCAACGGGAGAGGCCACAGCAGTGAGAGGCCCGCGTACCGCAAAAAACAAACAAACAAACAACTTCATTAGTGACACATTACTAAGGTCTGAATATTTGTGTCCCCTTAAAATTTATACACGTTGAAATCTTACCCCGAAGATGATGGTATTAGGAGGTGGGGCCTTTGGGAGGTGATTGGGCCATGAATGCACAGCCCTCATATATGGGAATAGTGCCTTTATAAAAGAGGCCTGAGATCATCCCTCTTCCCTTCCACCATGTGAGGACACAGTGAGAAGTGACAGTCTAAAACCAGGAAGAGGGTCTTCACCAGAAACTGACCATACCAGCATCCTGATCTTAGAATTCCAGCCTCCAGAATTGTGACAAATAAATTTCTGTTTTTTGTAAGCTACCCAATCTGTGGTATTTTGTTTTAGTAGCCTAAATAGACTAAGACACACACAGCACACACAGACACACCCACATACACACAAAGATGGGCCGTGATAAAAACATTAACAGTTTTACACATGTCAAATTGTTAGGAAATGCACAAGTACTACAGTGAATATGGCACTTTACCTTGAAAAAGACCTGAAGTTTGCCTGTGAATGTGGTCACAGGAAGGGTTACAACTTGTGAGTTATAGATAAATGATGGAAGGAAGTTATTTGAAATCAGACAGGAAGTCATAACACAAGATATGGATAGGTGTACCTCATCACACACACACACACACACACACACACACTGTGTTTGGGATGGGAGATGTTATTCCTGTGTGACTGGGTTCAGCTGGGTGCACTTTTATGCATTCACCTACTATTTGTTATGGTTGGAATTATGTATAAGTAAGCTCAAAAAGTATTTTATGATCAAATTGTTCCCAAGTGTTGGAATAAATTTGCATTTCCAAAACAAGTGTTATAGCATGATGGACTGTACTTTTAAGACATGTTATTTCCTCTTTCTTCTTTAATGGGAAAACATAGCTAATAATGTCCTAGATGTTTTCACTTAACACCCATTTAATCATATCTCATTCAGTTTTCTGGGCAGCCTTGAGATGTACATGTTATTGTCTTCACTTTTACAGGTGATAAACTGAGAGAAGAAATTTCCAAAGGTATTACAATCTCTTATTGGTGGGGCAGAAATAAAGTCCTGCCTGTCAGATTTAAAAGCCCTTGTTCATTTGTCTAATTACTATACTTTGTCTCCATTATTTGAACAAAGAGAAATGCAGGGCAAAAGTGGTAATTTAAAAAAGTTTCCACTTGTATGGATCTACATTTTAATGCAATAGGTAACTATATTTTCATATACCCTAAACGTTAGCATTTTTTATGTCTCTTTATGTTCATTCTTAGCTTTTTGTAAAGAGGCTGCTATTTACCCAAAGACATTAAATATTTTTTTGCTGAAAATGCTTTTCCTTATCAACTCAATTTATAAAACTCTTGAAATAAAGTGAAATAATGATAATCTACGGGATTGTGAAAAAGGAAGAGTGTTGCACCACATATACCTTTTGCTCAATTTTCATACAATATAATGAATTGTATGTTATACTGGAAAAGTGCTACAAAGAAGACACTTTAAAACTCATTATTAGTACAGCTCAAATGACTTGCAGACTTTTAAATTTGTTACTTCTCATAATCTAGTCTACGAAATATAACACCACTACCTTACAACTGGCATCATGCCTTATGTACCTATGTGCGTGATTTTACAAAATTTTAAAACACGACTTTTCATTTCATTTGATTTCATAAATGACTGCTAAGACCACTGTTGTGACACAGAGTTATGTCACAACCTCAGAAAATATTTCACTCCTCCATACATCAAAGTGCTTACTTAAACGTATGCTACTACCATAAGAGCTCTTTTCCTCCGCCAAAGGACAGATGTTACAACTGGACAAAGTATAGGGAAGTTTACAGTATATAATATCAGGGGTACAACTAAGACTTCTTACCTCAAAATTAATTTTAAACACCTGACAATGAAAATATCCTAATTGATACATTCATGCAAATAAAAATATGTACATTTGTTTCCCTAAAAATAAAAATGCTATGCAAATGATTACTCTATTAAGTGCTATAAGCCATTACTATCTTTATGAGTATATACTTTGAGATATCTCTCTGTGTCTCTGTCTTTCACTGTGAGTTTATGTTTCTTCATTAATGTGAATGTGTGTAATGTTGGGTTGGCCAAAATTTTTGTTCATTTTTTCCCATAAGATGGCCCTAGTAGCACTTAGTTTTCTTTAACTTCTTTAAAACAATTTTGTTAGACTGTATGTGACAGCTGTCATATCAGCATGACTTTCAAAAAAAGACAGCAGGGCTTCCCTGGTGGCGCAGTGGTTGGGAGTCCGCCTGCCGATGCAGGGGACACGGGTTCGTGCCCCGTTCCGGGAGGGTCCCACATGCCGCGGAGCGACTGGGCCCGTGAGCCATGGCCGCTGAGTCTGTGCGTCTGGAGCCCGTGCTCCGCAATGGGAGAGGCCACAACAGTGGGAGGCCCACGTACCACAAAAAAAAAAAAAAAAGACATCAAATTTGGTGAATTATTTTGTAGCCATTTTAATATTGAAGATGGAAGAAAAAAAGCAACATTTTCGGCATATGATGCTTTATTGTTTCAAGAAAGGTAAAAACACAACCAAAATGCAAAAAAGATTTGTGCAGTGCATGGAGAAGGTGATGTAACTGACTGAATGTGTCAGAAGTGGTTTGTGAAGTTTCATGCTGGAGATTTCTCCCTGGACGATGCTCCACGGTCAGGTAGACCAGTTGAAGTTGATAGGGATCAAATCAAGACATGAGTTGAGAACAATCAATGTTATACCATGCGAGAGATAGCCGACATACTCAAAATATCCAAATCAAGTGTTGAAAATCATTTGCACCAGCTTGGTTATGTTCATCACCTTGATGTTTGGGTTCCACATCAGTTAAGCCAAAAAAACCTTCTTGACCGTGTTTCCACATGTGATTCTCTACTTAAATGTAATGAAAACATTCCATTTTTAAAACAAACTGTGACAGGTGATGAAAAGGGGATACTGTACAATAACGTGGAATGGAAGAGACCGTGGGGCAAGTGAAATGAACCACCACCAACCACACCAAAGGCCGGTCTTCATCCAAAGAAGGTGATGTTGTATATATGGTGGGATTAGAAGGGAGTCCTCTATTATGAGTGCCTTCTGGAAAACCAAATGATTAATTCCAGCAAGTACTGTTCCCACTTAGACCAACTGAAAACAGCACTCAACGAAAAGTGTCCAGAATTAGTCAACAGAATACACATAATCTTCCATCAGGATAACGCAAGACCACATGTTTCTTTGATGACCAGGCAAAAACTGTTACAGCTTGGCTGGGAAGTTCTGATTCACCTGCCGTATTCACCAGACATTGCACCTTCGGATTTCCATTTATTTTGGTGTTTACAAAATTCTCTTAATGGAAAAAATTTCAACTCCCTGAAAGACTGTAAAATGCACCTGGATCAGGTCTTTGCTCAAAAAGATAAAAAGTTTTGTTAAGATGGAATTATGAAGTTGCCTGAAAACTGGCAGAAGGTAGTGGAACAAAAGGTTTTATACATTGTTCAATAAAGTTCTTGGTGAAAATGAAAAATGTGTCTTTTATTTTTACTTAAAAACCGAAGGCAGTTTTTGGCCATCCCAATACGTAACCATTGTACATATAAACACTGTTTTGAAACTGTTTTCATCAACGGTAAATCATGGTAATTTTTATGCCAATATATTTTCATATGCAACAGTGTTTCTACAGGCTGAATATTATTCAACTATATGGAAAGATCATAATTTTTAAGCAAGTTTGTTTTATAATTTTTAAATATTTTGAACAATAGTATGAAGAACAAACAGAAATATAAATATTTACACAAATGAATTCATACTGCCTTTAGGCTAAATACTTAAACTAGAATTTCTAGATTGCACTTATTTCTGAAAATGTCCGCCATAATTTGTACAAATATATTTCTATAAATCTGAGAGTATTTGTTCTCTATTTCATCACCAATAAGCGATTGTACGGTTTTAAAAACAGTATGCGTTCCTTGGTTGGTTATTTTATATGATGCTATTTCTTTTGCCTGTTACCTATTTTATCCTTGACATTTCACCTAATTTTTTCATTTGTCTTTTTCCAAGTTGATGTTTTTCTAACTTTGTTTATCTGTCTATTGTAAACATTTCATGTAAATGTAATAATACAATTTGTGGTCTTCGTGATTGGCTTCTTTCACTTATGTTTGCAAGGTTGATCCATGTTGTAGCATGATCACTACTTCATTTCTTTATTTTGCCGAATAATGTTCCATTGTATAGATATACCACATTTTGGTTTTCTGTCATCAATTTTTAGCTGTGAGTAATTCAGCTATGAACATTTGTGTACAAGTTTTTGTATGGAAATATGTTTTCATTTTCCTTGGGAGTATACCTAAGAGTGCAATTGCTGGATGACATCTATGTTTCACTTTTGAAAACTGCCAAACTGTTTTCCAAAGTGTAAATGAATGTTAAATTTTTCCACCTTCTTCTGAAAATTGATAATTGCCTTTTGTTTTCTGGCAGTGTTTTTCTTTTTACCTATTGACCCCCTTCACCTATTTTTCAAACCTCCTACCCCTACCTCTGTCAACCACAAATCTCTTCCCTGTGTCAATGGGTTTAACCTTTTTGAAAATTCCACATATAACAGAAATCATATGCTATTTATCTTTCTCTGTCTGACTTATTTCACTTAGCCAAACTTCAAGTTACATTCATGTTGTCACAAATGGCAAGATTTCACTGACTTTTTTTTTTTTTGCGGTACGCGGGCCTCTCACTGTTGTGGCCTCTCCCTTTGCGGAGCACAGGCTCTGGACTCGCAGGCTCAGTGGCCATGGCTCACGGGCCCAGCTGCTCCGCGGCATGTGGGATCTTCCCGGACAGGGGCACGAACCCGTGTCCCCTGCATCGGCAGGCGGACTCTCAACCACTGCACCACCAGGGAAGCCCTGTTGGGAGCTTTTATTATAAATCAATGTTGAATTTTTTCAAATGCTTTTTCTGCATCTATTGAGATGATCACATGAATTTTATCCTTTATTTTGTTAATGTGTGTATCACATTGACTGATTTGAGCCATCCTTGCATCCCTGGGATAAATCCTGCTTGATGGTTTTGTATGATCCTTTTAATGTATTATTGAATCGGTTTGCTAGCTAATATTTTATTGAGGATTTTTTTTTTTTTTTTTTTTTTTTTTTTTTTTGTGGTACGCGGGCCTCTCACTGCTGCAGCCTCTCCCGCCACGGAGCACAGGCTCCAGATACACAGGCCCAGCTGCTCTGTGGCACATGGGATCCTCCCGGACTGGAGCACGAACCCACGTCCCCTGCATCGACTGGCGGACCCCCAACCACTGCGCCACCAGGGAAGCCCTATTGAGGTTTTTTGCCTCTATGTTCATCAGGAATATTGGCCTGTAATTTTATTTTCTTGTGGTATTCACTTCTGGTATCTGTATCAAGATAATGCTGCTCTTATAAAATGAGTTTGGAGGAGTTCCGTCTTATATTTTTTGGAAGTTTGAGAAGAACTGATATTCTTTTTTGAATGTTTGGTAGGATCATCAGTGAAGCAGTCTGGTCCTGGACTTTTGCTTTCTGGGTGGTTTTGTATTACTGATTCAATGTCATTACTAACAATCAGTCTGTTCAGATTTTCTGTTTCATCATGACTTAGTATTGGTGGGTTGTGTGTTTTAGGAATTTATCGATTTTCTCTAGTTTATTCAAGGTATTGGCATAAAATTGTTCATAGTAGCTCTTATGGTCTTTCATATTTCTGTGGTATCACTTGTAACATCTCTGCTTTCATTTCTCATTTTATTTATTTGAGTGCTCTCTCTTTCTGCCTTGATGAGTTTAGCTAAATGTTTCTAATTTTGTTTATTTTTTCAAAGAACAAGCTCTTAGTTTTGTTGATCTTCTCTATTATCTTTTTAGTCTCTATTTTTTAAAATTTCTGCTCTAATCTTTGCTATTTTTTTCCTTCTACTAATTTTGGGCTTCATTTGTTCTTCTCTTTCTAGTTCCTTGAGGTATAAAGTTAGGTTGTTTATTTGAGACTTCTCTTGTTTCCTGTGGTTTGTAATTTGCTTTGTGGTTATCATGGAATTTGCTTTGTAGTTATCATGAGGCTTGCATATAACAACTTACATCTGTAACAATCTATGTTAAGTCCATAACAACTTAAGTTTGGTCTCATTCTAAAGCTTAACATTTTTACTCTCCCCCACCCACATTTTAAGTTTGGGGTTTTTTGGGTTTTTTTTTTTTTTGTGGTATGTGGGCCTCTCACTCTTGTGGCCTCTCCCGTTGCGGAGCACAGGCTCCGGATGCACAAGCTCAGTGGCCATGGCTCACGGGCCCAGCCACTCCGCGGCATGTGGGATCCTGCCTGACCAGGGCACGAACCCGTGTCCCCTGCATCAGCAGATGGACTCTCAACCACTGCGCCACCAGGGAAGCCCACATTTTAAGCTTTTGAGCTCACATTTTACCTCTTTTTATCCTGTGTACCCTTTAACTATTGTAATTTTAGTTATTTTTAGTTCTTTTGTCTTTTATCCATCATACTACATTTATAAGTGATTAATTCACTAACTTTACCACATATTCTTTTCCTGTGAGATTTATTCTTACATATGTTTTCTCATTAGTAATTGGCACCCATGCTTCTCAGCTTAAATAAATCACTTTAACATTTCTTGCCAGTCTGGTTTAGTGGTGATGAATGCCTTTAGATTGACGTGTATAGACAACTCTTATCTTACCTTTAATTCTGTGATAACTTTGCTGGATAGATTAATCTTGATTGGAAGTTTTTTTTTTTTTCTTTCAGCACTTTGAACATATCATGCCACTCCCTTCCAGTCTCCAGATTTCTGTGGCAGTCATAAGAAACAGGGCTCCAGCAGAGTTTATATGCTCTTTTTCTGGGAGATGACAGTGAGCTAGAACAAGGCAGAGGGATAGGTCCAATATGGAATCCACAGCCTACATTCCTTGAGCCTACATTGTCTCTTTCTTTTTTCTTTTTTTTAGCCATCCTAGTACATGTGAAGTGGTATCTGTTTGCAATTTTGATTTGCATTTCTCTACTAAGTAATGATGTTAAGCATTATGTCATGTAGTTAGAGGATATTTGCATATCTTCTTTGGAATAATGTCTATTTAAATCCTCTGATCATTTTTAAATTGGGTTACTGTTTATATTGAGTTGTGAGCATTGTTAATATAATTTGGATACAAATATCTTATCAAATATATAACTTGGAAATATCTTCTCCCATTCAGTGGATTGCCCTTTCACTTTTTTTTAATGATGTCCTTTGAAACACAAAGTTTAGTTGTGATGAGTTCTCTTTATCTATTTTGTTCTTTTTGGTTTGTGGTTATGGTGTCATATGTAAGACACCATTGCCTAACCAGGTCAGGAAGATTCACTCTTATGTTTTCTTCTAAAGTTTTATACTTTTAGCTCTTACATTTAGGTCTATGTTCAATTTTGAGTTAAGTGAAGTAGGGATCCAACTTCATTTATTTGCATGTGGATATTCAGTTGTCCCCAGAGCATTCATTGAAGAGACTTTTCATTCTCCATTGAATTTTCTTGGCACACTTGTCAAAAATCATTTGACCATGAATGCAAGTATTTATTCATGAGCTCTAATTTCTATTCCATTGATCTATATGTCTGTTTATGCCAGCACCACACTGCTTTGATAACTATAGGCTTGTGGCAAGGTTTGAAATCAGGGAATATTAATGTTCTAACTTTCTTCTTCTTTATTAAAATTGTTTTTGCTAATCTGTGCTCCTTGCAGTTACATATGAACTTTAGAATCAACTTGTCCATTCCTGCAAAAAAGGCAGCTGAGATTTTGAAAGGGATTGTGTTGAATCTGTAGATCAATTTGGGGATTATTGTTATCTTAACAATATTACATATTCTGATTAATGAACGCAGGCTGTCTTGCCATTTATTTGGGTCTTCCTTAATTTTTTTTTAAACAATCCTTTAACATTTTCAGTATTTAACATCTCTGATTTGTACCATCTAGAAAATGTGTCTTTCTTAGTCACTGACTTAACACAGGGGTGGTTGTGGGATCTTTATCCAGCTTCTTTAAACTTTGTCTAGGAAGCGAAATATATCACTCTGTCCATTCTATGCCTTTTGGACATAGCTAGTTAAATAACTCTGCCTAACAGCAAGGGTCTGAAGAATGGGAGAGAGTATATGAAGTGCTTAGTGAGCACCTCTGTTTCTGGCACAGACCTGATGTGGGTAAGGCAGAAGCATCAGGCTTTATTACTATGTGGGGGAAAAAAAAGAGATGAGAAACCATGCGTTTATTATGCTAATAGTTGTGTAAAAATAAATGTATGTGCATTTACATGTTTGAATTTGTGTAGAAAATAAATGGCACAATATAACAAAACTGGTATCTACATTTGCCTTCAGGAAGTAAACTTAGGAAATGAAAACAGAACTGGAAATAAAGCTTACTTCTAGCTTTATATCATATTTTACTTTTTGAACTTTGTGCATTTTATCATAGCAAGTAACGTACTTCTCATACATAATGGAAGAAATGTCAGTGGTAAAGAATAGAAAGTACAGAATCAGATCACTATATACATACAGTCACTTTAAGACAAAGGTGACACTGCAGGCTAGTGAGGAAATAATGACCTTTCAATAAATAGTGTTAGGTTGATTGATTTTCCATATTGAAAAAAAGTGAATTCCTATCTTACACTGTACACAAAAATCAACTCCAGAAGAATTGCAAAGTTAAGTGTGAAAAGTAAACCAATAAATATTTTAGAAGAAAACCTGAGAGAATATCTTCATAACCATGAAGTATGCAAAATTTTCCTAAATGGAATGAAAAACCCTTTAATTATGACCAAAATAAAAATAATTTATTAGACTATAGGATCAACCCCCCCCCCCCCAGTAAGAGTGTGAATAGGCAGGCCACAGAGTAAGATAAGGTATTTGCAATATATTTTTTTTAAAATGATTTGTCAGACTATATATAAAGAACCCTTGGAAGTCAATAAGAAAAAGACAGAAATCCAATAGAAAATTAAGCAAAAGATAGAGTCAAGCCTTTAAAAAAAGATTCAGAAGGCCAGTAAACATGTGTAAAAGTTTTAAAATTTATTCATTTTCAAGCAATTGCAAAATGTAAATACGTTATGTTACCACTACCACTAAAAGGAAACAGATGCCAATGACAAAGTTTGGTAAGGTTGTGGGAACATAAATTGTTAAAATGACTTTGAAAACTGATTTGGCACTATTTACCAAAAGTGGTTATTTGCATACACTAGGACCAAGTAATTCCACTTCTAAGTATGTACACAACAGAAATTCATACATTTGTTCACTAAATAAATTTATTAAAATGTTCATGGCAGCACTGTATATGATAGCTAAAAACTGAAACTACCCATATTCCCAGCAGGAGTAGAATGGATTAAAAAAAGTATGGTATATTCACACATAGAATAGTAATACACAATGAGAACGAGAATAATGTGACTGCCTTCACTGATATGGATAAACCTCACAATACACAATACACAATCCACTGATATGGATAAACCTCACAAATACAATATTGCATGAAGGAAGTCACACCCCAAAGAGTTCATGCTGTCAGAATCCACTTGTATATAGTAGTTCAAAAACAAAAGATGCATCTTCATTATATTAAAAGTCAAAGGGCAGTTGACCTGTGCTATGTCACTGCCTGCATGGGAATCCCGGTAACGTTGCTGCTTTATCTTGCTGCCGGTTACGTGCGTGTGTGTTCAGTTTTTGAAGTCACCCAGCTCTACAGTTATGACTTGTGCACTCTCCTTTACATATTTTATTCTTCAATGAAGGGTTCAAAAATTATTAAGAAGCCTGGACCAAAGTATTTTTGGAAAATATTTAATGCATTTATATCTTTAGTCTGTAGAAGTACTAGAAGATTCCAAATAGAAAAGGAAAAGAGGAAACATTTGGAACCACAATCCTCTAAGCATAATCACCATAATACAAATTTTCTTTTCTTTCTTTTTTTTGGTACAGGTTTTCTTACTGAGTCATAAATCTTTATGTATCTTTTAGTGTTTGTGCCATCTTTTCATTTGCTGTACCATATCTGCTGCAAGCCCATCCATCAGGACAGCAGACATGCATACGGTTAAGCATTGATCAAAACATAGGAAGGTAAAGCATAAATAAACAGATAAGCCTTGTCCTATCAGGACTCTACATCAAGACAATATTTTGAGTGAAAACAGTTCTTAATAATAATTCCATTTTCTAATCTATGGAAAAAATTCCATTTACTGTACCTGCTATGGATATGAATTTTCAATCTGACTTTCACATTAAGGCTGCAGTGAACAAATTCTCTGTAAAGAGGAACCTCAGTAATTCATTTCCTGAACCAGTCGTAAAAACCCTATCAAACTTGACTGAACTCGACATAACAGTCACTTGCCCGGTAATCTGTATTCAAAGTTATGTGGTGTATGAGTTTTTCTAAATCTGTTGCCTCACTTAGGTCAGTCATCCCGGCTTTATATTTCATTACTAATAATGCTAAGAAATTGAAAGAAAATAGACTTTCAGATCCAATCTGGAGTAAATAGATGTAGGGATTTTCTAAGTCTCTTTAGGCATTTAAATTCAAGTTACATCAAAAACTCATCAGTATTTTCTCTTCTAATAGTTATTAGTGTATGAAAAAGGTTTGCCATTAGTCCCTTCGTTTTTTCAAGAGCAATTCAGCAAAATAAATTCTTTGCATCTCCAGTTTTCTTTTAAGTATCTTTAAGTATTTATAATTAAGGAATCATGATTCATTTTAGAACTATTGGGAGATTAAAGTACTGGAACTTAAAATGTTAATTTCAGCAACTAGAAAAATATACTAGCTTTTTAGTGTGTTATTTTCAGACATAGAATATGCGAAGCAAATGTAATAAACCTGCATCCCCACAAATTAGTAGTTAATGATAGCGTATGATGAACATTAGCCTATATCTTTCAAATCCTGGTCAAATTTTGGTTTTATCTAAACTATTTGAGAAGTCCAAAACTTGTCATGTTGTCTCCATTCTCAGTGTTTTTGCACCTTCAAATCTTTCTGTTTTGATTGCCCAAACAGTACCTTTAGCTCAACTCTTCATTATCTTTTTCCTTCCTGAATTGATGCCATTTTAATGAAAAACAATATTGTTCACCAAATATTTTAAAAATATGAGCCTGACCATACCTCCTAGTTTGCCTTGGACAATCCGTTGTCATCCAGGCATAATTATTAATACTATTTCATCTTCCAGTCAAAATCATATCATATGGATGACAATTATAATCATCTATGATTTCGTAGAGCTAATCATTATGTCCTGTCAATTTTATCTCTAAAATGTACGGAATCCAGCCTCTTCGTCTCTACTACTATCATCCTAGATTAGCAAAGAGACTCCTGAAACAGTTTCTATCTTCACTTTCACCCTTTCCCACTTCAAATCTTTTGTCTACACAGTGGACACAGTATTCTTAAAGCAAAGCAAATGCCTATCTTTTGTTGTTTTCACTGCTCTTACAATAAAATCTAAACTCCTTACTCTAAGTCCCTATCTGACCTGGCCTTTATATACATCTCTGGCCTTACCCTAGGCCCCTGTCTTCTTACTGTTTCTCAAACACACGTTGCTCTTTCTGCATTGAGCCTTATGGTTTCCTCCTCGCATAGAGATCTTTCCCCAGGTTTCCATATGACTGCTGCCTCATCCTTAAGGATTTTGTTCATGTCACCACCTGACAGGTCTTTGCTGATCAAAAAGTCTAAATAGAAGTCTTTTTTATTCTCTATCATATTACCATATTCATTTCTTTCATAATTCTTATAGTAAATTAGGGGTTTATTTCATAATTCATTTCTTTCATCACTTATAGTAATTTGGGGGTAAAATGGCTTTTTGCTCATTTTCCTTCTGTTAGTTCTGTGAAAGCAAAATTTTCACTAGTGTATGTTCAGCATGAGCATAGGGTCAGGCACCAGCCACCAGCACGTATATTTCAAAAACCTAATTTCCCTAAACACTCTTCCAGGCAGTGAGGTATGGTGAGAAAGACAGATGCAATCTACCCTCAATACACATATTCCAGTAAAACTGACTCATGCTATGAAGAACATAAAGTAGAGTACTATGTTATATAGAGATCAGAGAAGAAAGCCTCTACTCAGGGAAGGCCTCAATGGAGAAAGTGCTATTACATGTGAGACAGACCTACACAATGAGTAAGGGAGAGTTAGATGCAAAGATCACCAAGGAAAAGGAAGAACTTGTGCAAAGCCCCTGAAACCAGGAGGAACATGACAGATTAAAAACAGAAAGAAGGTATGACTGCGGTGTGATGACCAAGCAAATAATTCATTCAATCCTTCGTATAATTCAATAGATATTTTTAAAACACCTCTTGTATACCACTGATTGGTCTAAGCATTCGGGATACAACAGTAAACACAATCAGGGAAAATCTCTCTGGAGCCCCATGAGTTTTATAGTTTTAAAGAAGGAATAGTAAATTATGACATTTAATAACAAAATAACCAGGTACTTAAGAATAAATAATTTCCATCATCACTTGTAATACTCCAAAGTGAGTTAAATTTTTAATTATAACACACTGAACAGTGTTCACATGTCACCTGATGAACAGGGAGGACTGTAGACCTAGAACATGGATTAACTTGGTTCATTAGATTATCATCTCATTCTAAAGGAATAAGCCATTTCTCACTGTAGAGTTATAAATATTTCCTGAATTATCAAATCTGATTTTGTGTTCACTGGTATGCTGAACTAACTTTTTTACCAGTCTAGTCATCTTATCATTAAAGGAAATTCAATGTAGTCTATCATGCTTATTTCTGTTTGATTTTTTAAGGGCTAAGAAACTGGAGACAATTCTAAGTTCATCCTTTGGCACAGGAGTAGAAAAATGGTGGTGTTATCCAAAGATCAGATACCATACTGAAGAGGCCTGCAAAAGAAATATTCAAAGGGCAGTGAGAGAATTTACCTTAGGTCTGTTCTATTTATGATACTGTTAGTCCTTTCACTCATGCCTTATTGCTTTAACCAAAAACACTTGTATAGTTAAATAGTCCACTTGTTCTATGAGAAAAATATGACCTATTTTTTCTGTCTGTTTGTTGGAGGTTTGGAAATTCAGTGGCAAGGGCTGAAACACTTTAAAGCAGACGTTATAACCTGATAGTCACAACATTTTTTACTCTGCACAGTGTATACATAGGCAGTGTTTTATTTTGATGTTATTTCTTTATTGTAGCCACATATATTTTCTATTTTAGCCAAAAATAAGCAATTATTTTACAGCAGAAAAAGAGGCATGTTGTCCTGTATTCTCGTACAAAGTGATATCTAAAATCACCATTTTTATTAAAATTTTATCTGGATTAAACTTAACATAAAGTATCTTCTCACCTTATAATAGTGTTCTGATTTAGCTCCTTCTAAAACTATAAGAATAACATTGTGAGTGAAGTAATATGCTGATCAGTTATCTGAAATACGTGGCCCTGAGAAAGCATAATGTAGTGTATAATTTGGACTGAGGTTGTATTAGTATACAATCTTTAAAGTAAAGGCCATAATAATCCTGCCCTACTGTTCACTGGTCAGATTGCCATCATAGTGTTGTGTTCAGTTTTGGAGAATACATTCTGTGATGTTTAATTTTATGTCAACTTGACTGGGCCATGGGCTGCCCAGATATTTGATTAAGCAGTATTTTGGGAATGTCTTTAAGGGTGTTTCTGAAGGAGATTAACATTTGAATCTGTAGACTGAGCAAAGCAGATTGCCCTCCCCAGTATGGGGGGTTTTCATCTAAACCATTGAAGGCATGAATAGAACAAAAAACAGAGTAAGGGAGAATTTACCCTCTCTGCTGGGCTATGTTTGAGCTGGGCCATTGGTCTTTAGCCCTTGGACTTGAACTGAAATTATATTATTGGCTCTCCTGGGTCTCCAGTCAGCTTGCTGAGTATAGATCTTGGGACTTCTCAGAACCACATGAACCAATTCCTCATAATAAATCTATCTGTATCTATATCTCCTATTGCCTCTGTTTCTCTGAAGAACACAGACTAATACACTCTCTAAGAGTAGCATTGGTACTACCCCGTACATAAGTTATGTATAGGATATATTCAAGATGGTTATGTGGTGTATTGATTATAGAAGTCGAGGCTACAGGAACATATAGATCCAAAACTGTGTAACTCTTTCAACATAATAGTTTATCCCTAGCTCTTATAAGAGTTCAAGTTGATTCCAAGGTGGGGATTGGGTTCAGTTCCACATTACCCAGTCTGACAAAGGCTGTTATGTTTCATTATGTGGGATCCACAATCAACTCGGGCATTGCCATCTCAGGTAGCCAGAAGGATAAAGCACAAAAGTGCAAGCATAGATTCTCATGAGTCTAGTGATAGAGATAGACTCCGGATGTCATGTGAAATCAGAGCAGTGAGAGATTTCTCCATTTTGTAGTTGGGAAAGGCTCCTTCAGTGATGGAGAAGCTGAGCCTGATGACGAGACAGAATTTTGCTTGATTGAAAAGAGAAGGAGAAAAGTATTCACAAAAGAGACAGATATAAGGCAGGGAATCTGAACTTTAAAATTTTGAAATTTGTTAATTATGGTGGAATCAAAATCATATTGTTTTCTCTTATGGGACCTGCTTAGGGCAATTTTGTAACATTTAAAATTAAATTTGAATATTAAAAAAATATGTGATTCTTATTGATTCTCATCTCAGTAAATAGTCTCTCTCTCTCTCTTTTAACTTATTACTTTTCTGTTTCGTTAGGATGCCAAATCCTTGAGCATGGGGGCTTTCATGTTTTTATATTCTGTTAAATCTACTGCTAGCTCAATGTCTCTAACATAGATGTTTTCAAGAAATATTTGTCTAGGGTGTCCTGATGTCCACCAACACATACACAGAAAATTTTGCTCCATTTGGTGACTGTTACTTGAAATATATTAATAGGAGACAGATGCTTATGTCTCTTAGATAGTAGCTCAAATCATTGTTCTCATAGATGAAACATTTTTAGCATAAATTAACAAGAGTTTAAATGATTTCCATCAATCTCTTCCTGAAAGAATGTTTTGATAAGTAGCTTGTTTGGAGAATTCCTGAATGAGGAGGAAAGCATGGAAGTTAGGGCTTAGTCTCCCTACCTCTGTTCAAACTGTTAAGTCTTGATTTATAGACTCTATATTATACTATTACATTGGGTCAGTTCTCTGCTAGAGTATAGAAATTAGATCTCATTAGTGAGTAAGGAGGAGAAATATCCAACTACTCCCTGTGTATGTACAGTGTGCCTTTTAATCACATATGTGTTGATACATTACATTTATGAATGGGTGGTGCTGCAAAATATTATTGTACAAATTCCCATTAAGATTTAGAACTAATAGAAGGAAGCACAGAGTTAGTAAATACAGTCATAGAAAAAAATTTTTAAAGTCTTCTTTATCAGGAAACATGCTACATGAGACAACATCTTATCAGATAAATATGTGCTGGATATAAGTACAAAAAAATTTAAAAAGCTTACTAGGGCTATTGAGCTTCTATTTGACGCATTTTTACAGAAAGGGACTGTGAGTTGATTCCAACCTTCTTTTGAATAATGTTTGCAGTTAATTCTTCCTTGGAATACTTGGAGCTATTTTTTGCCCCTGAAGAAAACTACAGGTTATTAGTGAATTTTCTGGTACTATTGGCCTCAAGTTGCTCTCTGTCAGCTACCTCATAGACATGCTGTCCTTCATTTATGCAGATGGCACAGATGACCTACTATCAGTAGGATATTGCATCAATTAATGGCACATAATTGAGAAATAACAGATTGGGGTTAGGGGTGCAGTCTGTGAGTAGAGAACAGAGTTTTCCCAGTCAGAAATATACTGGCCCATATGGAAATTAAATATGTGACCTTGACTTTAATACCACCAGGATCTAATTGAGTTAACCATCTCTGTCACACAGTGTCGTATAAATAACTAATATTCTTGTCATTATCACCCCATGATACCTGCTAATGTTATAAATCTCTAAGTTTCACTATTCAAATAATACTGTTTCTAGGATAACATTTCTGGTGATACCTTTTTTTTTTTTTTTTTCATGTAGTACAGACTTTGTATTGTCCTGGAATCACATTAAACGTTTTAAAGTTATCATTATTAAATATAATTTTAAATTATAAACAGACTGCTTAAAAGACAATTACAGAGAGTTTTTCTAAATTCTAACTCATAAGATGTAATTCATAATGGTTGCTTGTTTTAATAAAATAATAGCAATCACGTTAGATTTTAAGGAGACGTAATGCCCTTGTCTACTTCATTGAAGTTGAAGAATCAGCTAAGAAATGAGACATAGGGGTCACCATTAATCTTTCCACACAGGAATGATCAGGACAGAATTTTTTGTTTGTTTGTTTTTGATTGTTTGTTTTTGTTTTGTATAGGCAGGTCGATTCAAAAGAGAGAGCATCTAGAAAAGGCAGAGGCAAAGAATCTGAGTTTCTTCACTCACCCTTATCAAGTAGAGTGAGGGATAAGAAAATTCAGGAGATTTTTCTCTTCCTGAATTCCCTTCACAGGGAAACTTGGAGAACAGAGGGTCTCTCTCTCCAAACACCCTACTTACCTTCCCATCTCAGACGTGCAGCGTGTTTGATAATATGCTGAGCAGTTTACACGGGTGACCTCATTTCACCTTCTAAGTATGTCATGAGTCAGGAATTATTATCTCCAAGGGTGGAAGAGGGATCGGAGATCCGAAAGAAGTTAGTTAATTTTCTCAAATATTAAGTGAAATATATCTGAATTCGGGCTCTCTGATTCCAAAGCCTACATTCTTTGTTTCTATAATTTTCTGCAAATAATAATTTATGCAACGGCAGCAGATAGCAGCAGATAGAGAAAACTCATTCTTTGCAGAAATATGTTTTGAGCTGCTAGTAAGCTTTATAAATATAATCATCAGTTCCTTGTCCCTCTCCTCACTTCCCTCCCACTTTCTTTTCACTTCCTCATATGTAAGAGATCCAGAGAGAGGGCTTGGAAGCATGTGTTAGAGAAAATAAGCTCTATTTCTCCCACCACTCAGTATTGCTCCAAACATTTATTCTACAAATATTGAGTTATTATACATAAATCTATGTATGTATGTATGTATGTATCTATCATCCATCTGTGTTTCTATCTGTAGCATGCATTTAAATACAACTCTGGCAAGAGCTTAGGATTTTTGATCAGTTAACTGTGTTCAACACTTGTGATATTGGTATCCATTGACTGGTAATTTGAGCAATCTAGAGTTTCTTAGATAACTTCAGAAGTTATAACTAAAATGTCTATTTTTAGGTAATTCTGCCATTGGTTTTTCAACTAAAGTTGTGAATGGTCAGCGATCTTAAGTTTTCTCAGGATAAAAATTAACTTGAACACGACATGCAACTTACTCTTTCATTTCTGAAAATGAAGTGAATTTCACATTTCCCTGAACTCTCCCAGCTGTTTCCTTAATCTTAAATATGTTTCCCTTTTTATGGTCTGTGAAATTCCTACTCTAAAGTCTCAAATACTAAACTAATCAGTAAAGATTTTTAACTTCTTTTTTTTAAGGGAATTCCTTTATTTTTATTATTTATTTATTTATTTATGGCTGTGTTGGGTCTTCGTTTCTGTGCAAGGGCTTTCTCCAGTTGCGGCAAGCAGGGGCCCCTCTTCATCGCGGTGCGCGGGCCTCTCACTATCGCGGCCTCTTTTGTTGCGGAGCACAGGCTCCGGACACGCAGGCTCAGTAGTTGTAGCTCACGGGCCTAGTTGCTCCATGGCATGTGGGATCTTCCCAGACCAGGGCTCGAACCCGTGTACCCTGCATTGGCAGGCAGATTCTCAACCACTGTGCCACCAGGGAAGCCCTTAACTTCTTTTAACACTTCTATTTAATATTTCATTTTCACTTCTTTCTTCTATTTTTTTGGTAACTGTGTACTAAAAGGAAGAGATTATTACATACCAGTTGTTTCTCTATACCCCATACATTTACTCTAGTATATTTCTTGACATAAAATAGACATAAAATATATTTATAAAATGAATAGTATCATAACTTATTCAACTCTATCATTCACTTAAACATGATTGTACTATTTTCCAAATATAATATTTACAAATAAAAATGGTACACATAAAAAGGCGTCTAATTTTGGTACAATAATCCCCACCAAATTTGAAATAAATTATATATTTCTTAAAATTATACTTACTTTCTCTTTTTTTCTCTGTCACAGACACAATAATTATGTGTTGTGGAGAAATTTCTGATTTTTGATAACTGAGTGTACTAGTCTCTGATCCATCATCAACTAAATAATATTTGATCATTTCCTTTCCTTCAGCAAATGTATACAAAATATTTTTAACCTATGGAAAATGAACTATTAAGTCATGTAAGTGTTTTTCCATCTCAAAGTTTGAGTTAACAGTTCCCAAAAGCTGCCTCATCTTCTACTTTTTCCTCAATGCTTTATTTTCACAACTTTATAATCTTTCATTCTGTTTTCTATGATTTTAATCCTCTTATAACCTACTCGTTTCTAAATTAGACATAGCCTAAATATCATAATTTGTTTCCTTTTATTGTTTATCCCTATAAATATTTCCATCCATTTTATTATGCTTTATTTAAATGCAATGTATGAATCTTCTCACCAAAATTCTGTGGTGACATAATATGATAATCTGATGGGGAAAAATGCAGTAAAACATAGATAAGAGTAGCTCATGTGTTGTCATTGACTTGTAGGACCTAGCAAACCTAGCAAAATGATTACTCTGTCAATCCTCTTCGTATCTTAGGGAGATGATTCTCAAATTTGATGTGACTCCAGTTCAGTCCAGGTACTTGATGATTCTGCATTCTGCACGATTGCACCCTGCAAGGCTCTCCTTGAAGAAGACTGGAGTGAGGCCCAGCAATATATATGTTTATATTTTTCATCTCTGGTGAAACTGTTCTTGTAGAAACATCGACCAGCATTTGAAAAATGAAGCTTAGAGAAAATTATGGATTATAGTTCATAGTTCAGAAAAATTCTTGCTGTTCATTGGTGATTGATTTTACTCCAAAACAAGATGGTATAAATTTCTGTTATTTCCCAAAACACTGTGGCAGTCCTAATCAGAAGCCATTCCTTGCTTAAAAGTTATTGTGAATTGAATTCCATTCTATTTTGCATGTATAACCACATGTAATTCTCTATAATCACAATCTCAAGAGAGCTAAAATATTTATCTGGGTTGTTGAGGTAGGATTGTATTTTACAGGACTCTCCAAAAGGTAACATATCTTTCAAGAAGTAGCAAGTTGACCTATGTATTTGTCACTT
Source organism: Phocoena phocoena (assembly GCF_963924675.1). Lineage (NCBI taxonomy): Eukaryota > Metazoa > Chordata > Mammalia > Artiodactyla > Phocoenidae > Phocoena > Phocoena phocoena. Next base: position 70,102,830 of record NC_089220.1, on the reverse strand, counting down.
TCAAATCTATTTGCATGCGTGTGTGCCTGTGTGTGTATACATAGATATAATTTTACTTTATGTAAGGTACATGTACATAGTACTACTTCAGTAGTGCATAGTAGTAGTTCTGAGTGAGCTTTCTCATATCAAACTCCCTATGTTTTCCTTTGTTCCACTGCTTATAAAATTTGTAGTGTTGAGCAAATTATTTCATACCTCTCTAACCCATTTTCTTCATCTTTATAATGCAGAAAATAATAGTGCTTTTATAAACATTTCATGAAATAATACAGGTAAAGCAAGCCTTCAAACACTGCTAGATGATACTATAGACAGAGGGTTCATAAAGATTAAAGCACACAATTTCTGTCTTTTGTGACTTAAATCTAGATCTGCTCATATAAACTGAAAAGAAAGAAATTAGAGGAATATCTTACGAAAAATTATATCACTGATAGAAAATGACAATAGTTAAACCTTTTCCCACATGCTAGCTGCTGAAAGTCTTCCTCCCAAATACTTTTCCTTTAAAACAAGCATTTTAGCAAAGCAATGTAAACTCATAAAGAACTCAAAAGTCAGAAGTTTGAAGCCGTGAAAATTTTGGTGTTATTTGCATGCTAGCTATTTTGGCTTTTAATATCTTTTATCATGTTCCATATAAATATGGTACTTAATATAGAAATGAGTTAATGTCAGTGTATAAAGGATCAAATTCCTGGCAAACTCCTCAAAGGCACAACTTGATAAGGGATGAGAGAGCTGTAAGAACATGCATTTTGTTGTGTGGACTAGCTCATTAAGCCACGTGAGGAAAGATGGGGAAAAAAATGAGAACATGACATTATGCCTAAGCTTGGCTTTAGTAACTAAGAAAGAAAGGTGTTCAATGTCAAAAACTAAACCAAATCAAAAAAAAAAAAAAAAAAAAGGAATGAAATTAGGGTGGCTCTTAAAGGAGAGGATTCATATTTCCCATAATATTTTTCTGACAATTTGCAACAAGTTTGGCATGCTTTCATATAAAAATCATAGTACACCCTGATCAGTATTGAATGAGCTTTTTTCTAATATGGTTAGAAATCTGAATGCAGATACAAATCATTTTACAGCTAAAGAAACACAAAGAGAAAGCATGGCAACTTTCTGGCATTTTCAACTTCCTATGACTTTCATGCGTTTGAGCATGGATTTCTTCTCAGAAGAATGTGACATAGGACAGTTGCACAGTGTTTCTCATTGGCCTCTGGCCTTTTCTGCTTGTTTCTTTTTTTTTTTTTTTTTTTTTTTTGCGGTACACGGGCCTCTCACTGTTGTGGCCTCTCCCGTTGCGGAGCTCTGGACGCGCAGGCTAAGCGGCCATGGCTCACGGGCCCAGCAGCTCCTCGGCATGTGGGATCTTCCTGGACCGGGGGCACGAACACATGTCCCCTGCATCGGCAGGCAGGCTCTCAACCACTGTGCCACGAGGGAGGCCCTGCTTGTTTCTTATGTGGAGCTCTAAGGCCCTGAGTGAGGATACTTATCATGCAATGGGAATTTTGGTTAATTGTAGGAAGTACTTTACCTACTGGCTTTTTACCTGTAATTCAAAATTTAGGTATGTGCTTCTAGTGATTTTGTTCAGAAATGCTTAAGATTATTTTGCTGCTGACAAATTTGAACTGAATAAGTCTAATTCACTATATCTTTTATATTATGTCAAGGTGGGAAGGAACTCTTAGGAAGCTAGAATCATAACATTAAGAGGGATGATTCTTTTCATTTCAGTCTCATCCCTTGGTGATGAAAGTGAATTCCTCTGAGTAAGGAATTTGAGCATCTTATCATATGATGCTTTGAAATAAAAACAAAGAAGTTCTGAATTTTTGTTAAGTAACGATCTGATGATGTTAATATGCCACACATACTTTTTGTTCTTTTTTTTTTGCTGTACACGGGCCTCTCACTGTTGTGGCCTCCTCCCGTTGTGGAGCACAGGCTCCGGACGCACAGGCCCAGCGGCCATGGCTCTCGGCCCCAGCCGCTCCGCGGCATGTGGGATCTTCCCGGACCGGGGCACGAACCCGCGTCTCCTGCATCGGCAGGCGGACTCTCAACCACTGCGCCACCAGGGAAGCCCCACACATACTTTTTGAATTCGGCAATGCATTCTTGGGAAATTAGCAATTTATGTCAGCATATGAGAGACAAAAATTCAGACACAAGAAGACATTCATTTTCTAAGTCACTGGGAGAAGATTTAATAATTAGCTGCAGATGAACCGCAAGGCATATGGCCAGGAAGCCCGATAAATAATGTCCAAAATGTATTCCAAGTGAAGCTTAGTTCAGGATCTTTCCAGTAAAGTGATATTCCCCTCCTCTCAGTAATCATAGACTTTCTGTGGCTTCAAGAAAGGGGGAAAAAAATCCATCTTGAAAAACCTCAGGAGCTTTGATTCCCCTTGACATTAAGAGAACAGTTGATGTGACAGCTCAAATATTTCACAGAAAAATAATAATATCTATCCTCTAAAAAAGGAAGCCCCCCAAAAGAATATAGGTTTTCATTGCAAAGAAAAACAGCTACAAATATCAAAATTGTATCATATGTGACAAAATGATAGACTTCTATACCGTGTTCTAAATGGCAAGTATAACTGCATTATTTGTGTATCTTTGGTTTTAGGTCATGCTAACATGGATAATATTTAGTTTCAGGTAGAAGGAATGCTATCATAAGAGTTTCAGGTGGAATTATTAGTCATTCCAAAAATGGAGGAACACTTTAAGTGGATGGTATTACAAGGAGCGGAATACAGATATGGAAAATATTGTAATGCTAGTTCTTTAGCTTGTGTACATCCAAGTCATTGCTAGGGCCCTGATTCTAGGAGGATGCTGGAGTACTGAGCTAATTAACAGAATAATAAAAGGCGGTGAGAATTAGAAGGTAGACTTAATGAAAACATTGCAGGAAGCATAAGGATGACAGTTGTGACTGAGTAACCCAGTCTGATTTTCAGTGAGTATCATTCATTGTAAATTTGTGTAGATGCTGAGCAGAAACTGGTGATCTTCTGTGTGGGGCAGAGGTATATGGATGTAGGAAATTCTAAACTTCTGAGTGGGTTTAGATTTGTTTGAAGAGAAATGCCAAAGTCCAAAAAATTTGATTGGAGCTAATGAAAAAGTCATATATTTTCAGATGGATTGTACAAATATGACAAATTGTGATAAGCATCGCCACCTTTTTTCAGTGGCACAGCATTCATGCTTACTCATTCAAGGTTATCTCTCTATCCATCATGTGTGTTACCTTAGTTATCAGAAGGAAGAGACTTTGCTGGTTGACCTTGTTCTGCATAGAGTATAATATCACATTGTGGAAATCCTTACTCTTTCCTAAATGGAAACTTTTTAACATGAACTAGCTGTTAGACATGGTAGAAGATTAACTCCCACTTGGTTTGCTTGCTAATACAGGTTTTAAACTGTTCCCTGCTAGTTTATTTCAACTTTTCTGAGTCTTTTTGTAGAATCAAAACACAAAAACCTTGAGTCAAGATATTAAAGTTACAATTCCATCTTGTCAACAACTTGTTGTATAAATTTGGTTATTCATTTTTTCATGGCTCCATTTCTCACCTTAGAAGAGGAAATATCTGTGTCATGCCTCTGTTCTTACTGACATTGTAAAGAATTAATTATTAATGACTACAAAGCACTTCCCAAACGTAAAGTCATAGATGTTGTTTAAAATAAAAAAGCCTTTTTCATAATACAATTTATACTGCCTATTTGTATTTGGTAGAAATGTTCATTTATTTATGATATACTTTAAAGAAAATGAAATATTTTGCAGGGGGAAAAAATAAACATCATCACCAAAGAAATATTTAAAAGCTTCCAGCTCGAGTTTTCATTTTTATCCCTTTGTACAGACTGTATGCAGTAGTCCATACTTTCATTTAGTGATTTTCATAACATTGACACATAAATGAAAGGAGTTAGAACTCATATCTTGTGTGTATTTGACAAGCTCTAACAGAATTGTTTACAAAATTTTATTGAAATCCCTGCTTTCATTTATCTTTGTTAGCACAAGCCTCAGAAATCAGTGGCATGGAATTCTTGTATAATTTAACTCTAAGAGAACTAAATGTGCAGGTATTCAGAGAATAGCCTATTTTTCTAAGTAAATAAAATTTTTTTGGAAGAAAATATATTATTTTTATTACTTTATGAAAGAATATTCAATTGGTTTGAGTCATTTCTAAAAGAACAAACAGAAAACGTACTGCAAAGACGGGGTTGAGAAACCAAGAAACAAAAATGCAATTAGTTGCCAGTAGTCTCAGGAACTTGAATTAGTAAACAAGCTAAAATTGCTTGAACAGCTACAACAAGAAATTTTAGAGTTGCAATGCTTCTTAAGTTTACTATATTAACCAAAGGCATGTGCACACTTCAGCTATATTTCCAAGATTTTGATCTGTGGACACTCTTTTCCTTGCTATGTACCATAACAAATCCATAATGCAGACATTCAGAATTTAGACAGTGGAGGGAAACTTAGGAAAGACAGGCCTTGTAAAGACTCCATTCACCTATGTCTCTTTCCTCTCCACCCGTTGGGGCTGGGTTTCATGTAAACTTTCCTAGACAAATGAGTTTCAAGTGCATTTTGAAAAGTCTATACAGAAAGAAATTTAGTACTTTACATTTTAATGGCTTGCAGTCCTGATGCAAGTTCTTTCTTTTAGCTAACCTAAATGCTTTATACAACATTTCAAGTTCACTTATTCTTGTTCTGCCCTCTGTGGCATCAGAGTACTGATCAGCACCTTCTAGGTGATAATCCTTCATGTAATTGAAAACCAACTTGTTTCCCCAGCCTATTTTCCAGCTTAAATAATATTAGTTCCCTTAACCTTACCTCTGAGATTCTATTTTCCAAGCTATTAATCATGTTTATTGCTTGTCCTTAAACCTTCCTCAACTTTTCCAAGGTCTTTTTAACTTAGTGAGTCCAGGCCTATACACAGCACTGTGATTATGCTAGGAGAATTACTTTTTACATCGTATGCATTGTTCTTCTGCTTCTGTGTCCAGGGAGTTCAAATTGCTAATTCACCTTTGAAATGTGACTCTCATACTGTTGTAGTTATTACTGTTGTTGCCTTGCTCCCACCAAATCCATCCCCTCACATGTAGTGATCAAAGAGTTTACTTCTAAGTACTTCTGCATTTGTTTAATCCTGAGCCTTCCTAGTTGCAAAAATATTTTAATTCGATATTACTTGTTCAAAATGGGGTCATCCTGCCCACCTCACCTAACTTAGTATTTGTATTTTTTTCAAATGATAACATGTATTTGAGAGTTTAAAATACACATACAATTTTATATCAAAAGAGGCACTAGCATCGGATTAAAACCATTTCTTAATTTGGAAACTTTCTGCTTCATGTGTCATTCAGATTTTACGTGCGATTCATTCTGAAATGAAAGAAATTTAAAACACGGGCATATTATTTCTTACATAACTATAATCAACCAAATGTTTTTCACTTCCAATTTCATCATTGCCACCTTCCACAAAATTATTTTCCACAAATGTCTTAGTTATATTTCAGACTTTCTCCATTCCCACGACAGAGCATATTTAACTCCTATTAATACTTAGAGAACTTAGCACACTGATTCCAATCTTTCTTACATTCCTCTCTCCAGTTTTCCTACACAAGAGTAATAGGAACATAATTTTATTTCATTTTCATTTCATATGATTTCTTTCATAGATTCTGCAGATATTTTTTACCATGCCTCACTTTCCAATTTTCAGTTAATTTCATATGCTATAATAAAATGTACATGCAGTAAACCAATAATTTTTTTCTCTATTGGTATATTTTAAAAGTTAAAAAGACTATCCATGCATTTTACAAATACATCTATATAATGCAATGCATCATTTAAAAATGAATTGTATATTGTTAAATTTCTCTATAACTACCTAATTCTGGAACTAGTTTAAAACCCATTTGCTTGAAGGAAAAAAGAAGTTATCACGTTGTAAAAACAGAGGTGTTAAAATGATGAAGTATGGTTCCTTCCTTGTCATGGACAAAAATCTATTGAGATTCTGATTCCTTAAGCTAAGATCCTATTTTTCTGAAGAAAAATAGGTTAATTAAAGGCTTTATTGTTTATTGTTATTTATTGTTATTAAGTTTCTTATTCTGAACAGTACAAAAATTTTGGAATTTATGTAAACTAAAGATTCCTGTGAGTTTCCTTCCGATTTTGCTGAATCTTACAATTCTTGCTTTGTTGTTAGATTTTAAGTTGATCCCATCTTTGTGTGCCTGCTGTTTAGAGCATTTCATCTTAACTTGATTTCCAAGACTCCATAAGGTATATTGAATCCTGAAGACCTAAATATAAATTGGTGAAACTATGCTAGGTGCCATGATTCACATGTTTATTTAATCATCACAATAATTGTTGGTGTTAAGCCCTTAAGTATTAATATAATGTTTGAAGAGATTACCTCATGCACACCCACAACAAGCCACGATTAGTTACTACTATCATCTCTTTTATTGAGACATGAAGTGGTCCCATTTCTTGATTGTTTATAAAGGTGACAAGTGGCAAAGCTGGGATTTCATCCCAGGTTCTGAAACACCAGAGCCCGTGTGTTTCTGACTAAATCACCAGCTGGGCACAGTTGATGTTTAAAATGCGGTTGCTATCAGGTGGCATGGCCTAACTGATCCACAATCAGCCATTCGATACATTGCTTGTTAATTCTCTTTGGGGAGAAAATAAATCACTGTTTTTTGCTACAATTATTTGTCAGTTTTTGAAATGATTTATTATATCATTAGTTTACAAAATATGGCCACATTTAGTGTTTACATTCATTTTTAATTGGTCCCACAATAGTGATGCATTAGAAAGGTTTGACCTCCATTTAAAAATAAGACTAATTGGCACATGGTTCTAAACTATATATCATTTTGCAAAATAATATTATAAAATGTACAGCTTTTAAAGTAATTAAATGCCCATGATACACTATAATTTTAGTTATTTATCAGAAGCTTTAAAATGAAATCTCTTATGCTGACTATTTTTAATAAACTGTTTTATAATTAAGAACTCCTGAGAATATTCTAATACTATGTTAGAGTCCCCAAACTTTCAACCTTTCTTTTATTAAAGATTGAATTCCTCTACTTTCCATTCCAAATCTAAGACCAGACTAAACCAGTCCTCACACTGTTATTTATGTTTTCACTCTTCACGTCCAGTTGAATCATAAGTGTGTATATGGAGGAAAGCATGACCTTTTGGCCAGTTTTTTAATTTAGACTATTAATATAGGGATTGATATGCATTGGCAAACTTATAGGGAAGCAAACAGAGGTAAACGGTGTAATCACAGCAGCAGCTGGGTTTAGGGTGTGCCAATAGTTATCTTAGAGCTTCCTAGGCAGCTGGGGCAGGTGTTAGTGATCTAAATGAGGTTGGTGGAAAGACTTTCATTACTTTACAATATTTCTGGCAACTAGACCTATGTTCCTGCCATTCCAGTCCTGGTTCGCACTTTGTTTTCTGCAGTTTTCCAGCAGGTTTTTAAAACTTTTATATCACCTCCAACAGCTTTGCTACCACCTCTCTCTCCAGGCCAGTTAAAGAAGTAATGCATAAAACTGTAGTACTTCATTTTGCAGTATACATTAGAAGCATAACCATAATTTAAAAATCCTGCCAGTAGTTCTTTTATTAACAAAGTGACCCCAGCCATAACTGCAAACTCTACTCCGTTTTGTAATAAAAGGGATGCATTATCTTTTCCTCAAACACTAAATCAACAAAATTGATGGGAGTGCCTACCATATATAAGACATTTTTATAATAACTATTTAGAAGTAGTTTTCCTGTCTTTAAGGAGCTTAAAGACATTTGGGGAAGTAGGCTATAAACTATGAAATAAAACAACTAACAATAGAGGCTAGCAATTGACCAGTGCCAAATTAATGGTATAGAGATCAAGTACTGTAGAATTTTCAAGGTGAGAGAAAATATATAGAAAATTTACATAAATGGACTCCATGGACCTTGCAAGGCATAAAGATAATTAGAATTTAGATAAAATAAAAGAGATATAAACATAGTGTAGAATTGGCATTTATTTCAGTTTATCTGTAGTGGCTGGCCTGTATATAAGGACAATGGGAGATAATATAGGGAAAGTAATGGAGCAGTTGTGATGACAGGGTAACAATAATTATAATAACAGTAATAACAATGTTAAATAACTAAAGTGTGGGTTCTTACTATGAGGTAAGTACGATATGCTTTCTTTGTGTTAAGAGCATCTAGTGTAATCCTTAGAACAAAACCATAAAACAGGTAGTGTGATTTTCTAGATCTTACATAAAAGGAAATGGAGGTTTAGAAAAAGTAAATACTTGGGTAAGGACATATTTCCTTAGTGGTGAAGCCAGGGTTTAAATGCAGATCTCTTTGATGTTAAAGCCTTTTCATTTAGCAGGGGCTCACTTTACCATCAGAGCCACGACTTAAGGCACGGAGCATGAGGAAACAGCTAGGACAAAGAAAATTCTTTAAGGGGGTTAGTTTGTTATATACTCATCAGATTGATAGATATAGCTCAGATATGTATTGGAGTGGGGAGAGACAAAAGTCATTTAGTCATTTGGGGTACCTTGAAGTCTCTCACCTCCTCTTCTGCCAGTCTCCCCTGAGACCTCACTCTGGCCTCCTGTTCTTCCCCAAATATGGCAGGCACATTAGGTCCACTGTAATGGTTATTCCCTCTGCCTGAGATGCACTTGTTCTCCCTCCCTCTGGATGTATGTGTAGTTCTCTCTCCATCTCTTAGCAGGTTTTACTGAAACCTCACTTCACGTCAGAGCCTGTCTTGACAATGGAATGCAACCATCCCCTTTCCCAGACACTTCTGATCTCCCTTATGTTACTCTGATTCTTCCTGTTTTTCCATAGCACTTTTAACATGTTAAAAATTTTTAATATGTTAAAAGTTAAAAATTTTAACATGTTAAAAATTTTTAATATGTTCTATAATTTAGTTACTTACTATGTGTATTCCTCACTGTTCTTCTCCTCTTTCTAAAATATAAACTCCACAAGGGCAAAGGATCTTTTCTGCTTTATTCACTCATGTACCCAAGATCCTAGAAGAAATTCAAATACCTATAGCTGCTCATAAATATTTTTGAGTGAATGATTATATTACTAACACTTTATTATGCAAATAACTCATGCTAATTCTAAACAATAGGAAAATATACAAAGTATAATAAAAACATTTAAAATAACCATAATCTCACCAATGATAAATATTAACACTATTATTACAATATTATGCATTAACATCTTTTTGTACTATTATTACTAAAAATTAGTTCTGAATCTATGCCTTTTCAAAAATGTTAGACACCAAAAATAACTTGTTATTATCAAGATTATTTTTGAGAATTTTCATTCGGAAGAAATATCTATGAATGTGCAATAGTTATTCAAAGGTCAACATGACTTTTGCTTTTCATAATTTCAATGTATTTCACAATATTTATGTCTTCGATTTTGAATGCAGAATACAGGTAGAGGTATGATGATCAGTAAGTTTTTGCATTGAAGATGAAGGCAATGTTTAAAAATATTATTTAAAGGTTTACAATCCCAAATGTGATTTCAAAGTAAAAGCTTTCAGTGAGATGAGGCAGGAAAGATGAATGTAGAAATGATTCTACTGCTAAAACACTCTAAATGTCCAGATCAGTAAACTACTCAAATGAAAGTCTCTCAGTGCTTCAATAGCAATATTAATTTACTTTTAATACAGCATTCATCACTTTGAGCAGAATTTATTAGTTATACAAATCTCTGTCTTTTATATTATTTCTCTCTAAATCATTCTCCATATTGAAGGGAGTGATATATCTGATATATCTTAAAATTACATATGTGACTTCCATATATATGTGAGTGTTTACAATTTAATCTAAAAGCCTAAATAGTAACAAAACATGAGAAATGTAATTTTATGAAAAAAATTAAAAGACTACAAACATTGCTGCTATGATTAAAGTGGACAGGGTACTTCCGCAGAATGAAATACTGAGAAAGTATTTAAAATGTCATGATGAGGTAAAACCTCTCTGAGCAGGTGAAACTCTAGCTGAGAGTTGAAGGATGAGAAGAAATCAGTTAAACAACGAGTCTATGAGAAGAGACTTCTAAGCCAATGGATCCTTAAGTGAAGAGCATTGAGGTGGAAAATGCTGTCCACAAAATGTGACAGGAGCTCATTGAACGAAAGAGAGCAGTGTGAGTTGAGGCTGGTGAGATGGGTGGTTGCAGGATCACAGAAATTCATAATCTCTGATTATGAGTTTGAATTCTATTCTCTGTGAAATTAGAAGTCCTTGGATGGTTTTAATCTACAGTGTTCCATTATCTAATCTAGGTTTTCAAAATCTTTAACTGCTGCCTGTTATTGGACTGGGGACAGGAACAGCTGTGGTTGGATATACAAGATTAGAAACTGAACATTATAGTGAATGATACTGTAACTCACAGGTTACTACGAGAGAAGATCTTAAATTCTATCACCACAGGAAAAAATATGATACCTAGGTGATTATGTTAGGTGATGGATATGTTAACTAACCTTATTGTGGTAATAGTTTTACAATATCATGTAAATATCATGACATGTATCAAATCATCATCTTGTATATCTTAAACTTGTACAATGTGATATATCAATTATATCTCAATAAAACTGGGGGGGAAAAAAGAAAAATTAGAAGCACAGAGACCATGGGACATGAATGAGCCAATCAGATAGTCTAACCAAGATTTTTAATCTTTAGACCAAAGTTGAATGAATTAGCATTTTTTTTAAATTCCTGATACGTCACCATACATTTAAATGATTTGGGAGTCAGTATATTTTTATATTTATTATTTTTACATTATAGGAAAACATAATGTTGACAATTGTGTATAACAATGAATACCAATCTTTTTTTTTTTTTTTGCGGTACGCGGCCCTCTCACTGCTGTGGCCTCTCCCGTTGCAGAGCCATGGCTCACGGGCACAGCCGCTCCTCGAGCGTGTGGGATCCTCCCGGACCGGGGCACGAACTCGTGTCCCCTGTATCGGCAGGCGGACTCTCAACCACTGCGCCACCAGGGAAGCCCACCAATCTTTTTTTTTAACAGTCTTTTAGATCAACTCTATATTTTTAGACAATTAAATATCATAGTTTTTTGAAATGGCTTCCACATTTGTGGGTTAATTTATCTTTCATTTGGCAAAATTATGTCTTCAAATAAATTCTTCTGTAAGTGTATAAGATTACATTGTTGAATCATTAAGTCATTTAAACATATTTTCTATTTCCTTTGCATATTAAAATGAACTTAATTGGGTAAAGGGTCATCAGCATGTGTCTTTTTCCGCACAGTTACTTGTCAAAGTTGATCTGGCTTCTGGTGCTGTTGAGTGGATGTTGAAAACTATAAAATAATTCCAGTTATTTGTTTTTTTTGTGGGCAACCTACTCTTCTGCCTAGACCTTTGTAGGTTTTCTTCTTCTTTTTCCTTGAAGTTAGTAACTTTATAAGGATAAGTCTTACTTTGCTCTTATATATTAAAGTTTTATAGGTCAATGAGCTGTTTTCTTTGGCAGGGTGGGAATAACTTGCTTTTCTAAAGTTTCTTTTGTTATGCCAGAGAAGAGTTTTGCTGTAGTTCAAATTTGACCCGACTAAGGAGTGATAGCTATTTAAATAAGTTTTACAGAGTTTTGTAGGCATCCTGGACATTTTAACTACGATCAAATAACACTTTCAATTATAACTTTTTCTAATTTTAAAATGTTCATTCATAAATAAGTATAAAACTAAATATCTTACAAACTTCCAAAAATAAAGAATAACAATGTTCAAATTATTCTATGAGTAAATTATTTCAAATGAGTGAAAGGAAATTCATAAAATGGCAAAATGAAAAATAGCTATTTAGCTAAGAAGGTACAAGTGATTTTGTATATATGCTGTTCAAATGATTTTGTTGAGGGTGATTTTATAATATCTTGTATTTTCCAAATATATGTTAATAAATATACATTTTATTTATAATTAGAAAATATGAAACTCATGTTCAGGAATATCACAAGACTGTCTTTGAGAAAATTTTGTTACTTATAATTTTTGGCAACACTTTGTCTGTTTTTGAAAACCGTAAGTTTTGTGACAGCCATGAAATTAAGCACTGGCTCATAAACCCTATATCTAAGTCATACAAATTAGTCAAAATGAAGTGAAATAAATTAGTGTTTTCTAATTCCTTTTTGTTATGTTCCCATGGAAATCAAACGTTCACACTATCTGAATGCTTAAAAATAAACTGGAATCAGTGACCTGATGCTTAAAACATTTACTGGATATCAATTACATGTTAATAATAGAAAAAAAAATGTGCATTTCCCTTTGTTCTAGTGTCCCTGAGAAGAAAATCTAGTTAGCTAGTGGCTAGAATTGATTGGTAGGTGGGAGATTATAAATCCTTTTGTGAGGTCTTAATTGGAAATTTGGTAGTCAATTTCACCTGCTCAAAAATTATTAACAAATGGAAATTTTCCTTTTCAAAATGTCCATTTGTAGTTACAAACACAGTTTTGCTGTTATGATTGCTCACGAAATGTTTGACCAAAATATTTGTAACAGTTGCTCCATGTACTTAGCTCATGTGTACTGGGAGAAATTTTCTCTGGCTAAGGTTTCAGGCAGATGCTTTAATTTGTTTGCCAAATTATATCAGTTATGGTTATATTCAGCATGATGAGAGAAACCCCAAATAGCTATGATTAAAAAAAGATAGGGAAGTTTTCCTTCTCAAATACAAAGCCCGCAGTAAGTAGTCCAGGGCTGGTGTAGTTTTCTGTTGTGGTAGTTATTTAAGGCTCTTTTATCTGTGCTCTGCTCTGCATGTATTTAATTTCTAGGATCATTTCATGGTCCAGGGTGGTAGTTCCAGCCCTGACATCACATGAATTTCATGAAGAAGAGGCATAACACTTACATTTACCTCCTACTGGCATGAGTGTAGTCACTTTTCCATATCTAGCTGCTAGGTATAGGAGGAAATGCTATCTTTAGGCTAAATGGAATGTATCCCACCATAAATGTAGGGCTATATTTCTAAAGAATTTGAGCAACTAATATTGGGGAGCAAATATTCTCTTGCAGAGACCATTGTTAGGCACATATGGAATTTGTCATCACCTTATTTCTGTACATGGGAAACTTAGCAAATTAAAAAAAAAAATCTATAAGGGAGTTCACCCCATCTTTACCCTTTTACTTCTAATCTTATTTTCAACACAGGTGAGTAATTGTATTAAAATACAAGGTAAAGCCTCTCATTACTCTACCCATAAACTTCCAGTGACTCCCATCTCACTTAGAATAGAAGCATTCTTCACCATGGCATGTAAGGCCCTGCATGATGTTTGCCCTTACTACTTCTCTGATCTCTTATCTTTGAATTCCTTGCTCATCATTTTTTTAGATACCATGACTTCTTTCTATTTTCCAAATAAGCCAGACAGGCTTCCAGTTTGAGCATTGCCATGCTGTGAGAAACAATTCCCTTGATCATTCACCATTTTCCATCTTTTATGCTGTTTCATTTTTCTACATAGAAATATCACCTCCTAAAAATGAATTTATTTTACCTCCTCCCACTAAATGTAAACTCCATGAGAGCAGGGACTTTGTTTTGTTTATTGTTAGTTTCTCTCTACTCCAATTTCCCATTTCTTTAAATAATTACCATTTTTTAACCTATTCTCCTAATCAGATATGAATGACCAGTACTTAATTTTTGAAAAGATAACTGTTTTTCATCTCTGAGATGTATTTTACTCAACCATGGCACTTTAATTTACTTCCCTCTCAAAGGAAGGATATGATCTTTATAATAATTTTACTTTTTCTCCTCTCATCCACTAGTTTTCCTTTCATTTTTCTGTTTTGCCTTTAGAATACATGTACATAATATCCTCTCTCTCAACCTTCATTTCCTAGCTTTTTTTTTTTCTTTTCTGATCATTAGTTTCTAATAGAAATTCTCTTACTCTGTGATTCTTCTGATTGAGGAAACTTTCTTTGATATTGATATTACATAGTCCTAAAGAGGCTATCTTTAGCCATTAAATACCTAAATATCAAGGTTCACTCCTAACCACTCTTTCCTCTGCTGTTTATTTTTTCCCGTATTGAGTTCTCTGTTTCAGTTTATTATTTTGGGTGAAGTCTTTCTTCAAGTACTTAATTAATAAGGTTTCTCACTTTTTAAATAGCTTAAATCTCTCTTTTTTTTCTTTCTCCCGTGACATGTATGGTATGGGTGAACGCTTTTTCTCTCTCATTATCTCATGTCTTAATTGTTTTCTACCTTCTATTTGTGCAAATAAGTTATGCTAGCTTTTTAGTTTTTTGATGGCTCCTTGAATTTGAGACCTATATTTTGAATATCAGTAAGGGTGGAATCTCACCTTTGGTGAAAGGCAAAAAAGCTAATGACTTTCTCCTGACCTTTTTCAATGTCAAGGACATCAACATGCTTATTCCTTATGTTGAAGGAATAACTTCAACTTATGTTGAAATTATTTTTAGACTTAAGTGCTAATACTTTTGATAGCAAAGCTCTTCCGGGATCTATTGCCTGGGCTCTGTCCCTGCTTTCTACTGATTTTTTTTTTTTTTTTTCCTATGACTGCTAAGGGAGCCCTTTGAAAATTAAACAGAGATATTGCCACTCCAAGTGTTTTTCAGTTTTAGCAGGATCCTGGTTAACCAGAGGGAAGTAAATTGTAGTTGGGAATGAAGAGTAAGGAGGATATACTCAGGTTGCCATATTCCCAGAATCCCTTAGCAAAAAAGGAGCTCTTGATAACAGCAGGATGTTGAGATTAAATAAGCTATGGCTTTTATCTCCTCATAAAGATTTGCAAACAAAACAAATTATAAAGCATTTATATTAATAATGTTTAGTTTCAAGTGACTAAATTATTAGCTACGGAGATAATTTATTCCATACAATAAGTCTTTTCTTGGAATAATGAAAATGATTAAATTTTAGCTCAAAGTGAAGATAAGAACAAAAATAGATTTAATTGTTAAACATTGAGAGGGTACACTGATGTCATTATAAATCACCATGACTTATACAAGTGAACTTTTGAGCAAAGAAAGGTTAACCTAATTATTCTGTTCAGGCAAGATTTATTTTTTTAATCTGAAAAAAGGAGCTTATTAAGAAATCTAATTAATAAAAATTCATGGATTTCAGGGAAAGATGGTAGCATATGAATAGACTTACAAAGAAAAACTTTAAAAATCTCACCTAAATCATCAAAGGAAAAGATGCCTAAAATTATGTTAACATTTTTGAAATTAAAAATTCTAACTGTGAAATTGAATCTCATGAAATTCCTTATATTCTACCATTTTTTGACCTACAAAAAGGGCAGTTTCATATGGTTCAACTTAACAAAAACACATCCTTAGGAAAGAGTCTTCAGACCACTGTAACTTGATCACATATAATAGAAAAACCACAAAGCTTATAAAGAGAATCATATACTATTATAGGAAGTTAAAAAGAATTTAATAAGTACCATCAGGTTTTTTATAACACAACTACCCTATTGTAATTTCTTAATTTTGATTAAACTGGGAATTGGCTGGACTGTGCGTTCAAAACAGTTTTTTTTCAGAAAGGGTGTATACATGCTATCTTTTCATAATTCCTGAGTATGGGAGAATATATTGCTTATGTTTTAGTCATATAATAGGAGGAATATTGTTTTCCATCAAAAATATGTAGGTAATCTTTTTTGTTTTCATTCTTCAGAGGCAAATTCCATGGACAAGATAACTCCCTATGGAATTCTTTTTCTAATCCATGTAGGTCAGTAAATTCATCAGGATATTTCTTAATCATTATGCTTTGTCATTTTTCTTATATATTGCATAACTTATATCTGAATTTTCAGGCATTCTAGTACTTCAAGAACATTCTATCACATTTTTGAAAGATTCTTTCCTGTACCAATTCTTTCCTATTTCCTTCAGGAATACTAATTATCTTTACACTGAATCTTAGTTCTCTCTTCTCCATAATGACCATCCTCTCACCAAATCCCTTTAATTCTGGTGGAAATTAGTATGATTTTCTGTGATTTTTCTTAAACACTAAATGAGACGTGGTGCGAATCACACAGAGAAGGGAGAAGCAAGCTGGTTTGTGCATCAAAACCCTCCTGGAAGGGCAGTACATATCCATGTTCATCATAAACCACCATGGGATACTCTTGGATTAGTTTCTGTTTTCTCCTTGTTTTAATTCTAGTAACTTCCCTTTACTCTCATTCTGTTTTATTATAATGCTTCTTTTGATTTCTTATTTCATACATACAATAGCCTCTAAAAATTCTTGTATGGAACAAAGCAGTAGAATAATATTTCCTCCATTTTCTAAAGTAAATCATCATCTAAATTGACCTCTTCATGCTTTTTTTTTGTTTTTATAAACATATGTTACTATATTTCCCTTCCATTTTTGAATAGGTTCTATATTGTGGCTTTTCTCTCAGTTCATCTTTGACTTAAGACTATTTTATCTGAGCATGACTGATACCTCCATTAGGTAGCATTCATGTAGATTATGAAGTATATTTCACCTTATAACTAATGCAATGAATGAGCCCTGCATTTGGTCTTCCCACTTTAATAAGGACAACAAATAAATGTCCCTCCTGATCCCAGCAGGCTGGTTTACTTGAGAACTTTAGAGGTTCTTGCCTGATAACTTGAACTACAGTATTTTTTTTCTTTCAATAATTTAGTGTTTAAGTGTACTAGGGAGAAAATTAGAGTAATAATCATAGTCTGAGTGGACAGCTTTACAGATGTGATATTTTTCTCTTCATTTATCAACTCTCCTGCCTTGGCAAATCTGTTCTTGTGGTCAGAAAAGGATGCCTCCCTTCCAGCACTCACATCTGCTTCCTTGCATTTTTATCCTTTCTCTGACACACTGCCAAGAGGACACCCTTTTAAGAGGTTAGGTCATTGCAAACATTTGTGGCAAACGTACTTTATTTCATAGATTTTTCCACATATTCCTTTGTTCAGTCCACTTTGATTAGCAGTTATAAAGATGGTTGTAAGGATTTTATTTTCTATCTTTCCAAGCATGCTTCAGCAGGCTTCTGTTTCTCCCTTTCCTATACTGAACTGTCTATTCATATTTTTTAAATAAATCAATTAAAACAAAAATGAAGGGGCCATTAGGCTTTCTCTTCAGCCCATCTTCCTTGCTATTGAACTTCATCAAAATTTAAAACATTTGGTACTAGTATGTTTTCCCTGAAAATACTATTTCCATCTTTGTACTCTGCTTATATTAGACTATGAAGTCCTTTCTTCTTTTCTCAACTGTAAAATCCTACCTGTTCATTAATATTCAAATCAAATGCCATTTTCTCTAAGAACACTCTCCTTATTTCTCAATGTAGAATTAAATACTTCTCTTCATTCCTCCCAAACACTTAAAATTATCTCTTAACACTGGCTAGTATAGTATTAATACTTATTTCATCCTGCTGCATATCACAGTTATCTTTACAATCTGGTGGCCAGTAAGCATGTGATCCCCCTGAGGACAGAGATCATGTCCCATTTAATTTTAATTTACCACAACATTAAGCATATTGTTTTGTTCATTGGTTTGTTAGTTGGTTAAATAATGATTCTCTTAATAGATACCAAATAATCAAATCAATATAGCCAATACTTCTCTCTTACTAACCTAATAATAGAGACAATGCAAAAATCTAGTTTCTTAGATATAACTAGAAATAATATCAGAGTCTCTATGTTGAAAACATATTGCAAACCAATCTAAATTTAGATTGTTAAAAATATTTGCATAATAGGTGATAAATAAAGAAATTAAAATAGCTTAACTAGATTAAAAATGTTTCCTATTCAATATACTGCTGGTCCTCTGTAACTCAAACTTAATTTAGGACCCTTTATTTCTTGAAATCACCCTCAAGTGTTGTCTTCTATGCAATGAACTGAATCTTGAAATTATGTAACATAGTCAACCTTGTGAAATAGGACATTTTACTTTTCACAAAAAAACACTGAAAATAAGACTATGCATTATGAGGAATTATGAATCACAAAGATAAGTAGATTCCCTTGTTATTTATAGGATTTATAAAGTGTCTACTAGCTAACAAAATAGGGTAAGCAACTTTAGGTATGTATCCTAGATAATTTGAGAGTAGACAAGGACTGATGTGTAAGATTGCTCCTTGAAATATTATAAAATGGCAAAAATGGAAATAATGGGCCAAATATCGTCTACTGCATCTCCAATATACTCTCTATCCTTCCTGGTCCTGCTTAGACTTGGGATACTGACTTATAAGGACTACATCCAAAAGCTCCCTTGCTCTCTGACTTCAGGTTAGGTTCAGTTCCTCCAATGAAGAACATTGGCAAGAGTTAGCAAGGAAAAAGAAGAGATGGGTCTGACTATTTATCCTATGGATTTCTTCCCCATGAGGTCTCCTTAGCTAGCTGAGTCTCTCCATGGAAGGTCACTGTTAGTTCTCCAGGTGGTTCCCTCTTTTTCCAGGTGTGCTAACCTCTTCTTCCCTCACCCAGCCCCAGTTCCAGATTTATTGCTGGTAATTTCCTTATTCTCCTTTCTTTGTATTTAAACATTCCTCAAGTTATTCTTAATTGTTCAGCATCTGTTTCCTGAAAAGACCCCAACTAAGACAAAATATAAAAACTTTGAGTCAGGTCATGCTTTTCTATGTTCCCTTTCTTCTGTCTCTATGACCATGGAGACAGGTATCAAATGGATTTTCCAACAGCCTGGATCCCTGACTGACTACAATGAGGGGAGGAGCTCTGTATAGGACATGTAGCATACACTAAAATAAACCTTTCATAAATTACTGATATTGGGATGTTTCTTATTATTGTGTAATAACCAAACCTATCATTACTAATAAGCATTCAACTGTCAGGCAATGTTCTAAATTTTGTGAACAAAATAAAGAACAAAGTTCCTGCCATCAAGAAGTTTACATTCTACTAGGAAAGAAAGATGATTAAAAAGTAGAGAACATAATATCGGTTTTTGAGTGATAAGTGTTATGATAAAAAATGAGAGCATAGGTAGTTTGTATAGGTTACTATCTATATTAGTTTCCTAGGGCCATTATACAAAGTACCACAAACTTACTTGCTTAAACAACAGAAATGTATGCAGTCACAGTTCTGGAGGCTATTAGTTTAATACCAAGGTGCTGACAGCACCATGCTCCCTCTGAAACCTATAGGGAAGAATTCTTTCTCACCTCTTCCTAAATTTTGATGGCAGCCATCAACCCTTGGCATTCCTTGGCTTACAGTTGCATCTTCTTATAAGGACATCAGACACATTGGACTAAGAGAACACTCTACTCCTGTATAAACTCATCTTTATTACATCTGTAATGACCCTGTTTCCAAATAAGTCCACATTCTGCAGTATTGGGGGTTAACACTTTAACATATCTTTATGGAGGATACAGTTCAACCCATAATACTATTAGGGTCAGTATTTCTCAATGCAATAATGTAAAACTGAAACATTATTCAAATGAAGTATATTCTATATTTAAAATATAACGATAAAATAATTTATAATTTCTAAAGAACTCATTGTTTTCATAAATCACAACACACTGCTGTTTTTCCTGTTCTCTATAAATCTGTATTTGTTTTTTGTTACAACTATTATGTCCCCACCAAACTTTTAATGTAGGGAGTGTTCTGAGAACATTTATCAATGCCGAATATTTTACACAAATTGAAACCATAGTATGTAATTCAAGTTGCCCTGAGAAAGTTTTGTTTTTATTTTTTTAGACTGAGTATCTCTATGGTTGACAGGATAAAATGTTAATGAGATCGTTCCATATCGCTCATTATGATGCTCATCACTGGGTAATTTTACTTTTATCCTGTCAATTGTGTTTTGTTTGGAAACAAAAATCCATTTAATATTACAATATATAAATATGTTAATATATTCTTAAATATTAATAATTCCCTGTAACATCATATCTTCTGAATAATAAAAACATATTTAATTTCCAGCTTTATCCATTAGAAAAGAGCCAAGCTAAGTTAGAAGTTATTAAAAAGAAACACCCTGAAAAAAAATAATCTGCAAGAAAAAAAATTAGCTGGCTTCCCTGGTGGCGCAGTGGTTGAGAGTCCGCCTGCCAATGCAGGGGACATGGGTTTGTGCCCTGGTCCGGGAAGATCCCACATGCCGCGGAGCGGCTGGGCCCGTGAGCCATGGCCACTGAGCCTGCGCATCCGGAGCCTGTGCTCCGCAACGGGAGAGGACACAACAGTGAGAGGCCCGCGTGCCGCAAAAAAAAAAAAAAAGGAAATTTGTATATGTTTTAAAAAACTAAATTGCATGTTACCATGACAATATGCTTGACTTACAGTATTTTTTGCTTTACTTTATTAATTAGTAGACTTGACTTATTAGAGTAGCTGTAGGTTACAGAAAAATTGAACGGAAAGTACAGAGTTCCCTATACTGTCTCCCTTCTCATCTGTCCCCCCGCCCCGCAAACCCCAACCAGTTTCCCTATTATTAACATCTTGCATTGGCCTGGTACTTTTATTAAAATTGATGAACCAATATTGATATGTTATTGTTAACTAAAGCCCATAGTTTAAAGTTCACTCTTTTATTGTACAGCTCTATGGGCTTTTCCAAATGTATAATGTTATGTATCTATCATAAGAGTATCATACGCAATAGTTTCACTGCCCTGAAAATCCCGTGTTCTCTACCTCTTCACCCCTCCCACATCAACCCCTAGTAACTACTGATTTTTTTTTTTTTTTTTTTACTATCCCTATAGTTTTTCTCTTTCCAGGAGGTCAGGTAGTTGGAATCATACAACATGCAGACTTTGCAGACTGGCGGCTTTCACTAAGTAAGATATATTCAATGTTCCTCCATGTCTTATCATGGCTGGGTAGCTTATTTCTTTTTATCCCTGAGTAATATGCCATTGTATGGATGTACCACAGTTTATCTGTTGTATTCCATTCACATTTGAAGGACCTCTTGGCTGCTTCAAAGTTTTGGCAATTATGAATCAAGCTACAATAAACTTTCATGTGCAAATTTTTATGTGGTACAGTGTGCCTCTTCTTTGTTCTTAAATACTTCTGTATAAACTAATCAGAAGCTGTCAGTGCATTGTTGATGTTGGCTTCAAACCTTAAAAGCAACCTTGTAATTTTTAAAGAGAAGTTTTTTATTGTCAGTTTTATAAAATGATATATTTGCTGGCCTTGACATAATAATGTACTACAGTTTACTTTCCATTCCTTGACATGTTCGAGAAATTAGACAGCAACCATATCCTTGGACCAGCATCCAGATTACAAAAAGGAAAGGGAGAACAAATATTCATTGAAGATATGTATCATATCAGGAATTGCACTAAGGATTACAGGTCTATAATCTCCATATACATAGATATGATAAGAAAATTAAGACAAGGAAAGAAATGAAGCAATGATAATTATTTCAATTCTTTAGGGAAAAGTCTATATTCAAATTCAGTTTACTTTTATTGAAAAACACTAAAGAAAAACAAAAAACCCTTTAGTTCAAAATATTCTAAATTACATATTAACTATAAACCTTATGAACCTTTATGCAGATAGATTATTTTCTTTAATGGATCAAATCATATTCAAACCATTGCAATGCTGCTCCTTATTTTATTTCACTTAATTTTATATTCTATTTTATTTTTTAGTAGAATATTATTTGGCCATGGGGAATATCAGAAGGTGAAAAAAGAGAAAATGGAGCAAAAGAAATATTTGAGTTAATAATGGCCAAGAATTTTCCAAAATTAATAACACACACCAAATACAAACCTGAGAAGTTAAAAGAACAACAATGAGGATATATATCAAATTCTACACTTAGTCATATCATATTCAAACAACAAAAAAGCAAAGATGAAGAGACATCTTGAAAGGAGCCAAAGTAAACAAGACACCTTACTTATAGAGAAATAAGGAAAAAAATTACAGTGGACTTTTCATCAGAAATCATGAAAGCAAAAAGAGAGTGAGGTGAAATTTTTAAAGTATTTAAAATAAAGAAAAAAAATCAAAGTATAGATTTCTATATCCAGTGAAATTATCCTTCAATAGTGAGGGAGAAATAAAGACCTTCTCAGACAAAAACAAACTGAGAGCCTTCCTGGCCAGTAGACGTGCCTTGCAAGATACGTTAAAAGAAGTTCTTCAGGGAGAAGAAAATTTATATGGGTCAGAAACTGGATCTGCATAAAAGAAAGGAATAATATCATCAAAGGAATAAAAGAAGGTAAAATAAAATATTTTATATTGGGTTGTAAGGTAGTTCTATGTATTTTTTATTTTTTTAGCAATCCCACTACTGGGCATATACCCTGAGAAAACCATAATTCAAAAAGAGTCATGTACCACAAGGTTCATTGCACCTCTATTTACAATAGCCAGGACATGGAAGCAACATAAGTGTCCATTGACAGACAAATGGATAAAGAAGATGTGACACATATATACAATGGAATATTACTCAGCCATAAAAAGAAATAAAACAGTTATTTGTAGTGAAGTAGATGGACCTAGAGTCTGTCATACAGAGTGAAGTAAATCAGAAAGAGAAAAACAAATACCGTATGGTAACATATATATATGGAATTTTAAAAAAATGGTTCTGGTGGACCTAGGGGCAGGACAGGAGTAAACACACAGACATAGAGAATGGACTTGAGGACACGAGGAGGGGGAAGGGTAAGCTGGGACGAAGTGAGAGAGTGGCATAGACATATATACACTACCAAATGTGAAATAGATAGCTAGTGGGAAGCAGCCCCATAGCACAGGGAGATCAGCTCCGTGCTTTGTGACCACCTAGAGGGGTGGGATAGGGAGGGTGGGAGGGAGACACGAGAGGGAGGGGATATGGAGATATATGTATACATATAGCTGATTCACTTTGTTATACAGCAGAAACTAACACAGCAACGTAAAGCAATTATACTCCAATAATGATGTTAAAAATATTTTATTTTGTTATTCTTAGTTGATCTAAAAGATAACAGTTTGTTTAAAATAATAATAATAATAATGTTTTGGGTGATTATAGCATATAAATAAGTGACATGATTGGCAACAGTATCCAAGAATGGGAGGGAGGAATCGAAAATACTTTTATAGGGTACCCATACCAAGTGTGAAGTGATATTTGTGTTATTTGATTTATTTAAAGTGTTATTCAAAGGTAGACTGAGATTAGTTAAAAATGTATATTGCAAACCCTAGGGCAACCACTTAATTTTTTTTTTTAAGTATAATCATCATTCTAAGAGAGGAGATACAGTGGAATTATATAAAATGTCAAAACCAGAGAAGGAAGAAAAAGAGGGTAGGGGCAAAGAACAAATGATATTAATAGAAATCAGCTACAAACATGGTAGATATCAATCCAGCTATATCAATAATCACTTTAAATGTACATGGTCTTAATATACCAACTAAAGGGGGATACTGTCAGAATGAATAAAAATAAAAACCTCAACATCTAGTTGACAGCTTTCCCTTTATTTATTTAATAAACCTGAACATCATTTCACATCTAATTCCTAAAGTTAAAATAAAAACTCATATTGATGAATGTACCTTGTCTTACATAGTTCATTGATGTTTAAATCAACCATCCCACGGTACCATGCAACTGATCTTCCACATTTAGAAGCACAGCATATCTGTGCCACTGTAGTTTTCCTTGTGGCTCCCTGCCCAGAGCTTACTTTGAAAAGTCACTTCCCTACTGAGATTCCATGACATTCATGGAACTGAGGAAAATGTAAATATATTCATATTAAGGTAAAAATAAAGTTTAGCCTTAAAATTACTACGTATCCAATTTTTATCTACTGTTCTACAAGAAGTTCTAGAGGAAATTAGTAAATCACATAAATTTTAAGGAACTTTGAGCCTTTAAAATATGAGATCCTGTAATTTGTGTTTGTACTTTCTGTGTTTTACAAGAACTGGATGTTCTTTTTACATTTGTCCCCATGTTTAGTACCAATCCATGGTTTCTGGATCAGGTGAGGCCTAATTTATTTATTTAGCAAGATATTTACTTATTGAGCAAGATTTGAGAGACCACAATGCATATAAAATCGGTCAATTGGCCCTTTTCTGCTCTTTTTAATTATTAAGTAAATATTCTTAATATATGAAGAATGAGAAATTAATGTGAGAGCAGTTGAGGGATAGGTGACAGAAGAGATATATTCGAAAATATGGAAGAGGTTAATGCAAACATGACAGCTTTGAAACCTACTTGCTATTCTGTCCTAAATCACCATGTGTGTTTCATCAGGATGAGGTGGTCTTTTGTAACAGAAATAATAATGCAGAAATAACAGAATCATTTTGTATTTCTAAATAATAATAAGCGGATGGATCTTTTATTTATAGGTTAAAAAAAGAAGTCAGTGACACCCTAAACATGAAGGCGCATGAATGTGTCTAATTCACTTTTATAAAGCACTTACATTGTCTGCTAGAAATGATGATTATTGAGCCAATGGAATATCATGGGGTAGGAATAGGAAATGGAACCCTTAGTCACAAGTAATATCTGTTGATGAAATGGCTAGAAATTAAATATGCACTACTCAGTGTCATCAATAAGAAGGTGAAACTCATAGGTGGTGGAATAGAACATGGCCCTAAGGTCTGTTATAATGCCCAAATCTCCCATCTCATGATTTACTTTTATTGGTGTTCCTATGAAGGACATTAATGAGTTTATGTACTGGGGAACCATTTGTTTATGAAAAGCTTGCTTCATTACATGCCAATTCCATGTAAGTTTCTTTACAGATCCCCTTTTCAGTGGTGAGATTTTTCTGGAAAAGAAAGATGGTTTTGTTGCAGATCCATGGAGCAATCTATGGTTTATAGGAGTTATTGTTCTTTCATAGTATTCATATTAATACCTAGGTAGAAAATTAACCCAAAATAAAAAGAAGATAAAGTGGTGGAAAATTTATTTCATCCTCAATTTGGGCAAAAATATGTAAAAGTTGATACATTATCTATTTTTAAATTTTTCATTTAGTTAATCTGTTTAGAAATATCAATAAAAGCCAAACATGTCACCCAGAGTAACCACGTACAAAATGATAATTATGTTGAAATCTTAGACTGACCCACATATTTGACGGAGAGTAAATTGTTGACAGTCCATGCCGGAAAAAGAAAGTCCATTCCTTCTATTGAATCTTGGTCAATAGACCAATTTCAGTCTTCTATTGAAATTCCCTGAATTTCACTTAACTTGTAATTGGAATCATAGGACTCGGGTATCATTCAACGGGGAATATTAAAATGAGTTTTCTCATTTTCGCAGTGATTTTATACAAAAGAAGAATCATCATTTTCATGAAATATTTTTCTACATACAAAAATGAATTTTGCTTGTGAAGTCTGTGCTATTTTACATTTTTCTAAATTAATCACCTGACAAAGATAGAAGCCATATTTTGATTTATTATCTTTATAGATTCTAAAGATTGAGTTAGAATTCAGACAAAAACATAAAGCACTTAGTGAATTTGAATGTTGTATTCTAAATAAGACCACACTGATATGATCTTGTCCTTTGCTGTTCTATTGCTTTCAAGTAGCAGATTAAAGTTTTCATTGCTATAAAGGATTATTATTTTTTTTAATCTGTCATTTTTTCTCAATGGTTGCTATAACCTTTAATTATCAGTACAAGAAAAGCAAGTTATTTCCCACAGATGAAAACATTATCTATCTTGAGTTTTACGTATTTTGGATAAAAAAATAATTAAGCACAGTTCAATCAGTATTTTTACTTAAAAAGTAAAAATAAACAGAATTCTAAACTACACGTCTTCTGATGTAGGCATGCTGTCCAAACATTAGCAATCTGACTTAAAATACATCTTCATTTCATTATATAATAAAATATTGCAAATCTGTGCAAAATGTGAACTAGATTTGTTAGAATGTTTTGAATGCCTGTTTATTTACCTTCTTCTAGAGTATTCCTTCCATCCATGTAAGTAGAAATTGGTTTATTTTATGCAAAAATACCAACACTTTTAGTTTTTTAAGGAGCCTCCATACTGTTCTCCATAGTGGCTGTATCAATTTATATTCCCACCAACAGTGCAAAACGGTTCCCGTTTCTCCAAACCCTCTCCAGCATTTATTGTTTGTAGATTTTTTTTATGATGGCCATTCTGACTGGTGTGAGATGATACCTCATTGTGGTTTTGATTTGCATTTCTCTAATAATTAGTGATGTTGAGCATCTTTTCATGTGCCTCTTGGCCAGCTGTATGTCTTCTTTAGTGAAATGTCTATTTAGGTCTTCCACCCATTTTTTAATTGGGTTGTCTGTTTTTCTGATATTGAGCTCCATGAGCGGTTTGTATATTTTAGAGATTAAGTAAGCCAGAAAGAGAAAAACAAATACTGTATATTAATGCATATATGTGGAATCTAGAAAAATGGTACAGATGAACTTATTTGTAGGGCAGGAATAGAG
The DNA here is from genome assembly GCF_963924675.1 of Phocoena phocoena. Classification (NCBI taxonomy): domain Eukaryota; kingdom Metazoa; phylum Chordata; class Mammalia; order Artiodactyla; family Phocoenidae; genus Phocoena; species Phocoena phocoena. The sequence goes on along the minus strand of NC_089220.1, from coordinate 70,076,023 downwards.
ACATATATGTAGAGAACAGACATGTGGACACAGTGGGGGAAGAGGAGTGTGGGACAAATTGGGAGATTCGGTTTGACATAAATACACTACCATGTGTAAAATAGATAGCTAGTGGGAACCTGCTGTACAGCACAGGGAACTCAGCTGAGTGCTCTATGACGAACTAGATGGGTGGGATGGGGGGCGGACAGAGGTCCAAGAGGGAGGGGATATAGGTATACATATAGCTGATTCACTTCATTGTACAGCAGAAACTAACACAGCATTGTAAAGCAATTTCACTCCAATAAAAAACAATACAAACACTTATTTCTAAATGCTATCTGGAAAAAAGACAATAATATATATAGGGTCTTTGTTCAGATGGGCTTAAGATACATCAGGTATATAATCTCATATTCTGAGTTGCAAAGAAGGGGTATTTTCCAATACCATTAAGGCTGATATAAAACCAGATAATTGGTAGGTCAGGATTCTAATAAGTGAGAAGTGAAAGATTACTTATTTGTGTCCACTGCATGCTTGAATCTATACAATAAATATAGTTCTGTACTGTTTAATGGCTTCCAACTGAGAAGAGTTAGGAAACAAAACTGACCTATATATGTAGGAAATAATATATGAACAATACTAAATTATACAACTATCTTATCCGTTACATAATTTTTTTGAGCAACAACTGTGTTAGGTGCTACAGTAGTAAAGAAATGAACCAAGTGTGCATTTTACTTTTTGGAGGGGGATAATGAAAAAGCAGAAAGCAAAAATAATTGATGTAGAATCAAATAAATCATTAAATATATATATTCAAATATATATATACCTACACATATATGTAGACATGCAAAATAATTGAAAAACCTTTTGCGGGGGGAAGTGTTGCACCTTCATTATGAAATTGCATTTAATTTGGGTCTAGAAAGGTTGTAAGAAATGCATTTAACTCTAAAATTATAAAATAATCTTAAGTGCAAAGGGAACCTAAAATGAATAATAACTTCAAGAAATATTCATTTACTCATTCACTCACTAAGCATGTATTGACGGATTTGTATAAATTTAGAGGGGGAAAAATACAAGAATTCTCTTGAGACTGGAGCATGAAAGGGAAAATAGTAGTAAGGGCTGGAAAAGGACAAGATGAAAACAAACAGTGGAGGGTCTTAAATTCCTTCCTAAATGAATGTGCTATAATCTGTAGGCAAGTTAGGGCCAATTCACTCTATTCTATGCCTCTACACAGCAGTCTAGAAACTCGCAGGATATAAAATGGGTACAGAAAGCAAACTGATATGAATTCAGGCCAATTTACCCCAGGTATCAGGAGACGGAGCTTCTGCATTATTTTCGATCATGGTACTTCCAAACAGCAACGCAAGGAAGTAGAACAATTAATATAGACTGTCATACGTTTTATTAATTACCTTGATTTAGAGTCAGTCCAAGAAGTAATGAGCCATTATTGCTTAGGAAGTTTCTAGAGCAGATATCTCAAAGAAATCCTTATTTATATAATTCAAATTCTTCCGCTTCACGATCAGAATCCTTGTAATCTGCATCCCAGTCTTCCCCCAAGGTGAGACACTCTAGACCACGGATAAGTGGGCCACAAATTCCTGTTTATCTCATTTGCCTGTGCTCATTGAGATGGAGAATCCAGTGCCAGAACCTACTTTGGGCTAAAGAGAACCTGGTGCAGGACTTTGATTTTGATTGTGAAAGATGGAAAGCTTTTTCTTGGCCCTAAGTTGTGAGATATTGTATAGTCTTGTGCATGAGGGAAGTATTTCTGTGAAAATAGGTCCAACCCAGTGGAAGGAGAGATAGCAAATGGAGATAAGCTGAATTCTAATTTTTTCATTTGGACCCTGAAATCACCTTTACTTGAAATCAGATTGCCCCTGGGCTTAGTTATATTAGTCAACTTTTTATTTTTCATATATGTCAGTTGTCCCCAAGTGTCTTTTTTGTATCTGAAAATGTCTTTCTTTTACCTTCACTTTAAAAAAGCTTTATTGAGGTATAAGTGATATAAAAAGCAGATATTTAATGAATACAATTTGATGAGTTTGGATGTATGCATACAACCAAGATATCACCACAATCAACATAATAAACATAGCCGTCACCTCCAAAAGTTTCCGTGTGTATCTTTTTGTTTGTTTGTTTTCTGTGGTAAGAACATTTAACATGCGATCTAACCGCTTAAGATTTTGAGTTCACAGTATAGTATTGACAGTATAGGCGGTGTGTTGTACAGCGGATCTCTAGAACTTATTCATCTTGTACAACTATTGAAACCATGCCCCCTAGAATTAAGAGAAGCTGATGGCTAATAGAAATTCTTGAGCTTGCCTTGCAGAGCAACAGACAGGGGGAACAGCTTGTTGAAACCCTTCTGCTTTCGTCACCTGTCTTCATTGATTAAGCTCACTTTAGTTATTTTGCTTTTCTTTTTTTCCCTTCTTTTTAACAGACACCTTCCCAGCTTCACACAGCCCAGTTGTTTTACAGGAACTTGGAGTCAGCTCCTGCACAGCACAAGCCAGCTAAGGCTGGTTGGCACCGCCGACTCTAAAACTGGGCCCACGCAGGTGTTCAATGAATGGGCTTTTGACATCAGCGGGCTGGAACATGCCTCCAATTTGAATAGCAGAAGCATGTAACTCCCATGCCCCTGCGTAGAGCACCGATTACCCCACCTTTTCCCTATCTCCAATCACCTTTCCCCATGCCTAAGACCACCCTGCTTATCCCATAAATATCCCAACTCCCTCGCCTTCGTGGGGGTGGATCTCAGACTTGTTCTCCCTTCTTGCTTGGCTGTCTTGTGGCAGCAGTAAACCTCCACATCTCGGTGTTTGGCTTGCTATATGTCTGGCAAGTTGACCTGGTTCCCTAACACCGTGATTTTATACTTATTCAGTAACTCCCCATCACCTGGCAAACACCACACTCTTTTCTGCTTCTGAGTTTGACTATTTTAGGTACCTCATACAAGTGGAATCATGTAGTATTTGTCCTTCTGTGACTGACTTATTACACTTAGCATGCCTTCCAGGTCCATCCATGTTGGTGCAAATGGTACAATTTCCCTCTTTTGTGAGACTGAATTATATGGTCATTTAGTTACAGGCCTCAGAAGAATATTCAGGATGTGAAGAATCACTTCCAGGAGAATGTTAATGATATTATCCAGGGACAGGATGAATAGAGGAAATACATTTGAAGGAATTCTACATTTAATGAACAGGCAAAGAAAGGGAAGCCAATAAACAGCTAGTAAAAGAGTAGTAATAGAAGGAAAGGGAAAACTAATATCTTTGAAATCTCTACGTGGTATTTATTTTTTAATCTGCTAAATCTCCTTATTCATATTGAACTCTAGCTCTGTTACTGAGCTTTCCTAGTTGAAACTATACTTTTCCAAATATAAGTGGGGAACAATATGCTACTGAGGAAGCTCTTACTTTTGCTATTCTAAAACAGGTGTGTGGGGCTTCCCTGGTGGCACAGTGGTTGGGAGTCCGCCTGCCGATGCAGGGGACGCGGGTTCATGCCCTGGTCTGGGAGGATCCCACATGCCGCGGAGCGGCTGGGCCCGTGAGCCATGGCCTCTGCGCCTGCGCGTCCGGAGCCTGTGCTCCACAAAGGGAGAGGCCACAGCAGTGAGAGGCCCGCGTACCGAAAGAAAAAACAAAACAAAACATTAAAACAGGTGTGTGTTTTTTAAGCTTTCAAAACTATTTTGTAATATCAAAGCCTCAAATAAAATAAAATGTTAGCATACATGCATTTAAACATTCAGACTTAGTCAAGGATTATTATAAAGTGTTAGCACCAGGTATTGTTACAAGAGGGAACTTTGTTCTTTATTTTCCTACTTGCTATAGGCAACCACCAGTTATTTAGTTCCTTTATTTCCTTTCTGTAGTTATTCCCAGCAGGACAAATCTCTTAGAGTGAAAGAACCATCAAAGTTTGAGGAAAAAAAAATAATTTAGGTACAAATATAAAAACACCTTCTCAATCACAATTAATTTATTAGATAAACCATCTTAAGTTTTGTCTTAGAAAATAAGCAGGAGTCTTACTTTCTATCCAGGTGGGCTTAATCTAATTAATTAACTCTTTAAAAGCAGAGTCTTCTCTGGCTTGCAGTAGAAGTCATAGTGATTTGAAGCATGAGAAGGCTTTAGTGTACTGGTAAAGGCTTTGAAGACGGAAGGGGCCTCATTCAAGGACCAGGGAATGTCCCCAGTCTAGCAGCTGAGCTTGACCCCTAGCTGACAACCAGAAAGGAAGTGAGATCCTCATTCCTACAACTATAAGGAACTGAATTCTTACAAGAACCTGGATGAGATTAGAGGTAACTTTTCCCCCAGAACTTCCACATACAAATCAGCTTTACTGATACCTTGAATTTGGACTTGTGAGTTCATAAACAATGTAGTAGAGTCTGCCTGGACCTCTGATGTACAAAACTGTGAGATTAATAATTGGATATTATTTTGAATCACTAAATTTATGGTAATTTGTTATGGAGCAATAGGACACATGGGAAATGGAAACTAATCATTTTTGTTAATTTTTAGAGGAGTATTTCAAACCAAATAGACAGAAATATTTAACTATATATTTTTCCATGACTTTGTTTGCTACCATTCCCTATGTTAATAAATTCAAATATCCTGAAATATCCCTCCACAGAATTGGTGAGAACATTTTGAAAAATGATTGTGGTATTTTGTCATTTGAGTTATAGTTTTCAACTGTTGTACTATATTTTCTTTAATGTTTTTCTCATTTTTTCTGTTTTTCAATTTGTTTAGGTTTCTGTCTAACCTGGGTTTTCTCTCTCCCAGTCTGTGTGTCCTCTACTTTTAAAATATCCCTATTTTAAAAGTGATTTCCTTTTCACTTGATAGATGAATTAATTTTTTTTCTCTGTATACTTGTTTGTATGGAATTCTGGTTTTTTGTATTTTACTGTTTTTGTTCCTTTATCTTATATTTTATATTCCTAAATAAAAATTCATCTTCCTGAAGCAACTACTGAGGTTATCAAAGCATGATCCACTCCTTTCAAATTTCACCAACACATACACTTATATGCCTGTTTCACCATAACTTTATATTACTCTAAACTTTTCTATAAATAAAACTGATCAGTAGCTATAAGTTGAATTTTTATGTTAAGTGACTTGTGCAATTACTTGTGCAAATATTCTTTTATTGTTCTTGTTGAGACCAGAAATTAAAGCAACCATAAGGCAAACATGTCTCTGACATATTTAGTCCATATGTGGCCTGTAAAGAGGTCTCATAAGAATATTTCTTTAACTTCTTCTCTATCCTTTCTATTTGATATTAAAGTGTAACAGTAAGTTATTTGTGCCTATTTTATCTGTTCTTCCTTGTATTCTGTTCTCCAAATCATATAATTTCTGTCCCACTTACATAGAATAAATATCCAAGTTTTGTTTAAGTTTGAATCATGTAATTTTCTTCATTACCTGTATTTCACTGGTTTACTTCTTGACTTTTTTCTTGTGGTACCTTATTTCAATTATTAAAAATTCACTTAGTTTATTGTTGGTAATATACTTTCTCCCCAAAAAACATAATATAAACTAGCTCAACACTGTTTTATTTTTCAAATATTTTTCCTTCCCAATCTTCTCCTAATCAAAGATTTCATTATATTTAGTTTATCTTTTAATTCTCTTGTTCCAATAAAGAATAATTTTAGATACATATATTTCTCCTTAAATTTGTTTCTAATAATATTACTAATATATTTCTCTGTTATTTACAGGTGCTCAACTCTGTCCCTTGGTATATAATTTCAGAGGTGTGATATAGTAATAAAAAGAAAAAAACATCCATGAGTATATTCTTGCAAACTTTCAAAAGAGGTAAGTTATATTAATGTTATCAATAGTATATGATTGCCTCCCAGTAATAATTAGATGATACAGGTAGAAGTCAATGAAAAGAGGTTAGACTTTAAAAATAATCTGAGTTTGCATTGTCAGAGTTTTCATTGTCATTTGTTTCTAGGTATTTTTTGATTTCCTCTTTGATTTCTTCAGTGATCTCTGGTTTTTTAGTAGTGTATTGTTTAGCCTCCATGTGTTTGTATTTTTTACAGACTTTTTCCTGTAATTGCTATCTAGTCTCATAGCATTGTGTTTGGAAAAGATACTTGATATGATTTCAGTTTTCTAAAATTTACCAAGCCTTGATTTGTGTCAAGATACGATCTATCCTGGAGAATGTTCCGTGAGCACTAAAAATAGAACTACCATATGACCCAGCAATCCCACTACTAGGCATATATCCTGATAAAACCATAATTCAAAAAGAATCATGTACCACAATGTTCATCGCAGCTCTATTTACAATAGCCAGGACATGGAAGCAACCTAAGTGTCCATCAACAGATGAATGGTTAAAGAAGATGTGGCACATATATACAATGGAATATTACTCAGACATAAAAAGAAACAGAATTGAGTTATTTGTAGTGAGGTGGATGGATCTAGAGACTGTCATATAGAGTGAAGTCAGAAAGAAAAAAACAAATACTGTATGCTAACACATATATATGGAATCTAAAAAATAAAAATGGTTCTGATAAACCTAGGGGCAGGACAGGAATAAAGGTGCAAATGTAGAGAATGGACTTGACAACACGGGGAGGGGGAAGGTAAGCTGGGATGAAGTGAGAGAGTGGCATGGACATATATACACTACCAAATGTAAAATAGAAGCAGCTGCATAGCACAGGGAGATCAGCTCAGTGCTTTGTGACCACCTAGAGGGGTGGGACAGGGAGGGTTGGAGGGAGACACAAGAGGGAAGAGATATGGGGATATATGTATATGTATAGCTGATTCACTTTGTTATAAAGCAGAAACTAACACACCATTGTAAAGCAATTATACTGCAATAAAGATGTTTAAAAAAAAAAACAGGGTGAGGAGAGATACAACTTGTGAGGATTGAAATTTGGAGAATTTTGAGGTATGGGAAATAAAGAGTGGAAAAAAAAGTTATTGGGGAACAGCTATGAGTCCTGCAAATGGTACTGAGAAGGCAGAGATGGGGAGAGAAAATTATAAAAATGGTTTCCTGTGCATAAAGGTCCAAAGGACTCAGAAAATATTTGAAGTGTTTTAAGTTCCTTTCTGTCTACTGATCAGAACCAACTGTTTCTTTTAGTATGACACCATCCTGAGACTGGACCACATGGGGCCCCAGGGCCCCAGTTAAATTTAGGTTACTCATAAAATATTTTCCTTTAGAAATAGAAGCCTTAAATAAAACACAGTGTGTAAATTAAAAAAAAATAATCTAATTGAGTAGCTAGGAAATAGTAGGAAGTGATTTAAGAATTATAGCCATCTCACCTAGATTGAAATGTAATTTAAAAAATAGAATTAGAAAAGTATTTACCAAAATATGACATTTGATCCAAATTATTGTTCTTTGGTCAGAAATATTCTTTAAGCTAAATAATTATTATTGTACCAAATCAAATTTTCTATATGTTGATAAGTATCTATTTGCTATAGTCAATATTCATTGAAATCTTTTTTTTTTGTCTTCTGTGACATTGCAGGCTTCCAGTTTTGTTTCTATTTTTTGACATTTTTATTTTGTTCTCTTCATTGGTTCATTTTATTTCTCTAATTTGAGTCTGGGAGTCATTTCCTAGAGCTTGATCTTTTCTTGTTCACTATAAATTCATTTCACCCACCCAAGTTCATCTCTTCTTCCCTTTTCCATTATTGTAAATGATATTCTCTTTGGTTTAGAAATCCAGTGTCAAACTTAAGACTACATCCATATTCCCATAATTTCTCTTTTTTCCATTGCTTTTTTCATAACTCATATCTGATCAGTGACTAAATTGTAAAGAGTAAGCATTGTATTGACGTGTATCATGCTTATCTACATTTCTATAGCCACTGATTTTCCCAAAACTTATTAATTGTTGAATTACAAATTCTAGTCCACTCCTTAGTCTCTGTCTCACTACTCTCTAAGGCAGAGTAAATGTAACCAATGGAAGAAATTAACCGCCAGTGTCAACTTTGAAAAAATTTAACCTAGGGTTGGGGAAATGATGAGAGATGGATACAATCATTAAATATATTAGCTTGATCAATGTCAATTAGTACTTTAGAAACAAACTTTAAAAACTGAGGGAAAAAAGTAGGCTTTCACCAAAAGAACAAGCAAACAAGAACAATAAAAATAAACAAAAACAAAAACTGTAAGGGCTATGACACAAAGAGGCCAGAAAAGAAGGGCTAAACCAACTTAACACTACATGACATTTATCAGAAATAAGAGAAATTAGACATCCTTCCTTTGTAGAATTTGAAACAAAGAAATAAAATATAATGCTTTTCTGGAGGTGTTTTGTCCAGAGGGCATATCTAAATGATTTAAATACCTTGAAATCTATTTAGACTTGCTTTGCGGTCAGTATATGGTTATTTTATTTTGTAAAACATCCTGTGTGTTCTTGAAAAGGATGTGCCTTCTGTAGTTATTTCAGTTAGGTTAAGTCAACAAAAATTCTAACAGCAAATGAACAAGAGCTGATCACCTAAAGTGGACTGAAAATTACCTTTCTGTGAAGTTTTGATACCTGTAACCTGGTTGTAAGAATATAATGGGATATTATTAAAGTATTGAGGGAAAACAGCTGTGATGCAGAATTTTATATCCAACTAAAATGCTATTGAACACTGAGAATATTAAAAAAAATATTCCCAGGCACATTCAGCTTCAATTGGCTTGACATACAGAGCATATACTGAAAATATTTTTGAAAAAAGTATTCAGATAAGAAAATCAATATAGACAGCATGTCAAGAGATATAGGATGTACAAATCCTAGAATATCTTAATAAAATATATTGTTAAGTCAGTTTTTAAAAATAAATGTTTTATTGTTTCACATGCATAGAAAAATATCATAAATATATATCATAATGAATAGCACATAATACACATTTCAATGGATATCAAAAAATATAAAGAAAAATAGGCTAGAATTTTACAATAAACGTAAGTAACAACAACATAGGTCAGGATTACATTACTAGCAACCTAGAATCCCTCTCAACTCCTTCCTAGGATAATTTCCTCCTAACCTTTTCCAGATAACTAATATCTTCATTTTCAAAAATTTCTTCATAATGCTTTCTAGGTTACTGTTTTGAGCTCTGTACTCTATTTAGTAGATTAATTCCTGGATAATTGATTTTGACATTAATATTAGTGGAATCATTTTTTCAAATTTTATATTTTGGTAAATGGAAATACAATTGATGACTCATAGCTAACTACCTTGTAAATGTATTTATATACTAAAATAGTTTATCTGTAGATTATTTAAGATTTTCTATGAAAAATAGTTTCATTTCTTCCTTTCAAGTTCTTTCATCTTTTTTTTCTCCTTGCCTTTTTCACTATTTATATTGTCAGGTAAAATGTTGAACAAAATTAATAGAGGGTATAATTTTCTTGTTCCCAGTATCAAGAGGGAAATATCCAGTATGTCACCGTTACAAAAGATGTTTGTTACAGCCATTTTGGAGATAGCCTTTAATAAATTAGGGATTTCTTTCCACATTCATAGTTTTGGTAATAGTTTTTATCATGAATAATATTTAGAATTTATTATTTTTTAATTATGGAGAATTTCATATGATTTTTCTACTTTATACTATTAAGGTGATAAATTGTGTTTCAAAAATTTGGATATGAAAACATATTCATTTCTTTAGCAAATACAAAAATGCTGATGGTTTATATATTGCTGGATTTGATGTATAATATTTAATTTAGAATTTTTGCATCTGTGTTCATAAGAGCGATTGGCCTATAATTGTCTTTTCTTGTAACATCTTTCTCAGGTTTCCAAATTAATGTTATGCTAGATTCATAAAACAAACTGGGAACTATTTCCTTTTTATCTGTGGAAATATTTGTGTAAGGTTGGTTTTATTTCCTTTGTAAATGTTTTGAAGAATTCTCCATTGAAATAATGGGACCTACAATTTTTGCATGTGTGTGACAAAGTTATTTGTTACAGATTATTTTTTTTCAGTAGGTGTAGGGATACTTTAATTTTTATGTCTTCTCATGTCAGTTTTGGTAAATGGTAGTTTTCAAAGATTTTTTTCCATTTAGTTTAAATTGCCAAATATATTTGCATAAAGTATCTCAAATCTTATGAATTTCTTTATTCTGTAGGATCTGTCATTACATTGTGTTTTATAATTACTGCACATTCTTCTGTCCTCTCCCTCCTTCTCTCCCTTCTCTCCCCACCCCAAGTTTTGCAGATTAGTGATTTTACTTTTCTTTACAAGGGGACAACTTTAAAAAAAACCTTCTTTACTGTGTGATTCATAATGTACCCATTTCTGTTAACATCTTAATTTTTTATATGGTTTTTAATTTCATTTGATTTGGTTTACTGTTTGGTTTCTAGCTTCTTTATGTTAAATGTTTTAGGCTTATTCTGCTTTAAGCTGTTATTCAGGTACTTAGATTATTGAATTTAGCTTTTCTTTTTCCTTTTTAATATATACCATTAAGGTTATAAATTTTCTTGAGTTTTCAATATGTCATATTTTCTTCTTCATTTATTTAAAATATTTTCTAATCTTCATTGAGATTTATGTTGTGATTTATGGATTATTTAGGAATAGGTTGCCTGACTTTAAAACACTGAGGGATTTTTAAGTTGTCATGTAGTTGATTTCTAACTTAATTCAACTAGTATCAAAAAATGTATTATTTCAATCCTTTAAATTTGTCAAGACTTGCGTTATGGAACAGCATATGTTGCATTTGAATAAATATTAAATCTGTACATCAAAAGAATACATTATGAGTTCTTGAGTGCAATGGTTTATATGTGTTAATTAGGCCAAATTTTTTAATAGAGATAGTTAAATCTTCTAAATTCTTACTGATGATTTTTTTCTATTTCTTCCAATAGTTAACATGGTAAAATTTGTAATATGATTATGGAGTCATATATTTCTCCCATTATTACATGCATAGAAATTTAAAAGTGCCGTGTCTTCCTGGTATACTTCTCATTTAACATTATGAAAAGTATGTCATTATCCCTAGTACTCATTGAGGCCATAAAATTTATTTTCTCTTATAGTAGTATAGCTACATCAGCTTTCTTTTGGTTGTGTTAGCATGATAAAGCATTTTTCATCTTTTTTATTCAGGCTTTCTATATCCTTTTTTTTTTTTTTTGTAAAAACCACTTAAAAGACTTTAAAATTTATTTTTGAAATTTTCCTTAATTGGAGTATTAAAATCATTTATATCTAGCTAAAGATACTTAGAATTTAATCTACCACCTTGCTATTTTTTCCATCTGTTATGTTTCCTTTGTTCTTTCTTGCTGTCATTTTAATTAAGCATTTTTATTCTTCCATTTGCTCCTTTATTATCTTATTAGTTTTAGTATCTTATGATTTTACCCTGGATATTACAATGATTCCTTGACTTAAGGTCTAATATAAAATAACACTTTAATTACTTTTCTTAAAGTATAAATATCTTAGAATACTTTTGACATATTTTATTAGGTAGTTTTTGTCAATCTTTATTTAAAATTTTACATTACAGCATTTTTTTTTGTTTACATGGTTAATATTCATTTATATTTATCCACGTATTTTATTCTTTCCTTACATGACATTTGTTTCTGAATTTCTATGTATATATATACCTGGAATAATTTTTCTTGTGCCTGAAGAATAGCATTATTTCCCTTAGTTTAGTATTTATATCTGATGTAGGCAATTCCTCATTTGTTTTGTTTTTCTGAAATGGCTTCATTTTTTTTCCTTATATCAAAGGACATTTCAATTGTGTGTAGAATTCTAGTTGGCAGTTGACTTCCATTTGAGAAGTCATCTCTATGTCATATTGTCACTCCTTTATAAGTAATGTGTCTTTTTTCTAGAACTACTTTTAAAATAGTCTCTGGGCTTCCCTGGTGGTGCAGTGGTTGAGAGTCCGCCTGCCGATGCAGGGGACACGGGTTCGTGCCCCGGTCCGGGAAGATCCCACGTGCCGCGGAGCGGCTGGGCCCGTGAGCCATGGCCGCAGAGCCTGCGCGTCCGGAGCCTGTGCTCCACAACAGGAGAGGCCACAACAGTGAGAGGCCTGCGTACCGCAAAAAAAAAAAAAAAAAAAAAAATAGTCTCTTTGTCATTAACTAAGTTTTCCTTAGTTTTAAATTAGGAGCTATATGGTTATCTCTATATTTGTCCTGCTTCATTGCAGTACTTCCTGAATCTGTGACTTAGAATTTTCCAAAGTGATGAAAAATTTTAAGCTTTTACTTATTTAAATGTGACTTTTGCTCTTTACATCTCTTATCTCCTTCTGGAATTCTACTTACTAGTTAATTCTGGTTAACTCTAAACATATGTTATGCATATAAGTGCTCTTTGGCCCACCTTTTTAGTTCTTAATTTTGATTACTATTTTATCTTTAGAATTTCCTTAAATTTCTTTATTGGATCACAAGTATATAAAGTCTAAGTCTGATGACCCTAGTATTTGGATCTGGGCTTGTTCCTATTGTCAATATTTTTTCTTCAGTTTTTAGTCAAACTCATCTTTTAGTATTTTATTTTATAGACATATATACATACACATTTAAATGATGCTCATTGCTTATGAAGATTCTTATGATAAGTTTAAAAAAATCTGGTTTGCATTACCACTTTCCACAGAAGACTAATTTTGTTTTCGGGGGGTGGCCTAAGAGCTGTGCGGATCACTTCCAAGCAAGCAGCAATTAAACTGGTTTGCGGTTAGGCTGCAATTCTTGTGAATGGTAACCTATTTCATTTCCATCCTTGCTCTTGGGCCTTTGAGGTTTCAGATGAAAGCCTTGGGTGTTTAAAAGGGGCCTCACTTGTAGTGTCTTTACCCATGTTTTTTATTCCCCTCGGCCCTGTAAGACTATTAACATTTCTGCTTAGCTTCTCATTGTAGCAATAGACATTTATAGATGGGAAAATCCTTCAAGGGTCAAAGGATTATCAACAGTGCTATTTCTGTTCTGAAGTGCCCTTTTCTTCAGTATTTTGGCCCTGTAATGTTTAATGGTTTGGTGTCTTTTTGACACTTTAATTCATATTTTTTATATGTTTTTCTCAAAGGGGAGTTGAATCCAGAGTTAGTTTATTATTGTTTAGAGAAAAAAAAAACAAGGGCAACCAAAATAGAGGATATAAATTTAAACAAAACAGAATGGAAAATTTAAACAAAACAGAATGGAAATTACAGAAGTGCTAGGATTTTCATCCAGTAGATTAAGGAAACTTTCCTGAAAGAAATCTTGTAGAACCATGAAAGACAAAAATGGAGTTACATTGAATGACATCACCAAGATTGGTTTTGTTCATTCAAAAAAATTGGATCATTGCTCTATAATTTTCATCAATTTTAATTTTCTGAGTTCTTTTTATTTTTTTTATGTAGAAATGTAAGCATCTGAGATGTACCCAAGATAGCAGAGAATTAGCAAGGGTACTGAAAAATATCAAAACATAATTTTAATATGGAATTATAACCAAGCTGTGTTATAATGCAATTGTATTTTTGCCTTTCAAAATTGATTATGGTTAAACTCCAATCTGTCAATAAGTAGAAACTAAATAAATGGGAATTTAAAAATTATAATATGTGGTAAAATTATTTGGGAAAGTTTGGCATTCAGTTGTTTTTATTTTCTGCCACTTCTGCAGGTTTCAGTGGTAACTGAGGTCATGTAACACAGAAGTATTATTTATGATAACAGACCCCTGAGAAATTGGAATTCAGCACTAAAGTAACAATAGGGGGAAATTGTACTAATAACATCTTAAACAAAATGAATAATAAACTCAAATGATGGTGCTTAAATGTATAAAACTAAAAGAGTATTGTAAATGAAACTATGTGAATGTGTGTTTACCTTTCATTGTATTTCATTACAAATAGAGAAATTCCACTTATAGTATTGAGTGTATTGAACTTTCAGGTTCAAAAGGCTGGAGTTTCTTTTCCTTCAGTAGGTGGGAATTCAAGCATTACTAAATAAGAGAATATCAGGACCTTTACATTCTGTATCACTTCCAAGATAGCTGGGCAAATGGTAAAAAAAAAAAAAAAAAAAAAAAAAAAATTATCATAATTTCCTGATTTTTTCATAAGTTTTTACTCAGATTACTAACTGTAATCAGCGTATATATGTGCATACATATATGATTGCATAGTTGTTAGATTTTCAAAAAAGGAGTACATCAGAAAACTTCATGCAATAATTTGAATGTTACAACTTTTTTTTTTTTTATCTTGCTGCTGAGTGCAGACTGTGCTGTTTCACATCTTATTACAAGACTCAGTGAATAAAACATATTTGATAGCTTGGCAATAGAAGAAAAATTTGTAGTTAAATGAGGACAGAAGACATTGGGCACGAATCGATATGATTATGCCACAACTGATGACTCGTAAGTAATGACACAGTCTAGTGCTTGTGAAGCAAATCTGCTGATGGGAGTGAGAGGAATGCAATCAGTAAGATATGCACAGGGAAGACAGGAGCACATCCACACGTGTGTGAGGGATTATTTAGCAGGAAGCTTCTTCCAAGTAGCGTATCTGTAGGAAACCATTTGTTGGTTTCTCAGCAAAGGTCTTTGGGGTGAAGATATTATATATCATGAAACAACAACAAAAAAAGTTTGAGCCTAATGGCACTTGAAAGCATACTGGTGTTGACATACATGTGTGTACAGTTAAAAGACCAATCAAATGAATAGCCAACAGTCAGTTTTGGAAATTTTAAACTCAGATTTTTTTTATGTCCTCTTATATGTGATCGTGAGGTCACAGATTAAAAATTATGAAATTTTCAGGAAGAGCCGCTCCTGCTTTTATCATACATTTTGAATGATTCAACATTGACATTGTATTATTACTGTTTTTCATCTTTCTTATTGAAGCTCATCACCTGTCTTGTCTAATGCTTTCCTTTTCTTCTCCTGATAATTTACATATGATTATAACAAAACACTAGCAGTCTCATAAAATTGTTTTCTTATCCTAAGAAATTCTCTGAAGGAATATATTGTTTATATCTTTATATTTTGGACTGAGTAGAATACCTTGCTTATTATAGGTGAAACAGGGTAAATGCGGAATGACTGAAAATAAGCATATATAAAAACAGCCTCAACATGAGAAGAGACTTGGGATAGTTATAATATAGACATTCATCTTACTTTTTCCTAAAGCCAAGCCATTACTATTAGCTGGAGATTGTGTTAAATTAACTTCCTTATAGAAGGCAAAACAAAACTAGTGGATTAAAAAAATTCTACACCCCCCTTCATCCCCCCAACAAGATGTCTGGAATAGCTAGTCCCGGGCTGATCAAGGACAAGCCAAGGACATGATCAAGGACCAAGTTACTTGAAATCTTCCTGTTCCAATATTTTATAGTCTTGCTTAGTCTTCATGGCTTACAAAACTTAGCACTGTATTTACAGCCTAGGTAGTAAGTACACAGGACACAGGGCAAATGATGTTAGATAATATCCTTTTCTTTCCAAGCGCTTTTCTAGAAGCATCACCTAGTACCTTCTATTTTCTTTTCATTTGCCACAGCTGTGTCGAGTAGCTTCTCCACGTAGGAAATTGGGAAATGTTTTTTTCAACATATTCATACCCATTGGGCTTCTCTTAATAGAAAAAAAAAGAATTGTTTGGGGGAGACACCTGATAATGTCAGTCACAGACATTATCAACCCAAATATACTTCTCCATGAATTTCCCTGATGACAGGGAATTCTTTTTGCATGGTTGTGAGGAAGAGTGTTCTTTGATTACCTTGTCAGGGGACATTTGGCAATATCTAGAGAAATGTTTGGTTGTCAAAAATGTGGGTGGGGGTTGCACTGGAATCTAGTGGTTAGAAGCTGGGAATGCTGCTGACATTCTGTAATACACAGGACATCCTCCAACAACAAGTAATTTCTGGCCTGAAATGTCAATAGTGTCGAGGTTGAGAAAACCTGGTCTATACCACCTGGCATTGGGATATGATCTCCCAGGTAAATGTTAAAAGAAATACAAGATGAAGAAGCAGGAGGAGTAGCAAAACTACAGCTATCACGTTCAATCACAGAACCTAATTGTCTTCAAATAATCTGAAAGATTAACTTGTCAAAAATAGAAGCAAATTTTCAGTATTTCTTCAGAAGGCAAGAAATTTGTAATGATGAATATATTAAAAATTTACAGTCATTTGAACTGTCCAACAATAAAACATTAGGCACCTTTACAGCACTGAATGTCCTTGGAGGATATTATGGTGTCCATTTGTGAAGAATTCTTTGTATTATAAAGTTTTGAAATGTATGAGCATATTTGAGCCAGATCAACACAAAGGTCATTTCTAACTCTTTAATATAAACCACTTTTAGACAGAGAGACTATCAGTGTGGGTCTATAGGGGCCACTAGTCTATGCACCAGATAATTTATGAACCAAGAGAAATGTGATTGAGGAATATAGTAATTGCCGTCTGCTGAGCTCTGCTGTGCCCGCTGGTGGAAGGAGAGGAGGGGCTGGTCCTACTCCCCTCTGAACTATACTGTAGAACTATGCTAGTCTAGTCTCTGAAACACCCATCAAGACTGAGCTCAATTAGCACTGTGTTTCAATTAACCATGAGAATTATATATTGAAAACAGTGTGGTAAAACGATGACCGGATCAGAAGCATTCTTTTGCCAATGACTAAATTTTTCTATCCTGACCTCTTTTTTAATCTAAGTTAAGACATAGTAACCCTGAACTGAGATTGCAGGTGTACTGACACCGATTGTTTTATAAAGCAGAAAATAACACACCATTGTAAAGCAATTATACTCCAGTAAAGATGTTAAAAAAAAATCAGCAGTAAGAGCAAAATTAAAAGTTTAATACAAAAACTAGGAACATTTTTATCCTCTTTCCTTTAATGTCCCTCTTCTCTAGTCTTTTCCCTTCATAGTTATTTGCTATTTCTCATTCATTTTTGGTAGAATGGATGATTATGGTTTATAATAAAATATCCTTGAGAATCCAAATGCATAACTATCCTATATAATTATAATCAGAAAATGCAATTATTTGATATGTTTATGGTAAATATCAGTCTATATAACATTTGTGATCTATATGAGGAATTCATTTGTAAACAATTTTTTGTACTTTAGTGACTCTGCTTAATGAGGGTATTATAATTAACAATATAAATATAGTTTGTAAGTGTATTAAATTACACACTTCTCCTAAAAGGAGTAAGTCATATCCACTAAATACATATAACTACTGCTTTCATAATCCTCACTTTTAACCAATAATCTTTACATCAGAATTTTCTCTTTTATAGCATGTTAACTTTCCTTTGCTGTTTAAATGCAAAAATGTAACTTGTTTCTCTATGAGAATGGAGAAATACCTATTTATTTCCTCTGCATCCCTTTCCATTTGTTGGCCATGATGGCATTTATATTAAACCTTTTTTCCATTGAAAGACTGGGTAAATTTTGGAAAAATGGTAATATAGTCTCCATTTGCAAAGGTGGTCATATTATTTGGTGATCTTTGACAACTCACCTCTGAAGTACATCATGTTATAACACAAAGCCATTTGCTCTGGACAAAGGCACTTTCAGGAATGGTTTTATTACCATGAAAATGAATAGATGTACTGGCTCTAAAGTGCCACCACTGCCCTTTATGAGAATAGTGAACTCGATTAGCTGGTACACTTGCTTCCCTCATTCCTTATGAGCCTTATGTGGTTTGGGATATTTTCAACATTTTTATCTGGATGATGTTATTTTCAGAAAAATCCTATAACATTTTTCATATAGGCAAGGAAAAGGTAAACACTGAACTTGCTTAATAAAAATTCAGTCATGAAAATACATTTGAATACATCTGTTTAGCAATCCTAACAAAGTGATCTTTAGACTGCCCAGAGAAATCTTTTGAGGTTTCACATTATAGTAACTTACAAAAGTATGAATGCAGACAATAAAGAGGTTTAAAATTGTGGGAAGTATTTGTTCATTTGGGTTCCTGATTAAAATTAAGTTTTGCAATTCTGAAGAATACAGATATATTTCTATAGTTATATAAAACCAAATATAAGGCACAAGAGGTTGGTTATACTAAGTAGAGAAAGCACTGTCCTTTTTGTTTCCTGTTTTTGCTGTGGTTAGTGTTAATACCCATATATTGAAGAGTACCTTATTCTCAAAGCAATTCAACCATAATTTACATATACATGATATTTTACATAATGTGCTAAAGAAAACATTATTCACATAAAAAGAGCATTGCAGAAGTGAACTTGGTAAATGTTATTAGTGAAAATTAATTTTGTGGGATGAATAGTTTTCAAATATTCTTGTGGAAATTGATTAGACTAAAATTTTGAGGGGGTTAACTTCCCCTATATCTTTTTTGCTCCCACTTTTGAAAGCACCTAACAGTACAACTTAGTTCCCTAGCTTTCTAACACATTTTTTTTTGATTCTTCATATTAAATATAAAGCTATACACACACTTCACTGATTATATGTGCAAAGAGTTCTCTATTAGGAAAGTGTCAGCATGAAAACCCTCTTCCCACCAAGGAGTCTTTCCATTACTGAAGGTCAGTTGGTAGAGGTTATTATGTCCCCAGTAATAACAATTTGATCCTTTGTTCACTCCTTTGTTAAATGAACATCTGCTGAAAATTATGGAATCAAAACTACAGTACCTTAATAACAGAGAAAAAGATGTCATGAGGCAGTGTCGCAGCATCAAAGCAACAGGGGTATGTCTTTTCAAAGTGAAAAATATAGCTCATCTAATTAACAAAAAGGGCAGCAAATTTCTTTATAGGTGAAAAATGGAAGCAGCAAAGTGGTGGTTGTCAAGCAGATGCCAAAGTTTCAACTTCTATGTTAGATGATCAAATATATATTAAGTCTGCATTAAAAAAGTAGCTATCACAGGATCCAACATACTGTATCAAAGTCAGGCCAGTCCGGGCTTCCCTGGTGGCGCAGTGGTTGAGAGTCCGCCTGCCGATGCAGGGGACACGGGTTCGTGCCTCGGTCCGGGAAGATCCCACATGCCGCAGAGCCGCTGGCTCCGTGAGCCATGATCGCTGAGCCTGCGCGTCCGGAGCCTGTTGCTCCACAACAGGAGAGGGCACAACAGTGAGAGGCCCGCGTACCGCTAAAAGAAAAAAAAAAAAGACAGGCCAGTTCTCATCCCAAGGAGAGGAATATCCTTTTTTAAATTTCGTTCTATACTTGCAGACTTCCTAACCAGCATGGAGAAAAATTGGGGGAAATAAGTTCAAGGTAAGCCTTGAAGGGTGAAGAGAGTGAGCAAAATAAATGCCATGGTATAAAGGCTTGAAATCATGACACTGTGGTGACCTTTGTGTAAGAACAGGACATTTCCACACTAAAGGTGAAAGCAAGTGGATTCCTTTTATTCTGAGCTCTAAACATCTATTCTCTCTTGGTCCCTTCTTTGACATTTCTGCTAAATTGGCCAATGGGATGTTCAGAATGGTCAGATCTTCTGTCACCGGGAGCTGGGACTTTCATTTAATAATATGCATTTCACAAATATGCATAGTCAATTCCTCACACCCTACTCCAGTGTGGGTGATGTGTGTATAAAGGGATGTGTAAAAGGATATATGCCATCAACTGTATTATTGAAAGTAAATTTTGAAGTATTAGAGAAATATTAGTCCTTACATCAGTTGCCTAGTAAGCTAGTTGTACAGATATAGGTACTACTTAGGTAAAAGCAATGCTAAGATTCAATTGTAAAGCATGCCATTTATCCATCAGGATGTCACCAACTGAGCAGAGATATAATTTGTATTTTGAGTTTAAACTTTAGAGCAGCACAACAAATAGAAAATTCTGTGATGATGGAAAGTTATATAATAGATGTGCCTAGATCTAGATCTTTAGATGTGGCTAAATCTATAATATAGATTTCTAGCCTTTTAAATGTGGCTAGAAAAACTGTGGAGTGCATCCTTTATTTTATTTAATTTTGATTAATTAAATATAAATGTAAATAGGTGCATGTGTCTAATGGCTATATACTGGACAGCGTATCCTTAGAGCATCAACAAGACAAAGATGCAAATCCACAAATAGTTGTAAATATCAAATCAATTGAAACAGATGGGTAGGACGTAAATGTGTTTTGGAATAGAACTAAGGTGACACTTATTTTTGCTGTAGACTGGTTCATATATAGCAACCTCATCAACCGTGTTTCCTAATAAGTGTATGTGTTTCCTAATAAAGCTAAAGGAACTCTAAGTTATCTGGCTAAAAGCAAGGCAAACAAATTCATCAAACACAATTTTATTAGGAATCCTGAGAATTCATAGATCAGTTGATAGTAGGTCCTGACTCTAAGTAATAAATTATTTAGTGAAGAGCAAAACAGACTAAAAATCAACCAAGGTAATTGCAGGTGAAATAAGATCTCTAATATAGGTCAAGCAAAGTCCTGTAGGAAAACAGGTGTATTTAATTCCATTGTCAGCTAAAATAAAGAGTTTGTTTCCTAGAAAGAGTGGTATTTGTAGTGATCCTTGAAGGATGAGGAGAATAAGAGAAGTGAACTACATGGTAGAGAGACTTAGAGGCATGAAAAAGCACATTATTTATATTTATGGAAGTTTAGGAGTGATTGGAAGGGTACAGTTTAAGGTTATGCTAATAAGGCATGCAATTTGGCATCAGGACATGAAAGGTCCTAGATGTTATGCCTAGAAATTTGAAACTGATTCTGTGAATGATGGGGCCCACAAATATTTTGATAAGTATAATAACATGATTTCATCTATGCTTCAGGAAATTAACTCTATAGTAATGTACACCAAGGTAAGAAACGAAAGGAAGGGAAACGAGTGAAGAAGTTACTAACTGTAATCCCAGTAAGATGACACTGGTCTGAATCAGGCTAGTATTTTAGAAAGAATGTAGAGTAAAGATATCTTTTTGGGACATGGCAAAGTTTGGAGTTGATTATTTAAGTCAAATATCTTCAAGAAAGAGAGAAGTCAAAGATAGTTTACACATCTCATTTGAAGGCCTGGCACAAAAGGTGATATCCCTAGGAGAAGATTTGGTTTTAGTTTGCTTACTTCTTTATTTTGCTTCTTTTTTATTTTTTGGTTTCTTTAATTGGTGGGAGTATGGCATTATTGTGAAGTCAGTGTAGAAATTGATGATTAAAAGAAAAGAACAGGACTTCCCTGGTGGCGCAGTGGTTGGGAGTCCGCTTGCCGATGCAGGGGGCACGGGTTCGTGCCCCGGTCTGGGAGGATCCCACGTGCCGCGGAGCGGCTGGGCCTGTGCGTCCGGAGCCTGTGCTCCGCGACAGGAGGGGCCGCAGCAGTGAGAGGCCCGCGTACCGCAGAAAAAAAAAAAAGGAAAGAACAATGCAAAATATTAATGCAAATTCAATTGAAACATTCAAGGAATACAAAGGTGTGTAAAGCAAAAATGAAAAGCAATAGTAACCTCATCTCTACCCTTTCCACCATCTTACCTATTAAGGGTTTCTGCTATTTATAATTTGCAGTGTTTACTACTATAACTTTTTCTACATAAATATAATTACATTTTTAAGTGCTAATAATTTCTCTTCAATGTGCATTTGTATGCAGAAATATCTATGATGCATATATAATACTGATGCTACTGAATTACTTACCTGCTAGAGTTGCACAATGCTACAGCCCTGCAGGTGTATAATTATATTTATACAAATAGAATAGTTTTCACTCAAAGAAACAATTTATCAATATATCAAATACCCATTTCTTGTCAACATATATAGACGCATGTCATTATTTTCAGTGGTGTGTAGGGTATTCCATAACATGGATATATCACCATTTAACTATTCTTTTTTAGTATACATTTAAGTTGTTTAAAATGTGCTTATATTACAAATAATAGTGATAATTTAATACCTTGGTATCTTTAAGACTATTTTCCTTGTTAAAAAACAAAATCATTGATTTAATATAAGTTCTACTGAGAAAAACAGAGATAATGGTAGAAATGATCACATATGAAATTTTAAAAACAGATTTTAAAATGTTCTTTGTATTATTTTCGAGTGAAGACATGATCTCACTTCTAATTATTGGAAAATAGTTATCTATGCGTATGTTATATGGTTCTATGTTTTGTATCTATCTATCCACATAAGTGCTATGCAATACTGAAACACCCCCTACAAACTTTGGGTCCTTTTACAATATATCATTTGAATGTGATATGTTTTGTCTGAGGTTCAATGTATGAAATAACCACACAATTGCCGTTCAGAGAATCTGCATTTGAATAGAGGTGAATACAAGTTTCACCTTGCAAATATTCAGAAATTGAATGTCAGGAAGAAATTTACTCCTAATAAACATTGTTTTTAGATGGAAAATGCAGACCTAGGATGTGGCTATTTTCAGAATGACAAAAATCTACAGACACAACTAGAAATACACTTTAGCTTAGTGAGAATTGCAAAGAACTTTCTACTTGTGCAAATGTAATTCTTCCCTGGCAGAGATTTGATGCTGTGATGTCTCTTTAACTTCATTCAGCTTAATTCTAATTTGTAATCACAAGTTTCCATAAAAATAATAATAATGTAGTCTTCTGGAGGTGGAAAAATGAAACTATGATAAACTATCAATATTTTCGAGGCCAAATCTATAAATTATACACATCCAAATAATTCTCTGCCAATCCTATGTTCTGTATGTCTTAAATCACAAAAAAACAAAGAATTATGCAATTGTTTTTTTCTTATATTTGAGCTCCCTAAAAATTGGAACCAGAAGTAAGTAAGTTATTTTTTGTTGAGCAGGGACTTAGAAAACAAACCAGCCCACCTACCTCATGGAGTTTTCTTCATCTGCTTTAATACACTGAGCTGGATGTGTGCCTTCCTGTGAGAATAGATAAGCATATCCATTGTACACATGGCTTTGGTGAATCAAAATGTCTTGCTAAGTCAAAGACACACGTGTAATTTAGTCACCCATATATCATGTTTTTTCCCAACCCATCCCCTCCAGAAAGATTCTAATAAGTCTCACAATGAAATTTCTGTGTTGTTATACTGAATTTGGAAGTTTCAATATGTACCAACTTCAAAAATCCTTCCCTTTTTTGTGGATTTCCTTTTTAAAAATTATATCAATGTTCAATTAGGTTATCAATTTGTACATTATAATATAATATGATGAAATTATTGTCGATAAATGTCTGCTTCTCTTTATTGAAGTATAGTTGATTTACAGTGTTGTGTTAGTTTCAGGTGTACAGCAAAGTGATTCAGTATATATATATATATATTCTTTTTAAGATTCTTTTCCCTTATAGGTTATTACAAAATATTGAGTATAGTTCCCTGTGCTATACAGTAAGTCCTTGTTGGTTTTCTATTTTATTTATAATAGAGTCTATTTGTTAATCCCAAACTCCTAATTTATCCTCTCTTCCCCTTCACTTTTTGAATTGGAGTTCAGCAGGGTGAAAACCCAGAAATGCCCTGATAATTCTAGAATCTGTTTAGCCTTAAGCTTGTGGGCACAGCTGGGGGAAAAAATGCAATTTTCTCTTACAGTTCCAGTTAGCATATGAAAGCTTTCTGTTAATTATAAGACTCAATACATTTCACAGAGCCTTAACAGATGGACCCTAAGTGTCCGTCAATAAGGAGCTAACTAAATAAATTTTGGCATGCTATTAGGCAATTTGAAGAATGAAGAGGAGAGGAGGAAAAGGACAAGAAAAAAATCTATATGTGTCTTTGGGAATGATCCCCAAAATGTGGAGTAATACAGGGAGAGAGAGAAAGAGGAAGGTATGTGCACACACATATTCTCCTTTTAAAAACATAATGACCGTATTCATATATGCTCAGACAGGTACACAAAAATGTGAGAAGTTAATACAAGAAACCAAGAGCACTTGCTGCTGAGGAGAAATCTGGTATGTGTAGTCAGAGAAAGCCTTCTTTTTACTGGCAAACCATTTGGCACTATTTTATTTTTTTATTTCATTCATGCATAGCTTTTGCAACCAAAATTTGGGTTTTAAATAAAAACAATGCTTTAAAAATCTGGAATTTAATTGCTTCTCCTTTTTACACGTTAATAAGGTGAATAAGATAATATGCATACAGGTACTTTATGTTTCAGTTTTAAGTAATAAGTTAGCATACTATGCTTTTATTATCATTATAATGGAGAGATTTGTACTTTTCTAGGAATAATTTTTCTTAGTGATATTTTAAATTGTTGACCATGACTGTCCTTAAAACCCTCTTCCCTTGGTTTCTAAAACATTGCATGTTTCTTGTACCTTCTAATCCCTCACAGTACTTTGACTTGTTTTTATTTAATTATATTTGTAATCTACCATAAAATAGAAATATTCATTGAGTAATGATTTATATTCTCTCCCTCTCTCTGTCTAAACACACACAGACGCACACACACACACACACACACACACACACACACACAAATGTGGGTACAAAGACTCCCACAGTCCTGTGAGGAAGATAATATTATCCTTAATTTATAGATGACTAAAATGAAGCTGACTAGGTAAGATAAAAATCTGAGATCACATAATTAGTATGAGCTAAGACCATAATACAAACACAATACAGTCTGATTTCAGGAGCTATGTTCTCTTATCACACCATGTTGCATCTTCCGTTAATGCGGGTGTTTCTCAACATTCTCTGGCTCTCTTACTGTTATTGTTTACAATTACCCATTTGGAAATCTCATCTACTCTTAAGATTTGAATGTCCAGTTCTGTAGGGATGACACTTTAAATAGTATCTCCAGTCCTGGTATTTCCCATCTACTGCAGTCCCACGTTGACAAGGCACTGACTCACATAAATGGCCAGCCATTAGGTTCAAAATGGTATTAACTGGAAATCATTTCTCCCATCCCAAATCACTGTTTGTTTTTTAAATATCTTACAATGTCACTTGTTACACAAATCTTTCCATTGCCAGGCTAAATATTTTGAAATCATATTTCCCCCTTTATTCTTCACTGTAAATTTTAATCTGTTATTGAGTTCTTCCACTTATGACTTTAATCACTTTCACATTTGTCTCATCTTATCTACATTTACTTTCAAGTTTTTTACCCAAGGCCTTTATCTCCTACATTTTGATTAATGAAATAATCTCCCAGTTAGTGTTCCTATTTCTAAACTCTGCCTTCAAATCCATGTCTTATAAAACTGTCAATATTTCTATCAATATTTTATTGTATTCAAAACATTTTTGAACAAAAAGTTAAGACAGTGATTTTATATAATAAAATGTCATATAATCTAGACTTTTTAAAGCTAGTGTATTAAATTTGGACTCCTACAGTTCTGTTGTGATGCTGTCTTCAACATGTATATTACTTCTTACCATTTTATCATAACTAAACTCGCTAGATGAAGAATCACTCCATCTTCTTAAGTGAAGCTTCACTTTAAGGAAATCCTCCACTAGCACATAAGCATACATATAGAACAGTTTTTGTGTTTACAAAACACAAGAAGTCTGTCATTTTGGTTTCATTGTTACACGGCCCATACTTAGATCAGCATAAAGCTAAGTAATAAGCAAGATTTCACTGCAGCAGTGCAAAGGATAGAAAGCAAAAACTTTTGAAGAAAAGTAGGGTGGTCAATTTTGACAGAGGCTCAGTATGAAAAGTTGATGTGAAAACTAAAAATATTTAACTGGACTTGGAAATCAAGTAGATATTGGTGCCCTTTAAGAGAACAGTTTCAGAAGAAGTATAGAAATAGAAACTGATTGGAGTAGGGAATGAGCAACTGTAGTCTGAGTTAGTAAAACAGTGGCTTTCAAAGCTGGCCAGGTATTAGAATCACATGGGGAGTTTTTAAAAACCGCCAGTGCCTGCGCTCTACTCCAGAGAAATTGCGTCAGAATTTCTGGGGAAGGGGATTGGTTGCCAATAGCTTCCAAAGGTTCCCCACATGATTCTAATATTTAGTCAGGTTTAAAAACCATTGCGTGGAGTATTCTTTTCAAAAGCTTGGCTGCAAAGGGAAGGAGAGGAAACGAGAGAGGAAAATAAAAGACTTGACGATAGGAAATATTGTCAACAGAAGTTGAAAATATTTGAGATTAGAATTCAGGTTATGGAAGAAATGGAAGTATAGAGATCAGGATCACTGGTGGAGAAATCATCCCTGAAAAGAAAATGAACAGCTTATCCTCTGTGACTGGAGAAAAAGACGTGAAAGTGAGTACAATTCTAATTCTGTTGTTTTTCTTTTTTAGTTGTTACATAAGGAGATTAGGACAGGAAATTGAGGGAATTTGACTGATAGCCACAATTTCTGCTAAGATTATATTTACCTTCTGTAGTAGGAGTGGCAGTAATATGAGGGATTTGAAGACATTGGTAAAAATTTGGAATAACTCACATGCTCAAGATAACTTTCAAGTAGTTCATATTGACTAGGTGAGATTCAGAGCACCATAATCTACATAAATATGTGATTTTCTCCAATGACATTTTCATATCAAGATACAGGAGGAAAAGAATGTTGAGCCAATACTTGGCATTATCAGGGAAAATATGACAAAGAACAAAAGACTTAAACATTGAGAATACTGGTATAAATCCGCTTGAAATAGACCATCATTTGAATAGATGAAAGGTTAATGTAATTTGAAATGGTTTGGAATGAAGTAATATTCAAGAAGGGTTATGGACACTGCAAACCAAGTAGTTCTATGGTGTGAAGTGTGGGAGAAAATAAACTTGAGTCAAAAGAATCTGAAATTATGTTTATCAGCCTAGATATTATCCATGATAGAAGCAAAATTTAGAGTAGAAAGGAGTAGTAAATGTCCAATGAGAGAGACTGGAGAGGAATGAAGAGGGAGGGAGAGGGACAGAGTGAGAGAAAGTGAGAGAGTGGAGGGAGAGAGAGATGAGAGAATAGGAATAACCTGGGTTCATAATGTCTCAGGTTTCCAAATCCCTTTCTTGTTTTTCTTAGTTTTCAGTTCTGGTTCTTTTCCCTCTTCCCTCCTCTTAAAGGCCAGTGTTTACCAAGCTTCTGCTCTTGGCCCCCTTTTTCTAATTTCTTTATAAGGTCACTAATGAATCCCTCCTCTCCTCAGTTTTCCATTATTATAAAAATCTTCCCGTAATCCACTTTTTTATATCTAGATTGTGCTCTGCAGTTTGATTTATACTCAAGTGTCTAAGTACTTCATTCAGGCTGAGAGTCCCAGCTCCCATTCAAATTTAATATTTCTTTCTAACACCAGCTCTTCACCTAAACTTCTCTTCCTCTAGTATCATGATTTGCAACCCTGACTCCCATGGGTATCACCTGGAGAAATTTAAAAATCTGGGCCCGGCTTTCACAGGTGCTGATTTAATTAATCTGGGATTCTACCTGGGTATTGGGCTTTTTAAGATGTTTCAGGTGCCTCTAATGTTCAGGCCTGTTGAGCAGCACCATGATGAGTTCTGTAAAGTTTCTCAAGTCTGGCTGCACATTAGAATTACCAGGGGAGCAATTTTTAAATACCATTCTAGGCCCCATCCCTTATCAATTGAATACAGATCTCTGAGGTTGGACCTTAGGCTTTAGTATTTTGGGTTTTTTGGTTTGTTTGTTTGGGTTTTTTGTTTTTATATAAGCATTTAATGCTGAAATTTCTGTCTGAGCATTTCTTTAGCTGCATCCCACAAATTTTGATATGTTTATATTTTAATTGTAGTAATTTCTCTTGAGACTTTCTCTTTGATCCATGGATTATTTAGAAATGTGTGGTTTAATTTTGGGAATTTGAAGATTTTTAAATTATCTTTTTGTTATTGATTTCTAGTTTAATTCCATTTTGATCTGAGGTCATGTTGTAAAATTTCAACTTGTACCAATTTGTTAAAGTTTTATGATCCATGATATGGTATATCTTGGTGAAAGTGCCATGTAAACTTGAAAATAATGTTTCCATTATTGTTGGGTGGAGTGGTCCATAAATGTCAATTAGGTCTAGTTTGTTGATGGCATTACATCCTTCTATATTTCGTCTACATGTTCAATCTGTTACTCAGAAAGGAGTGCTAACATTTTCAACCGTAATGGTGGATTTGTCTTTCTCTTTTCATTTCCTGCAGTTTTTGTATTATGTATTTTGAAATGCTGTTAAGTGCAAACACACTTAGGATTGTTATGTCTTGTTGGTGAATTAACCCTTTTATCATGTAATGTTCATCTTTATCCCTAGTAGTTGTATTTGCTCTGAATTTTACTTCTGTGTGGATATATTAGGCTTTAGTATTCTGAAAAACTTCCCAGGTGATGCTCATGTGTAGCCAAGGTTGAGAACCGTTGCTCTAACAGTTCCAATCTCAATGAACAACTATAAAGTTAATAACTTTTACTCATCCAGGCCTGGGAGTCATGATAAACCCTGAATTTATCCCCACCTTCTTTTCATTCCACACTCAATTAAAAACCAAGTCTTGTGCATTCTATCTTTGTGAAAGATTTCTTAACAACATCTCTTCTTAAATGTCTAATAGCCATTTTAAGCTTAACATGTGTAAAACCAAATTTCTGACATTGCCAATCAAAACTAGGCTTGCAAAATCTAGAATATCATTTTGACATTTCCTGAAATGGTACTATAGGGAAAAAAAAATATTGTCAATTTGGTTAAAGCTAACTTATTTGACATAAATTAAAAACATCTCGTGGGGTAAAATTTGTCTGGATTTTGTATCTTTTCCTTCCCCTCAAGTTAAATTGTTAGATAATAATATTAAAGATTCTAGTACCTTGAGTATACTTATATTGAATGACAGAAAAAACAATTTATAGAACTTGTGTTTGAAAGAAAAGAGCTTATAAATCTGCTGGTTCATCTCTTCGTCATGAGTCAAAACCAGAAATTTTAAATGCCAACAAATTGCCAAAGGAAATTTGTCTCATAGCAAAAGCAGTATTACATTGTGAATTGGTCTGAGCTTCCTTGATTTTGAGATTGTTTCATGCCTGCTTGCTCCCTTTTAAAAAAAAATAAGTTTAGAGCAGTAATAAGTTATATTGCCCTTTTTGTTGTTAATATTGACTCATATAATTTCTGAGTATGTCACTGCTTTGGTTCTTCCAAGAAAAATGAAAACTACCTCAGTGTGGGTATCTAACACAGGTTTTTAATACCTATTATTCCCCTGAGTCAATGAACTCAGTCCGCTATGATAATATTGTAGCCATGGCATAGGTCAGTCACTGCAAGGAAAAAATGACTTGCTAGTAAGAGAAATATGTGCATATTTATGCAAATATCAGGATCTATCACATCCAGTGTTTATTTGGTGATACTAATATATAATATTCCATTTGCTTTCTCTTTTATTGATATGTAAATAGGCAAAGGGAGAGAAAAAAATATATATATTCTTCCAGTTCACAAAGTGGCTGAAAAGGCCTAATCAATACTACATTTACAGTTTCCTTATAATTCTACATGTTTAGCTTTTAGAAATCTGTCTTTTAAATATGCTATTTTTCTTAATTTGGAGTTAATCAGCTGAAATAGGTTCATCCCTTTCATTTCATCAGTATCAGAAAGTGACTGTCTGGGAGCCTGAGTTCTAATGAGGCAGCCATTCCAAACACGTACAGACAAAGCAGTGGTTTCCCTGGCAACGAGCACCATGAAAAAGCTCTTAGAATAGTTATTCCCACCCTTACACATGAGTCCTTTTCATTTCAGTAGAGCTTCCTGTCAGAATGCATTCATCAATGTAATTTACCAACGAAGTTTGAGAGATTAAATCCCTTTCCCCACAAGAATTAAAGTATAAAAACTACAGCTAAAAATCAACAGCTATGCTGAAATTATACTTGTGTTGTCAAATGATGCTTCAAAGAAATAAAGGACATCGTAAGATTCCTGAATTCAGTTAACATCACTTTAAACCTGAGGTTAATTTTCATTTGATTTTAATCTGAGGCCATAGAAGGCAGATGCATTGGGAGGATGGGCAGGTGCATTTAATCACTACCTCTAAAAATATCCTTTATTATCCAAAAGCAATTTTTATTAAATAATAAAAGTTCATAAAAACTCA
This sequence comes from Phocoena phocoena, assembly GCF_963924675.1. NCBI lineage: Eukaryota > Metazoa > Chordata > Mammalia > Artiodactyla > Phocoenidae > Phocoena > Phocoena phocoena. The sequence goes on along the minus strand of NC_089220.1, from coordinate 70,045,702 downwards.
CATTGCTCTATGTATCAAATTAAGACTTATGGTATCCTTCATAAGCATTACGCTTTTGTTAGTGATGTTTACCAAGAAAAGCAAATTCTGAAAAGGTGATATCATCTTTTCAACTGATGGAATTAAAAGATTTTCAAATGAGATACTTGAACCTACTTTCCATCTATGTATGCGATATAAAAAGGCACAGAAATAGGCAGCATCTTGTGTTATGTAGCATTTCAAACAAGAAGAAAAAGAAATCTGGAAATAAAAGGAGTCTGGTTGAAAGAATTGCCCATAAATAAAATAATTGCAATACTTTATTTGGCTTTCTTACTAGAAATCAAATTCCTTGAGTGTAAAATACACCTACTATATGTTATATAAAATGAGAATAACACACTTTCAGCATTTCTCAAAATGTTAGCTCCCAACAGTTACAGGGAGAGTTTATATGCCAGTGATTTACCCTGGTGTCCACATTGAGCATATATATATATGCTTATTTTTCAGCCAACATGCTACAGCAAAGGAACATTCATGTTGCCCAGTGCTTTTTCTTTAAAGAGGTATGAAAATTACTTTTACATAGATTGGGTTGTATTTTATTGCTAAGAAAAGTCTACCTTGCCTTCATTTTTGTCCTATGACACGCTTAGCCTTATAATATTAGGTCAAAGTTACCATTGCAAAAGAAAACACAGGCACATACAAACACATGATTTAAGAAGAGTTAAGAAAATAATTTACATTGACAGAGAAAGCAGGGCATTCTCACTATTTTTTTCACCTGAAGATTGAAAAGGAAATTCATTTCAGTTTGTAACATTGCACAGATTGCTCCAGACACAAAATGAATCAAGTCTCCTATTGGATTATATGGGTGGTATTTCTTCTCTCTCCTAGTGAGATAATTCCTTGCTTACAGCTGTAGCATGTAAACTCAAATATTGTCTTTCTCCAAATGGTTTTGAAATGTGGGTCCGCATTTTACTGTTGTTTGGGGATAATAAAATCACAGATTTCATTAAGCATCAAAAAGAATATGGAATAAAATATAGTGGGAAAGAAGTAATAATTTAGGATACAATAGATGAGAATTTCATACCATGAATATTCATCAGTTTCTTAGAATCTGTATCTTATGTACAGGCTTCAGGAGAAAAAAATGTAGTCTGTGTGTTTAAATCTCAGGCTTTATCTCTTCCTGAGGCTTTATCTTTTCAACATAGGAAGACATCCACATTACAAAATGTAGAGAACATATTTTTAACTATTCAAATCTGTATGCTAGTCTAATCAATCTCGATCTCTAATTTATATTAGTTATCAAACCTATTAAGATAAGTAAAACACAAGGATTTTGCTCATCTGTTTATTATATTTCTGTTCACTTTTCAATGGACATTCGGTTTTATGCTTACAAGAACATGTATAATTCAAGTACTTCCTTGAAATAAAATATAATACACAGTTCTCTACAGTTAAAGTTACAGTGCCAAACCTCAGCTGAAAATTACTTATAAAACTTCCAATTACAGTTTTACAAGTTTAGGTCGTCTCTTCACAGTTGAGAAATATAATGTAATGCAAATAAAAGTTGAGTGTGCATCTCTGCTTCCAACTACAACATAAAGCTGACCTTCCATATCATGTTTCTTAAAAGCAACTCTGAAATAACCTTCCTCCGGATCCTCTAAATTACTTTTTCCCTAATGGCTTGTTGTATTGTTCCCTAGCAGAATGACAAGAAAAGCCCTACTGCACTTAATCTAATTAGGGATTTTTGGAGAAACAGAGGTTACATAGTTCTTATTAACTGACTGAAAAAAAAAAAAAAAAAAACACAAGAAAACTGTACCATCTCTAGAGGTATAGAAACAACAGAAAAGAAAGAAAGAAAAAAGGATGATTCCTTTTAAAGTTCCAGAAGTGAATGTAAGTGTTCATATTCTGGTACGTTAACAGTTTGTTCCAGTACATTGATATTTTATGTGGAAGCCCTACTCTGCAATTAATATGCCTGATGCAAATTGAAAAACCCATAATCCATCCTTCTCTGTTGGAATGTAAGAGTATATTATTATTGAGAAGCTACAGGATACCAGAGCCATTTTTTAAAGTTGAGTGCTCATTACCTTAAATCTGCATATAAAACAGTCTTGCATTCAGACAAGGTAATACATAATGGAATATATTGTGGTGCATGTAAAAAAAAAAAAAAAAGTGCTCCAAATAAAAACGACCTGTGGGCTTCCTTTGTAGAGAAATTTATGCCGTTCCAGGCATTAGGGATTAAAGATAGCTAACAGTGAAAGAGGAGGAATAAGCATTCAAATATTGCGCCTAACTTTTCTGACTACCCCAAGGCTATAGGACAAACTGAATTGTCTAAATATCCTTAGAGGTAAGGACTAGGTATTTATCAATAAGCAAATACAGTATATGGGAATTGCATCTTACTTTGTCACATTAGTATTCAGAATATTTCATATAGCTTTGAAGGAGAAAAGACAACCTTGATGGAAGTAAGAGAGAAGAAAGAAAGAAATCCTTTGTTTCTAACGGTTCAGAGAATCTCTTGTTTCCAAAATTATGCATACATTTGTTGTTCACAGGACATATAATTCTGCCATTGTCTTCTACGATTTACAAAATCCAAGATTTTGATGAAAGTTTATTGTACCTATTTTAAAGGGAAGATTAACCACACACCACTAAGGAAAGAGATTCAAATGTAATATGTACTCAAAAATAGAAAGAGCCCTTGGATGCAGGTTTATTTCCTTCATGGTTCTCTCTTAAATCTGTTCAATTCACTTGCTTCCTATTTATTTTAATTCACTTGAAACCTGTTCAGTTCATTTACTCCCATCACCATCACCTGAGATCTGGGCCTTATTAGCATTTTAGCATTCGCATGGGCCCTTCCTTCTTAGTTCTCTTCATATCCATCACTTCGGACATTTAATGCTTCCTACTGGCAGTTGTGTGTATAATTGTTTCATATTACTTGCCAAGTGATAAGATTCTTGAAGCAAGAGGCTGTGTAATATGACTGGTATCTTCCAAAACAAGTAATCCTATCGATTCACGTGATTCACATGTAATACATTTTTGTTGAAAGCTAGTTTTATATTTATCAATTTTGGAACCCAAATTTTGGAACACAAATTTTATCTCCAGAACAAAAAAGGGAATTCTATACATGGACACTAAGAGGTATCATATGATAATCTTCGTGGTCAAGCATTATAGTTTTCACTTGCTGCTACTCTCATGTAGTAGACTAGGACAGAGAATCAGCTAGAGCTTCAGAGAGTACCAGAGAAAAGAGACATCCTAGGGACTATGTAAAATCAAATACCTCTGTTTTACTGATACAGAAATTTACATCTGTAAAGATTATCAGTGAGGTCAAGTTCATATGTTAAGTTAGCTACAGAATCAAATTTCTTTCCTCTCATTGCAGTGTTTTTTGTTTTTTTTTTTTTTTATTCTACAATGATGCCACAATGAGGAAAAAATTGAAATACATACCAGATTTAGGAGAATAACATGTATGTCTATATCTCAGACCAGAATGCAACTTCACACTCACTTGGAAAGGTAATAGTTTGTATCAGATGAATAAACACACACATACAACTAACTTTGGCTCCAATAAAATAGGGCTGGATAATTCACGTATTTTTCCCTAGTGCAAATGTTTAAAGAGGGCTGAAGAGATCATTTATGTGAAATTCCTTTGATAGAGTAAAGTTCATGTTTCTCAGAGTGACTAACACATAGTCATTATTCAAAAGATACTTTAGGAAAAAAAGTGGAAATGAGAATGCAAAAATTGAGAGAAAAAAGAATAAGGCAGGGTAGGAAGAGAGGAAAGAGTTTCTCCCACAGATTAAATTCATTGCATATGTATGTGTAATCAGAGAATAAAATTGACTGCCATGTGATTTGACTCATGCTAAAATGACTCTCACAGTGAAAAATCTCTCTTTTAGTGGCCTTACACAGTGTTTGACATTTTCACCATTAAAACAAAAACTTCGGTTTCAGATACTGCATCTTATGATATCTTTGTTATAAAAAGAGTTAAAGGAGGAAAGCAGATAGTATATCAATTCTGCAGGCTATTGTAGAGGATTGGGGGAGGGAGAAAGGGGAAACGAAACAGTTGTCATGAATTACAGCTAAATATTTTAGTTTAGACATGAAGAGAGCCTTCTGAATGTAAATAACGTTACATATAACATCAAGGGAAGTTATGGAGTCGCCTTGCCATGATAATTTTTTAGAATAGTGTAGAATCAACTATACTTCAATTAAAAAAAATAGTATAGCTTAACAGCTGGCTAGGATGGTAAAGATAGAGATGTGGGCAAGATAAAACTCCTTAATGACAAGTCCAAAACTTAAATTGTTCCTTCCAATTTAGGATGGTTCTTTTTTCATTCAGATAATTACTTTGTATATTTCATTAAAGTGTTTCAAAATCTCTCTGAATATCATGAGTTTAGTTTTAAAGGCAAGTAGTGCTGTCTATAACATCATAAAAGTAGTTTATAACAACCAAGGTAGATTGATGTCATTATGGGATAACTTTTACTCATATTATTAAAAGAGAAAGAGAGAGAGAGAGAGAGCGTGTGTGTGTAAGTGAAATTCACTGGCATAGAATGCAAATGAATAAATAAGGGAAGGGGCTTGAAATCGCAAGCAACTCTTCTTTCCACTGAGAATAGGAGAGTAGGAATTTTTAAGATTTACAACAGGAGTCATTACATTGAGACATTAAGTAAATCATTTTGACTGTTAGGGTTATTAGACCCTGTGATGTGTTACTGGAAGATGTTTGGGAAGTTCCTTTGGATATGTTCTATACTTACGTAATTTTCTCTTTCTGATGTGTATGATCAGAAGCTCTGAAATAGAAAGACTTTAAATATGATCTCAGGCTCACTTCCAACACAATAATTATTTGATGAATAAAACTGAAGATAGTTTATATCTTGTCCTTGGCAGATTACACTGTAAAATCAAAGTATTTCTACTTCAGTGGATATTCCTACCAGTTAAGGTGATGTGCATTGTTGAGGTACAGTCACTGTGCCTAATATCCACATCTAAATTCTCTTAATGCCTTAGATGTATAGAAAAGTCATTGCTCTATGTTTCATAATCAGTTAATAGTGGACATATATTCTTTTCTAAATAAACTTAACATAGGAAAAATCTAACGCACTCATCTAAGAACCTATATATTATGCATGAAATAATTTGTCAGACTTATCAGTGAGATAATACAAATGATCAAAATGTTAAATAAGGCTCATAAGAAGCAGGGATTTACTATTCATTTTGAGGACTTAAAAGGCTAGGATCTAGAGGCCCAGGGAGAAGCAGAGAGAGAGATCTAGGACTGTCTGGATCTTTTCTGCATCAGATAGACTCTGGGACGTTATTTACATGAAAAGTAGTATCAGTTATGAAACATCTCCATATAATATTCAAATAGGTGCATATTTTCCAGGAATTTATGCCCCATATGTACGTGGATCCTTGGTGTGTTTAACATAAGGAATGCTAAGCAACCAGGTACATCCTGCTAAAAATGCCCCATAGATAAGAACTCTTCCACTAACTAACACCATTAGCATGTTTGCCAAGAAGTTTGCCATTAGTGTATTTATAAGCGTATTAGTCTGCTAAGGCTACCAGAACAAAGTGTCGCAGATGGGGTGGCTTAAATAAGAGAATTTTATTTTGTCATAGTTCTGGAGGCTGGAAGTCCAAGATCAAAGTGTTCACAGATTTGGTTTCTCCTGAGACCTCTCTCCTTGGCTTGCAGGTGACCACCTTCTCACTCGTGTCTTCATGTGGCCTTTTTTCAGTGTGTGCCCACCCCAGCTTGGCTCCTCTACCTCTTCTTATGAAAGAGTATTGGATTAAGGCCCCACCCTTATGACCTCATTTAACCTTAATTACCTCTCTAAAGGTCTTATCTCCAAATGAGTCAGACTGGGAATTAGGGCTTCAATGTATGAATTTGGGGAGGATATACATTTTTTAGGTGTCCTCTGGATAAAGAGAGAGTATGGATAGCAGATCCGCTTCTTATCCCTCAGCTCCTAAATGCCTCAAATGCCTATAGAATAGAGGGGCTTCAAAATAACAACTAGGAAGTGATAAAAGAGGATAAGAGATAAGCTAAATCTTCTCAAAGGCTGTGTTAAAGCAACAAAGAGAATGCTTATTAGCAAAGAATTCTGAGATGATATAAAATACAATGCAAACCTGAATATCAGTGTAGTAAAAGTATAAAATTCATTTGTTGAGAGCTACCGAAGTATCTCTTCTTCTAAAAACAAATATATTCCTAACAGCAACTCCTCTGTCATAAAAGTGTTCACTATTTTTATCATAGCTTTGAATTAAGCAAATAAATCTTATGTACTTTTCACCACAGTACTTTTCCTAAACCACACTTACTTTCTACTTTCTAATCTGTGCCATCACCATATTTCAGATATTCATCATTCCCTATCTCTTCTCATTCTAATTCATTGTTTAAAATATCATAGGTTATTTGGTAGTAATGCTCCAGAAGTGAAATATATTAATAATTGCAGTACGTGAACAGAGAGAGTAGTGAACAGAAAAGAACAGAAAATCCAGAAATAGATGAATACTAAATCTCAAATTAGTGAAGGAAAATGAGTTACGATTTTGTGGAAAAATAATGTGAGTGGATCCATATCTTTTTTTGCTTATATATATAATAAGATTATTTCCAGTGGATTAAAAAATTAAAGGTAGAAAAAAAAAGTGAAGCCTTTTGAATAAAATGTGAGACATTTCCTTGATGACCGTAAAGTGGTTAAGGTGTATATAACTATGACTTGAAGTCCAGAAGCCATAAGATTAAAGATGGATAACCCTGAATAGGATAAAAAAAACTTCTTCATGGAAAAACAATCCTGTAAACAAAGTGAAACTACAGGTGATCAATTAAGAAACAGTATTTGCTTTTTATATAGTATAATTTCTCTAATATAGGAAGTGTTCCTAGAAATGTATGAGCTTACGATTGATAACCCACCAAATAAGCAAGCATATAGGCAAACAATTCATAGAAAAGTAAATGTAGGTGACTTTTAAACATATGAAAGGATATTCAAGTTAGCTCATAGTAAGAAAGCTGTAATTAAAACTATAGTTTGATAATATTCTTTCACCAATCAGAATGACACATCCTTTGATAACACAAGCTTCTGCAAACACATAGAGAAACAGGTGCTCTCATCCATGCAAATCCATGGTTGAAATATAAATTGGTGCATGTCTATCTAAGGCAACTTGGTAATAGCTACCAAAATGAAAAATGGGTATATGCATTTCCAGTTAATTCCATCTTAGGTAAGTTAGCCTAAATAATTACCTACATGTGAAATTACTTATATACAAATGTATTCATTGCAAAAACATATATATTTGGAAAATTCTGGAAGCAACAAGACCATCAACACAGTGTTACTTAAATAAATCATGATAGTTCCATTTGATGAAATATTCCATAACCGTAAAAAAAAGTAATGAGAAGACTCCATATGTATTAACGTGGAAAGCTCTTCAAGAAAGGACGTATAATGCTCTGCCAAAATAAGGGAAATTGATAACTTATATTACTGATTCTTACATGTGCATAAACTCGTGAGACACTAAGGACAGCATTTATTCATGGTAAGAGGTGAGAACAGGGCAGATGAGGGACAAGGTAGAATGGAGAGTTTTTCTACTTTTGAATCATGTGCATATATCACCTCTTCAAATAAAAATAATGTTCACTTGTTGCCAGACCTACTAATATACAAATTCTTTAGCCAGTTGTTTATAGCCCTTTACAATTGTTCCGGTAATATTTCTTCTTTCTTGCCCAGCTAAACCATCAGACTCTTCAATACCTTAAATTTGCCTGGCATTTTTCTGCCTATGTGGTGTTGGACTCATATTCCTTTCAATGCCTTCATCTATTATCACCTATAGTAATCCTACATATCTTTCATGATACATCTCAAATGACAGCTCTTTCAAAAATCCTTCTCTGATCACCCAAGTAGAAATGATTTTTCCCTCATCACAATCCCTAGTGCACTTGTGCTCTCTTCTACACATAAGACATTTTTCTCATACAAGAGGTCTGTCATTCTATTAGTTTTGAATTTCCTTAAAAACAAAGATGCTTTTTATTAATCTTTATTTTTCAAAGTATTATGTACAGGATTGTATGCTAGACAACACATTTTCTCAAAAATTTTAGCTTAAGGAATACAAAATAACTCAAAATGGAATGGTAAGTTGTTCATCTTTGTACCTTAAGAAGTGTCATCAATAGTATTTATACCAACAAACCAAATGATAGCAGAATAGATAGTAAAGGAAGATGACTTTTAATGGCATTGGACTCTGTTGTTGTCTATCAAGAAAAAAAAGGGGGTGGAATCAGAGACAGGTTTTTCTATCAATTTAAAAATTGTTGAAATCCAGGGACCTCACTGAAGACCCAAGCAAGTCATTGCTTTCTGGTAGCTGTAGCTCATGTTAAATGATTAATTTGAAACATGCTTCCTAAAGTTTGTTATTTTCTCCTTGAGAATATGCCACAAAGAAAGAGTGGTCCTGGTTATTGTTGTTTAGTTTCAAGTTTATGTTTAATTCATTAACAAATAATTGATAACCTAGTATATTTAAAAAATTTTTTAAATCCTACAATATACTCTAAAATTTCCTGTTTCTGATAATGATATTGTAACTATATAATAGAATGCAGTTATAAAAGAGAATATCTTGGTTTTTAGGTAATACACAATAAAGTGTTTAGGCTCAAAGGTATACAACATCTTCAATTTACTCACAAATGGTTCAGAAAGGAAAACTAGAGAGACAGCTGGCAATACATCAAAATCTAATCAAGAGCGAATCTGGTGAAGGGTGTATGGGAGTACCTTCTATTATTCTTGCAGCTTTTTGTAAGTTTTAAATCATATCAAAGTAAGAGTTACATACACACGTGTACATATATATGAACAATCAGGCAAATGGAATCTAAAATTCACTGCTAAAATTAAACTTTAAAATTCATGGTAATTGCTATCTTTGATGGCAGAAATGAAGTTGGAAGTAAATAATAACAAGAAAGGAAAGTTATGAGGTCTTCACGGGAAAGCACAATGTTCTGATTCTTAATCTGCATGTTGATTACCAAAGAGTGTCATTCACTTGAAGTTCATCAAGTTGCCCATTTATGATCAGTATGTATACAGGTCATGTTTTCTGTATGTGTGTTCTCCTCCAATAAAGTTCAACAAAAATACTATGAAAGAGGAAAAAAGATTTTGCTTGATTAAATTATTATAGAATGTATGTTTTTAATATCTTGCTATAGTGATGAGAGAATGTCATAAGAAAAATACTTCAAATAGGACTTACAGAAGTATAACCAGATATAAATGTCACTTTTTCTTAAAGTGCTTTAATTAATACCAAATTTGATAGCCTCCTTCAAAACTTAAAATTCACAATAAATCATCCATACGTTTAGTCTGCTGATTCTAAATACTTCACAATAATCAAAATGTGTGTGAAAGTTATAGTATGGGCCAGAATATTCTTTAATCATTCTAACTACTGTAATTAGGGCCTTATCTATATTTATATCCTAAAAATTTCTCCAAATAAGGTGGGCATAATAACATTTAAATTGTTTAATATGGATCTATATGCCTTTACTGAACTTTGCTTATTTTTTTTAATTCAACTTTTAAATTTCTACCTTTGGCTCAAGAACTGTAACAAAAGGTCTGACTTACCTTCCCTTTGTTCTTTTTTTTCTGTTCTTTCATCCAACATATATTCTTAAATATCTTAAGCTGTAATGTAGCCCTAAATGAAGTATATTTTTATGTATAAACTAGTATGCAAATAGAAAACAATTTTGTAAGTTGTCTGTTATCCTGAACTTGAACTACACGCTCTAAAGAAAGTGTTTGGAGGTTGTTGTGTATATGCATTTATTTTGCTGAAAACTAAACATAACCCATGGGATTTCCCTGGTGGTCCAGTGGTTAAGACTCCATGCTTCCAATGCAGGGGGAGCTGGTTCAATCTCTAGTCAGGGAACTAAGGTCCCACATGCAGTGAGTCCAAAAAAATTAAAACAGGGGAGAAAAATAAAAGATAATTAAATAAATTGTAAAAAGTAATAATAAATAAAAATAACCCAGACAAAAAGATTAACCTTCTTTGGAATCGGTATGAACTATAAGGTATCTTCCACTCAGAAAAGAAGTCAGAATATACCACAGTAAGTACATTGGATTCTAGAATTTTAGACAATTACTCATAGGTAGATTTTCTCACATGCTAGGGCCTTGTATTCTTTTCCCGAAAGAAGGTCCCCATATTTTATAAGCTTCATTCCCACAAAGCCTGGATCTATCCCCTTTAAAAATGGTATAGATAAATTTTAATTGGGAAACCAGAAGTGGGGCTGTCCTAAAATGAAATGAATATATGGAAAAAGATCCCATAGATACACACTCCCTTCCTCTGGTGGAAATAAATATGGAAACCAAAAAGATGTTTGTAACATAAAACACAATAAGCACATTATATCTGGACCTGCATTTTCCCTCCTGGACTGAGCTTAAAAGGGCAGGAAACAAGTCTACCGTCTACCCAGTGCTTATCACAAATCCTGGCATATAGTAGCTGCACAGTAAATATTTAAGAAATTGATGAATCAGCATTTCCCTGGCTTGACATTACCCTGTGTATAGAAAATCTATCAAATACCACTGACTCTAGAAAATCCTCATATCCTCTGAGGACAAAGTAGAGATTACAGTGGTAGGAGGCCCTGTGATTCTCAGTAAGTGATAAGCAACCCAAGGGGACAGAGGAGCAAGGCTGGAATGCTCTAAGATACTCTCTTTTCAAATTATTTTTATTCATTGTCAACTGCCTATTAAAGCATGCCAGAGCTTGACATCTTCTGCAGCTTCTGTATTTTTTTCTACAACAGAGGAGAACTTATTCACTATTGAATTGGGCACATGTCAAAAAGCAAAAAGGGAACTAAATGAACAGTTGCATTTCAATTGTTGCCACTATATAGCTAATAGTTTATCGTAATTCTCAAAGGTTTAGTACCAAGATGCTCATGCAGGTTCACCCTTTGCTGACCTCTTACAATCTTTCTGTCAGCATTTTGAATGCTACTGATTCTGTGAGTAATATTTGCAGCAGAGGTCAGGCAGGCCAGTAAGTTCAGCATGCCCTCTCACTCATGAATTCCCCTTCTTCTGTGGCTTTTCACCATGAGTTCACACGTCGTGGCCTCTATATCTCAAACTGCAGTAAGCAAATTTCAATCCTGAGTAAAAGGAAAAAAAAAAGTAAATCCTGACTACTGCTTAACTTGTTTACACCAAAGGTCTAGAGCAAGCTGAAATCAACAGAGCGTAAATAAAAGAAAGTCCTCTGGTAATAACATACACACTCACACTTTCAGATTCTTAGTTTAAATGCAGTCTTTCATTGGTCACTAGCACTGCATTGTTATCAGGCCATTGATATGCCTATTGCTGTCGGGAAGTGTCACCAGCTCTAGCAATGCCCATTCTGGTGTTTTCTCCTAATTGCTTATTCCATCTATGGGCTTGATGAAATTTGCGGTGGTCAAGAAGCTAGTAAGAGCTTCCTGATAAGGCCAGCAGGATCTGCCCCATAACGATCGCTTAAATACTTCAGATCCTTGCTGTTAAAGCTTACTGCTGCTAATACCCCAGAATGCAAACAGAGACCTGTGCTTCCTTCCCTGTAGATGCACAGCAGCCCGCTTCCAATGAAGAAGCAAATGAAAATCCTCTTGTTGCTGAATTTCCAGAGTGAAAGGTGCTGAAAATCAATGCTGGGATAGGGTTTCCTTCTTTCTCTCAGCTTTAATCTAGGGATGATGACAGTGATAATAGTATTTCACTATACAGTTAGAACAAGAAAGAAAAGCACAACAAACCAAGATATAAAAGATGAATGAGTAAGGCATTCGTGGCAGCCTTGCTGTTTGCTTTGGCTTGGAACATACTTTGCTCTTTTTCTTGGCAGCTGCAGTTGCTACAGCTGCAGTCAGCATAGAGTGAAACGTTAATCACATAGTTGCACTGAAACATGTTAACAAAGGTAAAATTAATAGAATTTTCATAAGAGAGATGTATTTCTATGGTATCATTAATATGCTTCAGAATTTTAAAGTAAATGTGTTTTGATTCTTCCAACATATTGGAATTGGAGTGATGTCAAGATGTTCCCACTGTCAAAGACACGAGAAGTTAAAATGGCTCTGTGTAGGGCAGTCACCTCAGGGGAAAAAAGAACAAATAGAAAATAAATGGAAAGTTCTTTTGTTTTTGTTGTTGTTGGGTTTTTTTTGGCAAGCATTTGTAAGATAAGCTTATAATGTACTGCTTTCAATTCAGAAAGCACATGAAAAATAAATATGTGCTCACCGCATTGGTAGCAAAGCACTAAGCATGTATGTTGTCAGAAATTCAATATCCTCTTCTTTCCTCTATATCTTCTACCAAACAGAAGATCTCACATAAGTAAGAGACTTTAGATGTCTATGTGACTTGAGTACAATTTCCTTTTCCTTTGTTTTTCTTTTATTTTATCCTGAGACTTAGAGAATGTAAAAACAAAACAAAACAACAAAAAAAACCCCAAGTGTATTCTTGTTTTTGTAGATACTTATTTAACCTCTTTTTTCTGGGTAATTTAGAATAAGTTATCCAAACTATAAAGAAGATAGTGATGGCATTACATGAATTTGAAATCCAAAACCAAAGTTTTTTAGACCAAATCTTTATTTACCTGGATGATGGTTCACTTCTGATAGGGAACAATTAATAAGTTTGCATAAATGAAAAGTAGTCTTAACAGTGCAACAACAACAAATAGCCTCATGAACTATCTTATTTAATCCAAACAATTATTATAATTTACACAAAATCTAAATTAGAACGTAATTACTTTCTCTACCAGGGAATCAAAATATACTTTTTTTAATTAAGAAACTGAGCACATAAATGTATTACTCTATGGCCATAACAACCTTGTTTTGCAGAAGGCATATATATATATAAGAATGTCAGTGTTCAAATATTGAGTAGTAGAAAAACAATATTAAAATTTAAAAACAAAACAAACATTTGCAACAGAAAGTGGGTACAAAAAGAAGCAAACATTCCTCTTATTTTGATAATTATGGTGCTCTATAATGTTTATAAAGTACTTTAATAAACATCCATTGCTTTTTATTCTCACAGAAGTTCTGTGAGCCAGGCAGACAAGGCTTTTTTATTCCCATTTTACCTCTGTAAAAACAGCCACAGAAGCAATGTGCTCACCAGAATTATATAATGATTAAGGGCTAAGTCAGTGTCTGCATGTTTTCTTATCCCACTTTTCTGTTTTGTCCAGTGTACTCTGCTTCTGTGAATACTTATTTCATTTCACTGTTTGTGACTTTTACATTTGTTTTCATATAGCAAAGTAGTTGGCAAACTCCATTTTGGAGGATCAGAAATGAGGATCCAGTAACTACCAATCGCTGATGCTTTGTCACTGGCTGTGTTATATTTCAGGAAAATGCACTAAGGAATAGATTCATCATAGATTCATCCTATAGGAGACAATTATAAACCCTGGCTTAATCAATAATTGATTAGACTCTTGAAATTTTAAAGTTATTCAAAGAAATTTGCATAAGTGGGAGTAACTTGAGAAGAAAATAGATGAGAGATTTGGATATCATGAAAACTTTCGATAAAGTCAGCTTTTTATGATAAGATGGAAAACTAACATATGTTCTCCCTTCCATGAATACAACCCCAGGAATGTCACAGATAAGAGGAAAGCTGGTGCATTTAATACTAAAAGGTGTGTGAGAAGTCCTTGGAGTATGATCTACAGTGAGCTTAGCGAGTGGAAAAGGAACAACAGCAGGCAGAAAAGTGAGCTCTAAGGATAACAAAATAGGCTAAGGCAGAGGATTTTACTTGTACCAATTTCTTTTCCTGGCATTCATTTTTTTCTTGCTCATTCAAAATTTAGAGTACCTGCTATGTGCAGAGTATTCTTCAAAGTGGTGAGAATTCAGTAGAGAGCAAGAGCAGCAAACTCCTGCCCAAATAGAGCTTCTATTCTAGTAGGAGAGGAGTTGAAAAAGAGACCATTGCCATCTCCTTCAAAGCCATTTTGGAGTCTGCCAGGTAGGATGTTAATACCAATAGGGTGAAACTCAGCTCAGCTTGGAAAGTGAGGAAATAATGACAAGTGAAGAAAAACCATCTGAACCGTGGGCATTCTCTTCTACACCTGCAACCACACACATCAGGAGTTAGGTTGGTGATTAAAACTGAGGGAGCTCACTCTTGCTAAAAAGCAATAACTAGGATGCATGTATGCATCAAATTTCAGAATGGAATGGTTATGGGGGAGGAAGGCAAAGAGGGGCAGAATCCCACTATTCCCCTAAAGTATCCTTCATTCTAAACTGACTAAGAAGGGGTTAACTTTGAACAGGCTTTTAGTGCCCTCTGCCCAGTTTCTTTTTCCACCTGAGCATGATAAGGATCACCAAAAACAAAACGAGACCTCAGAGAAATCCAACCACGCAGAAAGTCCACATGCAGCAAAGACAGCCAGATAATTGTACTAAAATAGCAATAATTTAAAATATGTGTATCAAATGTTCTCAAAGATATAAGGGAGGGTATTTGAAACCTGAAAGATAAATAAACAGTCTTAAAATACAGGTTGAGCATGGAAACCATATCTGTTGAAATGAAGGATGAAATACAGGGTATTTATAAATAGCAAAAGGGATAAATTTGAGGGGCACATTAGTAAGATAGAAGATGAAGTTCAGAGAGTAGCAAATATCAAAGAAAATTTCAGGAAATTATAACCAACATATACTGCTGATGGGAGTATAGATTGGTGCAGCTATTCTGGAGAGCAACCCGGAAGTACTTAAGTGCTTAGAGAAGTGAAACTTAGGCTTACGAAACAGCAGTCCTACTTCTGATCTACTTACCAAATGCACTTCCACTTAAATCTATGAAAGGACGTAATGATGTTCATTAAAGATTTATTTTTTGTTGCAGGGAGTTGGAGGGAACCAAAGACCCAGTGCTATGAGAATAATATATATTTTATATATATATATAATATATGTATATATATGTATATATTGCTGAAAATAATGGATACTGTGCAGATAAAAAAATAGATACAAGAACAAAGATCTTAATCAAGTATTGAATAAAAAATGTAAAAAATATATATAACATGTAAATTCCCAAACTTCATAAAATTTTAAATAATATTCAAAAATACATACGTATTCAAGAGCCTACAGCAAACACACTGTTTAAAGTAGTATAATTGGAGTGGGAGGGAGAGGCAGATGGAAATAAGAATAGAGATGTAATATTAGGGCAAGAAAAAAAACAGATGAATCCTGAAATATTCATGTTACTTACCGTGATAAGAATGTACTTTAAAAAATGTATGACTAACACAGTTCTTGAAGGAATGAATTCTTGAATTCAATGAATGAATTATCCCCATCTCACATTTTCCTACACTTGGTTCTCATCCATTCAGGATATTTCAAGAGGCCTATTATCCAGACTAACCTTTCCACCACAGCTTTAAATCAATCCTTTCTTTCATCTCTAGCGCCAGATCTTTGGCAAGTTTAAGCTCCTAATCTGCTGCAGTTCCTTCTTTACTAACTGCACATTTGTGTATGTCTGTCATGAAAGACTTCATTTGATATGGCTACTATTTCATACTCCCACCTTCTTTCACTAAAAATATTTCTTCTGTAACTTCCAACTGTAATAATTGATGTGTAGGTATGTTCCCTGTTTATTTTCTTCTCAAAACCTGTCATTAATAACATACTACGAAATAAAGAATTCTAACATTTCAGTCCCCTGTGCCTAGAATGTTTGAAATTTGGTTTGATAGTTGATTCTAGGAGTAGATTTCCCCATCCTACTCTGGGAAAATAGGACCTAGCCAACCTATCTCTCCCCTAATTGTACCATCCCATCTGCATCCCCTGGATCCGTGTCTCTACCTGAATAAATAAACACTTCAGGAAGGAGGTATAACATATTGGTTAAAAGCATAGTCTCTAAAAATCAGACAAGGTAAATTCAAATCCCAGCCCTACCACTCATCAGCTGAGCAAACCTGGCACCTCTCCTAGCCCAGGGGCTATGGGTAAAGGACACATTCCCTGTGTCAAGTTTCCCCTATTTGTGTCAAAGTTATCACTGTCAGTCTGAATCAGAATTTGGAGTTATGCTCTTTCATTTCCTTGGTTTTCCCATGTCTACATAACATATATTTAAATTCTTCATTTCAGTGATTTAACAAATATATTTCTGCTTCCTTTACCTACTGTGGCCCTTACACTTAGAAAGTGAAGGGGTGAAGGATGAAGAAGACAGTCTTCCTGCTTTCTTTTTGATTATATCTAATTAACAAATATTATTGTTCCATGACTCTTTTTGTAGGGTGGTTAGCAATTTTAAATCATTCTTTCTTTTTCCACTTACTTATGGGATAAAATCCAAATCCCTTAGTTTAACATTCCAAATCATCCACACTTTGTCCTGACGATTAACTTTTAATCATATCTTCAGATATTCTCAATTACATTCTTTTAGCTAATGCATACATTCTGTAAACCTCTAAATACGTTTTCTATAATCCCTCCACCATAAATTTGCACTTGTGGTTTATATCATCTGTAACGTACTCCTTCCTCTTCCTCATAAAATCATTTCCCAAGACCACATTCAAATTTCACTTCCCCTATTAATTGATTACCTTAGCTCACAACGGCACCTCCCTCCTAGAAGATTCGCAATACCTATTGCACGGCACTTTTCTGCAAGCTATCTTCTTTGTGTCTATGTTTCTTATGTTCAGACCTGGATACTAAATTACCTGAAGGTAAAGTCTCTATATGCTATCTTCTCTGGTCACACAGAATACTCGGTAAAGGACTGTGCACCCATTAATTCTATACAATATGGAGTGTTTGCTTTCTAGCTTCCGAATGACTGGCTATGTGTTGATATATCTCCTTTAATTTTATTAGTGAACTTTCATTTACAAATATTTGTGAAAGGTGTCTTCAGGCTCTTTTCATATCTTTGACTCATTCTGTGGTAAAAATGAACTGTAGAGGGGCAGAGCTGCAGTGCCGTGCTTAGACACAGGGAAGAAGTAAAACTGTCTTTATTCACAAATGACATGAACCTTATACATAGAAAATCCTAAGGAATTCACTGAAAATATTACTAGGATAAACAAGTTCAGCAAGATCATAGGATACAAGAGCAATATACAAAATCAATTACATTTCTATCCACTAGCAACAAACCAAAAATGAAATTAAAAAATTCCATTCTCAATAGCATAAAAAGCAATTTAGAAATAAATTTAACACAATTTTTTTTGTAATACTTGGACACTGAAAACGGTAAAACATTGTTGAAGAAAATTCTGAAAGATTTAGATAAATGAGAAGATATTCCATGTTCATAGACTGGAAGACTTACTATCATTATGATGGCAATACCTTTTTTTTTTTTTTTTTCCCAGCGTGCAGGGCTGTTTATTGACGCATTGACACGTTTACTTCCCCAAATGACTTTTCCTCACTGGTCAGGAGTTGAAAGAATTTGAGGTTTGGGGATGGGGTACAGATGGATGTCAAAAGGTACACCTTGAATGTGCTGTGATGGGTTGAAAATAATGCGATTGACAAGCCTCGCATATAAGATGCTCAGGAACTTTGGGCCCTACAAATTCTAGGCCCCGCCCTTTAGAGTGCACCCCTCCCTCCCTCCTTCCAACATGGCACGAGGAGTCCACGGAGCAAGGGAATATGTTCGCATATAACAAGTGGCATGTTCATACCTGTCTGTCGGTGCCAGGGTACAAGTACTCAAGACTGTAATCCTCAGTAGGAAAGATACAAGGTCTTAAGATTGCTTTCAAGACCTGTTCAAGCCTCTTCCCTCTTGAAGGTGAGCTGGTGTGCACAGCCCTAGCCCAAAGGGGTGGCTAACTGAGGGGGAAGCCAGAGAGTAGGCAGTGGTATCTCCTTGAATGTATACAAAGCCCTTCATCTGCAAAATGGAAATATGGGTGGGAGAATGGACAGAGACTACAGGCTTAAGGGTGCTTTCCTCAGTCCCCACAGTCCAGCATGGAACTGCAAGTAGTCTAGGAATTCAGGATTCTAACTTGGTTTTCCAAGTTGTTATGAAATTGTATTTGTCAATGTAGGATCATAGACCATGCTTGACCTAAAAAAATTTTTTTTTTAATTTTTATTGGAGTATGGTTGCTTTACAGTATTGTGTTAGTTTCTACTGTATAGCAAAGTGAATCGGCAATACGTATGCATATATCCCCTCTTTTGTGGATTTCCTTCCCATTTAGGTCACCACAGAGCATTGAGTAGAGTTCCCTGTGCTAGACAGTAGGTTCTCATTAGTTATCTATTTTATACATAGTATCAATAGTATATATATGTCAGTCGATTATATGTATATACGTTACCTGTATATATGTTAACTCGATTTATGTCTTTTAAGTATTTAGGCATATGAAGAATGGCAGTACCCCATTCTGTTCCAGTTATGTATTGATGCATTAAAAACTACCCCAAACTTAGTGGTGTAAACAACCATTTCATTATGCTGGCAGAAGTTAGATATACTCCAGAATAAAGTTTCACTGATGAAAAATAAAAATTTAAGCATGTGATATGAAGGCTTAAATTTAGACTATTTCTCCAGGTCCCACAAATGAGGGGGAGGCCTGGATCTCTAACTTCTTTTCCCCAAGTTGACTTTAATATTATAAGAAATGTCTTTTTTTTTTTTTTTTTCATTAGAATCAGGTGTACAGTTTGTTCATCCATTTACTTTGATAAAGCCTTTTTCCTTCTCGTGAAAGAGCAGACTCAGGTTTGGAGGCAGTTAGGATATCCATATCATTTGATCCTTATGATGTATCGAGATTTATTTATGAACAAGTAGACATGGACTTAGTAGTATTTATAAATAGCTTCTTTTAGCTTCACTCCCAAGTTAAAAAAAAACAAAAACTAGGAAAAACACATTTTATAATATTTATACTTGAACTATTTCTAAATGTCAAAATAAAGTAATATAAGTCATCAGCCTTGTAATTTATACAGTGGAAGTGTAGTCCCAAACATTATACCATTCAGCAATACCTGCTGTTCTCCAAACATTTAAAAAACTCATTAAAAAACTCTGCCCATATCTAGAAAAAGTGAAAAATGACTTAGTCATTACATTTTGTTCTTGGAATTAGTCTTTTTTTTTTCTATTACCATTTCTGACTTGCTGAAATCCAGCTTATGTTCCTATGTTTACTATGTCTTAAACATGTGTCTGTTACATAGCGGTATCTACTTAGAGGCAGATTGATTGGATTTGCATTTTAAAAGTCATTACAGAAGGTAGAAAAAAAATGAAAAGGGGTTAGGTACTGGTTCTGAGTATTAATGGTCTACTTTTAAAGTGGCACATGAAGTGCTATGTAAATAACTTTCACCACTGAGTGAAAATTATATACATGAAAATCCTTTGAACTTGTAGAATTTCTCATTCCTGTCAAAATCTTTTCTTAGTAACATATTAATAAAGTACTACTGTCCATTTATATCTTTCAGCAACCAATTTAGTCTTATTTTCATTAATATGCATGTATATTAAAGGGAAACCTTTCACAAGGTTGTATTTTCATTTTCTACTTTTTTAAGTTTCTGATTTTTTATTTTATGTCACTCTAATTTTGACATTTTACCCAGTTGTCTAATACCCCTGCCATTCAGCATATTTATTTCTTGCACTTGAGTACAATAATCTCAAAACGAGTCAGTAATCAGAAAAACAAGAGGCAAAGAGTATTCTAAGAACACACACACACACACACACACACACACACACTCACACACACATATTCAGAGAGAGAGAAAAACCCTAGGGAAAATTCTAACTATTTAACACACAAGGTACATACATATATTAATACTTTAAATATTTCTACAATAGTATTACTGGATGGGTATATATACATATGTATATATAAAATTCATAGATTCAATTTGTAAATTGGAAATCACATGGTGATTTATAAAATTTTACAGAACATTGTTAAAAATTGGCCATTTAAAGTAGCCTATTTTAGGGACTTCCCTGCTGGCACAGTGGTTAAGAATCTGCCTGCTAATGCAGGGGACACGGGTTCGATCCATGGTCCGGGAAGATCCCACATGCCACAGAACAACTAAGCCTGTGTGCCACACTACTGAGCCTGCGCTCTAGAGCCCGTGAGCCACAACTACTGAGCCCATGCGCCTAGAGCCTGTGCTCCGCAACAAGAGAAGCCACTGCATTGAGAAGCCCGTGCACCGCAACAAAGAGTAGCCCCCACCTGCTGCAACTAGAGAAAGTCCCCGTGCAGCAATGAAGACCCAACACACCCCAAAATAAATAAATTTATGTTTTAAAAATAAAAAAATAATAAAGTAGCCTATTTTAGTTCACAAAAAGATCAAGGAAACAAAATACATATACTATCTAACTTTTGTATAGCCCTAGGTGTTACCTTCTGTAATGTTTGTAAAAGAAATAATGTGTATAACTTAAAACGATTAGGCCATGAAACTAATGGTAGAGAATATTTAAGAATCAGTAACAACCTGTAGTGACATTATGATTGTTATTTCAATATACATTATTAGCAGTTACTTAAACAACTGTAGTTTGTTCAGTAAGTCAGTAGACAATAAAAAGTTGTGAGAGTATAAAACACTTTTTAAAGTGTTCTGGGAAAAGCTATCAAAAAGCTTTATAAGATCAGCAAGAGAATTCCAGTAGATCCATTGAATAACTGATGTCATCAATATAGGAAACATGATTTAGCCCATATCCTATGGACAAAAATAGTTTTACTTTCTTCTGCTCATGATGGTATGTCTGCTCAAGTGACATACTTACTTACAATCGTTTGGCTTGAAATCATTTGACTCTCCTTATCAATAATGTCCACATCCATAGTTTTAATGCTAGGCAAATATTAATGAGTTTAAGAGACATAGAGTGATGCATTTTTGTGTGTGTGTGGATATGACAAAACACTGCAAGTTAGTTATTAATATGTTTTTTATGATGAAGGGTCAACACGACAATACTTATATTAGAATTGTGTAGCTTCTATATCTCTAACCTGTAAATCGCAGTGATTTTCTGTGAACATTTAAAAAATCTCACCATTTTGGAATTTAGTCAGAGGTAAACATTACAAATAGCGTTCCAAGATTCCTTGAAAGGGACATGCAAATCATGAAAATATTTTATTAAAAATGATTCCTTTGGAACTAAAATATAGACAAAAAAGATTCAAAGCAAATTTGACAGTTCTGAAAAATTCTACAGATATCGTGAAGGCCATTTTCTAAACATTTCTAAACATTTCCACATTCTTGGAGTGGCAGATAATGTTATCTAATAAATATTAGCTGACAGACTTTAGCTAAAATGATTATTGTCTATTACAAGTAAATATACTTCTTGGCCCTTTCATTAAAGAAGCACAGGACAGTAACCATCTCCCTGTGAGCAGAACAACAGAAATGGATCCACTTTGATTTGAAACTCTTATATAAATATAGACATTTTTGAAAATTTTATACCTATAATGGGTACAATCTTTTTATTTATGTTCATAAAGTAGATTCACTCAGCAAAAGAGCAATAAGCAACAACCTGTAGTGACATTATGGCACAGATGCTGTTAAAATATATTTGGGTGAAACTTTCTGAGGAAGCTTTTGAAGTTTAATATTCTTCTTTTTACTTTTCCCATGTCTTATTTCTTTTCCTTTCATCTCCATTTTTCCCCTGTGGCTAATGATTATCAATGATAGTCTTAATGTCTGAATGGTTTAGGATAAAGAGAATATTCACTCATATATTAGAAATAGGATAATTGTGTAGATCAAGAGTTCTCTTAGATTCTTTGGTAGCATGAATGTAGAAATTTTCAATTGGAAATGATTTTGGCCTTCTAAAATATCTGACATAAATTCTATATTATTCCCTGTGCTCTGTTAGCATTGGACTTATTCAACTGCAAAGCTCATCTCTTTCATGGACGCCTTCACTTATTTATATAAACAAAATCTCTTATTCTTTTTAATCATTCTGCCCTCCATATGAAACTATTAGTCTGTTGACCATATTTCTATTAAGGTTTTTGGTAACTGTCAGTTTTAAAATAAAGGTTTATAGAAAGTTGCAGTATAATGCAGAGAGGTCCCTCATACTCCTTCACCAGGTTTCCCCAGTGGTTACATTTTTAGTAACTATAGTACAATATCAAAACCAGGAAATTGGGACTTCCCTGGTGGCGCAGTAGTTAAGAATCTGTTTGCCAGTGCAGGGGACACGGGTTCAATCCCTGGTCTGGGAAGATCCCACATGCCACGGAGCAACTAAGCCGTGTGCCACAACTACTGAAGCCAGCACACCTAGAGCCTGTGCTCCGCAACAAGAGAAGCCACTGCAATGAGAAGCCCATGCACCGCATTTAAGAGTAGCCCCTGCTCGCCGCAACTAGAGAAAGCCCGGGCACAGCAACAAAGACCCAACACAGCCAAAAATAAATAAATAAATAGTATTAAAAAAAAAGGAAATTGACATTTATAAAATGTGTGTGTATAGCTCTCTGATATTTTATCACACATGTAGATTCCTATAACCACCAGTACTATCAAAACACTGAACACTTTCAGTGAAGTACAAAATCCTACCTCCCTCGAAGTCTTTTTACCTACCCTGTTCATAATTTTTTAATGTATTTCCTTTAGACACACTGAGAACCACATCGGACATTGTTACATTGTTTGCTTCAAGTCAAATATAATTTAGAAAACGCAAGAGAAGAGGGAGAGTTTATTGTATACCCATACTTTTGATCTTTTTGCTGTTCATTCTTCCCTCCTGATGATTTAAGACACCTTTTATCATGTTATTTCTGTTTCAAGAGCTTCCTTTGGCCATTCTTTTGGGTAGGTCTGCTGGTGACAAATTTTTAGTTTTCCTTCTTTTGAAAATGTTTTTAATTTCCCTTAGTTTCTGAAAGAAAGTTTTGCCTAATATAGATTTCTGGGTTGACATTTTTTGCCTTTGAACACCTGAACAATGTGTCACTTATTCCTCTGGCCTACATGCTTTCTGATGAGAAATCCACTTTCATTCAAATTGTTTTTCCCCTGTAAGTAAAGCGTTGTTTCACTCTTACTGCTTTCAAGATTTTATTCTCTGGTTTGTTTACTGAAGTTTTACGTTTGTTTGGTTTCTGTTTGGGTGTGAATGTCTTTGGATTTATCCTTTTGGGTTCAGTTCTTGAACCTTGGCTTATTTTTTGCCAAACTTGGAAATATTTTAGCCATTATTTCTTCAGATACACTTTTAGCCCCACCGTTTTTCTCCTTTCTTTGTGAAACTCTGATGACATAAATATTAGAGTTTTTGTTGCAGTCCCACAGGTCCTTGAAGTTCTGGGGGTTTTGTTTGTTTCTTTGTTTTCAGTCTATTTTGTCTTTATTCTCCAGATTGGGTAATTTGTATTGATCTTTTTATCAAGTTCACTTATTGTTTCCTCCATCGTCTTTTTTCTACTATTTAGTATATTGAGGGTTTTAAAAAATTTTTAGTTACTATAATTGTCAGTTCCAGAATTTCTACTTGGTTCTTTATATCTACTATTTATTTGTAAAGCTTTCCATTTGTTTCATTTGTTTTAAGCATATTCATAACTGCTCATTAAAATACTTTTATAATGGTGTCTTTGAAATCCTTGTTGGATAAATCTAGTATATGTGTCATCTTTATGTTGACATGTGTTATCTTCTCACTGAAGATATGATTATTCTGTTTCTTGGTATGCTTAGTAATTTTCAGCGTATTCAGGACATTCCGAGTATTACAAGACTGTATTTTATTTAAATTTTGGTGAGTAAATCTCCTCTGACATGACATAGGGTGAAAGTGGAGGCTGCCTTGTTACTGCTGGGTGGGAGTAAAAGTCCGGGTTTTCCACTCAGACTCCTTAGGAGAGTACAAGGGGCTTCTTGTGTTTGCTCCCTAATGTGGGCTTCACAAAGGGAGGGCATGTATCAGGAGGCCTTGGTCCTTGTTACCACTAGATGCTCGTGAAAGTTCCAGTTTCTCACTCGGTCTCCTTTGACATCACCCAAAGGAGAGGAAGTACATGGCGAAGGAGAAGGGCACATTGTTACTCTTGGTAGGAAAGAAAAGAAAGTCCTACGTTCCCACTTGTTCTTCTCTGATACCATCCGAGCAGAGGTTAGGACAAGGTCTACTAGGTTTTGGTTTTTGTTTTAAAATTATACGTTACCAAATAGAATAGTTTTGCATAAACATGTGCTAAACTAAGAAGACAGAGCCCACTGAAAATATGTAATTAAATTTATATTGTATATTTATAGGTCATTTTTTACAGATGCATTCAGTGTGTGGTTTAAAAGGGAAATTAAAAGTTAGTCCTAGCCATCGTGCTAGAAGGACTTAAAATGCATACAATGGCATTATCAAAAATAATAAAAGTCCTATTTAAAATTTCAAGTCTTTTTCATTGCATAACATGAAGTTTTAGTTATCTGTTGCTTTTCAGTAAATAGTCAGGTTTTTTCCTAACTTTGAAAGTGCATTAGGATTACTGTTTTTATTAATCTCAGTAATATTGGTTCCACTGATACTGCATTTATTGTACATTATGAGAACATAAATTTCAATAATTTATTTTTCATTTGTTCAAAATATATCAAAAGCTCTGTATTGTATGAAGGAAAGTTATTCCACTGTTCTAAAGCAGTTTGTAAAATACAATGTACAAATTGAACAAAATACATATAAGAAACAGGGTAAAACATCTTTCTAAAAGGCTCTACTGATAAAGAGGAGATACAATCTTTCCTCTTTATTGAGTGGATTCAATGAGGGTCAGTGCACATAGTAGTCAATGGAATACAAACCAATAAAAATATGTTAGAAGAATAGAATAAAAATATCCAAGGTTCAAGTGCCTAATTCTTCCTGCTGAATCTATTTCTCTTTTTATTTTCTAACACACATGAAGACACTCTACTGAACACTCACATATATATCAAACATAATGGTTTTCATTTAAAATTTTCATTTTATTTGCTATTTAGTTTCCCCATTTTTGTCCAACTTGCTTCTCCTTAGCCCTCTCACCATTTCTGCTATGTGCTGAATTCTGCCTTCAATGGTGATTAGCATATACACATTTAACAATTTATTAATCTGATTACTTGTTTTCCCTGTAAGCAATATGATAATATATATGAAAGACAAATATGATATTCTGTGTCATGTTTAGTCCTACCTTTGTCCAGAGCTTAATTTAGCCTTTAAGTTTATTTTAGCAAACCAATGTCAAATATTACCATGTATTTAACTATTTATTGTAGCATCAACACAAGAGAGTAAGTGAAATTTGTGAAGCCTATACTTTCCACCACTTTAAGGTGTCTGCAGATCATTATGTATTCCTCACCATAGGTCAGTTGCTTAGCGACCAGAGAAGTAGAGAACTACTAATTGAAAGTATTCCGTATTGCTGGCAATGTTTGCTGCAGGACATTGAACTTAGAAATAGCAGAGACTATGTCAGATAAAAATGTTGCCGGGGATGAAAGAAAACCAGTTGAAATATTATCTTAGTAGAAATGGTTATTATTTACTTATATATAGTAATTTTTGTTTGCAAAATATTTTGTTGTTTCTTTCCTATGAAAAATTACCATTAAAATTGATTTTTAGCCTTAAAAATCATCCATACAATGAGAGGAAAAATCATAGTTGTAGCTTCTATTAAGAAGAAAAATAAAACAAAATAGAAAACAAACAAAGTGAAGAAAAGGAAGAAGGAGAAGATGCAGAAATAGCACTAAGTTAAATCTAGGTTCCTTGAGATAAGTAACAATATCTATATGGGCTTTTCTGAATGCATATTTCATAATAAAAACAAAAGAGGAAGAGGAGGAGGAAGAGGAAAGAAGGAAGAAGAAGAAATTGGGAGCAAAAGAAGAGAAATAAAGCCAAATATGAAGGGGAAAGAAAATTGAAAAAAAAAAAGTAGCAATACTGTAAGTGAATGGATTCAAAACATTAATTTTATACAGTCTATTAAACTTTCTAATATAAAGATTAAGTAAAATCAGGATTATTTTCTCATTTCTCCATGTAATATACAATTTATGTGTCCACGGAAAGTAGAAGTGTGGTCACTGTGTGCCCACTTTCATTTAATAAAAAGACTAGGTCAGAGAAAGAGAACACATCCTTCACAAGACCAAGACTCAGTTACCAAGTTGGCTCAATTCTCTTGTTAGCTTATTTGCTATAAGAATTCTAATATAATTTTGTATTTATGGACTTCTCTCACACTCCACAGACATATGGGCATTAAGAGTGTGTGTGAGAGTGTGTGTGTGTGTGTGTGTGTGTGTGTGTGTGTGATTTGAATAACTGGTTTTTATAAGAATTCATTTGTAGCAATAGTTGTCACATCTTTAAGCAGATTATATCTAGTAATGTCTAAAAAATGGGATATATGTTAATTTGACGTCCAATCACCTGATGATTAACTATACATCTTATGTGGATTGCAAATATATATTTTTAAAAGACCTCAAAGCATATCTAAATGTTTAAAACCACAACTGATCAGAATTTAACTGTGAATGTCCAGAAGCCGTTTCAAGATCATGCATGGTCATTATGAATATCAGCTGTCTGCAGTGATCTGAAGATAAAAGTTATAAGAGATGCTCCTAGTCTATGCTGTACTTATGATGCAACCTTTTAAAATATATCCTAAAGATTAAGTAGTCATTCGTCTGTTTCTCATAAAAGCTGAGTGTCAAACGTGCTAAAATTCCAATCCGGCTCTTTGTATTCTGGCTATACTTATGCAGAATGTTAATAAAACTTTCTCTTTGGGTATTCATGAAAAGGAGTCTCTATTTACTTAAGGGTGGCTTGCACTTTTTTCCCAGAGGTTTAAAGTTAATGGATGATAGGATTGAAAAAGATACAGGAAAGTTGATCGAAATTCTTAATTGGTAGAAAGAAGTCAGATCTGCCTTTGCTATAGCATACTGACTGGCATTCTATTCATAATCTGTTTTTGTCTTTCCATGTTTTAAAAATAAATACTTGAAGATAATATTAGCTGATTACAGTTTTCTGTGGCTGTATAACAAATCACTCCCAAACATGCAGCTTAAAACAACTAAGCAACAAGCATTTATCTGCTCATGGTTCTGCAATCTGGGCTAAACTCAGCTGCGTGGCTTGCCTTTCCTCCAGATGGTGTTGGCTAGGTTTTCCCATGTGTTTATATTCAGTGGGCAGCTCTACTGGGACTAGAGGTTCCAGGATGGCCCCATTTATATGTTGGGCAGGAGAGACTAGGAGATGACCGGGCCTTCTTTTCTGTCTTCCTGGTCCTCCATTCTCCTGGGCCTTTTCCACCGTGGGGACGCTCAGCCTCAAGAAAGCTAATCTGGGCTTCCCTGGTGGCGCAGTGGTTAAGAACCCGCCTGCCAATGCAGGGGACACGGGTTCAAGCCCTGGTCCGGGAAGATCCCACATGCCGCAGAGCAACTAAGCCCATGTGCCACAACTACTGAGCCTGCGCTCTAGAACCCACAAGCCACAACTACTGATCCCGCGTGCCACAACTACTGAAGCCCACACACCTAGAGCCCGTGCTCCACAACAAGGGAAGCCACCACAATGAGAAGCCCAAGCACCACAACGAAGAGTAGCCCCAGCTCACCGCAACTAGAGAAAGCCTGCGCACAGCAACGATAGACCCAATGCAACCAAAACTAAATAATAAGTAAATTAATTAATTAAAAATAAAAGAAAGCTAATCTGGACATCTTTGCACAGTGGCTCAGGGCTAAGAAGGAAGAAAGGGAAACTGGAAAGCCTCCCTAGGCCTAGGACAGAAACTTGTACAATGTCATTTCTGCTGTATTCTTTTGGTTCAAGTAACTCAAAAGGCTAACCTATGTTCAGATTGGGAGGACACTGTAAGGACAGGAATTGAAGAGGCATCATGATTCACTGATCATTTGGTAATACTATGTGTCAAGGTTATAATTTGTTGAACTGTGTAGTCTGAGTGGAAAAGCAATATATCCTCACGTTTGGTTCCTACTGTTGTCATAACAAATTACAACAAACTTGGTGGCTTCAAATAACAGAAGTTCATTCTCTTGCAGTTCTGGAGGTCAGAGGTCTAAAGTGTACGTGTTTGTAGTGTTGGTTCCTACTGGCGGCTCTGAGAGAAAATCCATTCCGCACTGTTAGGAGTTCTTGGTGTTCCTTGGCTTTTAGACATATCACTTCAACCTCTGCCTCTGTCTTCACATGGCCTTCTCTTTCTGTCTCTGTCTATTCTCTTATAAGAACACTTATCACTAGATTTAGAACTCCTCATAATCCGGGATGATTTTATCTTAGATCCTTACCTTAATTGTATCTTCAAAGACCCTTATTCCAAATAAGGCCATATTTTGAGGTTCCAGGTGTACATAATTTGGGGAGGGAACACCATTCAAACCATTAGAGTTTGCTATCAAACTTCATAATTTTTCCCCATGCTTTTAGTCATCTCTACTACAAAGAACTTGGATTTGGAAAATTTCATATCCACTCATAATTAGGGCATTTCTCAAAGCATATTCCTCAGGAAACGCATTCTAAGAGTTGTCCTATGGGTAAAGAGTTTCTTGGTCACAAGATTTTGGAAAGTACTGCTTACTATTAATACTTTCTGGAAATTCACATTGTGCTTTAATTTATCAAAGAGAAATCATTCAGGAAAAAATACGAAATTTTTAGAAGCACATTTTTTCCCTTAAATGCATGTAGATACCGAACACCTCTAGTTTTATTCAAGTAATACCTATCAAAACCTCACAGAACCAGGGTCATATGTACCAAAGATTCTGATATGAACTGTGGTGTAGACTACATGATATTAGTTTCAAAACGTTGAACAAAATCAACCACGTACATGAGTGAACATTTTAATAATCTGCTTCCTGCCCATGAACAAGACCTTTTGACACCTAAAATGTTCTTTCTGCTTTTTCTGGTTAATTCCTATTTGTCTTTTAGAACTCTCATTAGAGGTTATTTTCAAAAGAAAGCTTTTAACTCTCCAAAGATTCAGTTAGATGTTCTTTCAATTTTTCTTATAGCTCCCTATTCTTAACACTAATATATCACTAAAACACTCTACTATAATTACCTTGGTTTGTGTTCTTTAGCCTCCAGCCATATGCTTACTGAGGTTAAGAATCTTATTTGTCATTGATTCCTGGGACACAACTTGTATTCAATTAATGTTTGTTTGAATGAAAACGTGAGAAATTTTGACATTGGGTAGAAATAGATCAACAAATAACCAGTATATGTAATCTTGAAAGAGCGTTCAGTTATAAAATATTTTGCATGGAAATCACTTTTTCAAAATATCACACTTCCAAAGTAATGTCATATAAAGTCCTTTATTTCCCACAGTTTGCAACAGTCATCCTCAGAACTTAACTCTTTGTGTTCTATATGTCCAGCACTAAACAATGGGCCAGTAAAGTTGTTAGAAAAAGACATGGAGTAAATCTTATTAGCCACTTGGTAAAACAATTTAAAAAAATTAAATCCCTTTGACTCAGTTAATAATGACTGAATCCATTTATGTTACTTGGGTATTTATGTTTCTCCAAGAAACAGTGCTAAATTTGACTGGTCAAGCTAAGAATATTTTTTTTTCTTTTAAATGGTACAGTTACTTTTTATTTTATTTTATTTATTTATTTATTTATTTTTGCTGTGTTGGGTCTTCGTTTCTGTGCAAGGGCTTTCTCTAGTTGTGGCAAGCGGGGGCCACTCTTCATCGCGGTGCACGGGCCTCTCACTATCCCGGCCTCTCTTGTTGCGGAGCGCAGGCTCCAGACGCACAGGCTCAGTAGTTGTGGCTCACGGGCCTAGTTGCTCCGCAGCATGTGGGATCTTCCCAGACCAGGGCTCGAACCCGTGTCCCCTGCATTAGCAGGCAGATTCTCAACCACCGCGCCACCAGGGAAGCCCCAAACTAAGAATTTTAAGAAGAAAAAAACAAGTTTCCCTTTTAATAGCCTTTGCATAAGTGAAGCCTTTGTATACCCCTTCCCATAGTTTTCTTTAGAAACAATAGTTCTGTTGTTTTCTATACTCATTCAGAATTATCCAAACAGCTCAATTACTAGAATCAACCAAGAAAAGTAAATTTTAGACAGTGGGCATACTATCCTACTAGTGAGATGTTTACTTCCAAACCTTCTGCCCCTCCACCCCCTAAGACACACACACTGTTAGAGAAATATTATTTAATTATGGTGTAACTAATCAAAAACTTTATGTTCAAAGACTTTCAGAATTTCATATCTAAATACTTTTGCCAATATAAAATTTCACAGCCTAAGGAGAAGTTGGCACAAGGGTCATTCTCTTTTACATGGCTTGAAAATAAGCTTTAGTAACAGTCATTCCTGATAAATAATAGTTTCATGGAGTAAAATTCATTTTCTCGATGTAAACAGTTCATCCTATTGAGTATCAATATATTATCCCTGAAACCTAGGTTTCAATTTAACAAAACAGATTTATCAGTTCACTGAATATTATTCAGGAAAAAAATTCATATTCCAAATAAGTAATTTATTTACCTGGTTAATCCCAAGATATTTACTGTCAATAATCTTGGTTACAAGTTGAGAATTAGGATATACAGTAAGTTCCTAAAACTCTACCGAATATTATTTGTACTGAGCAGAATTAAATTTAATCATCATGTTAACTTTTTAATCCTAGTTAAAGACTTTTCGCATGTATTCTTCTCCTGGTTTGGATATAATTGCAAAAGTAAATGTATGTCCCTAGTTGCTCTCTTGCCAACTACAGCTGGGTTGCACCTACCCAAGTAGTTGTTTTATAATAAGTGCATATTAAGCAAATTAGTGTTCAACTCTCAAGCTTACACAGAATAGAATTTTGAAGCACTTTTCCATCAGAAAAATATTTTTAGCATTTTGTGTTTGCTGTTGTTCTTCACACCTATAACCTATGGAAGCCTACCTAAAGGAAGTCAGAGGCAACATTTCAGTAAGTTAACTTTCATAGATTTCTTCAGCTCATGGGAGCATTTTCCTGCTTTAATTTGCCAGGAGAGACCTGACCTAAGAAAGTGCAAGTACTGTTTTATGAGGTGAGAAAACACCTACATGAGACTCTTTAGTGATGGCATGTGATTCTCCCTTGTTATAATCACATGCCATCCCAAGTAGAGTTCTGTAGCTTCAGTAAATCATAGGAGAAAAAAACCGGTTTACATCATATCCAACAATGAAAAGTCTCACAAATCTGTAGCTATCTGGTGGCCCTGGAACTCCTCACTTGGTAGCTTGCAAAACCTAAAATAATCTATTACACCTAGACCTAGCAAATTCAAAATTTTTAGAATACACTCAGTGACTTCTGATGGGATTCATACCTATCATACATTGAAAGACAGTTAGTAGACCCAACAGGAAGAACTTCAAAATATTTTTGTTTCCTATGGAAGTTTGGGAATCTTGACTCCCTAGATGTTCTGTTTGCAAGTCTTCATGTACTGTTTTCTCTTACTTATTTCTCCTCACATACACACAAGCTATTTTCTTGCCCATTGTGTGTACTTGGCAGGTTTTCTGGGCACAGTGCCCAGTTGGTTTAATGTGTGCTTATTATTGCCTATAGTGTCCCTGATTTTGTTTTGCAAATGAGCATTCTATAAATTATTAATGATTATTATTGTACTTTAGATTCCACTTTGCTTTTGGAATTTAGAAACAAAGAGTGAACATTGAACCCAGTGGGTAATAACCAAGAATATCAAAGCTATACCCAATGCTCAACTGTAAGGGAGGAGATTAAAGAATGTTTTGTAGTAAACAAAACAGGATTATTCCTATTGCAGTTAAAATAAAAGTAAACATGAAGGACTAAATTTATTACTTGACAAAATGCTCATAATATCATTTATTCCCTTTTTACCACCTAAATATTACGCATAAGTCTCTTGATCAATATCCATGGGTAAACATATTCTTTAAGTATAGAGAGCCAGAGAAAGTGTTAACTTTTCTCCTCCAATTCACAAAAGTTTTTGTACCTTATGTAGTATGACACACTATCAAGCATTTAACAGGTCACTGCTGAATTCACCTCTGAATTTTGAGTCAGATAAAAGCAATTTGAATTTAGGTATCATTTCAAAGAAGAAAAAAGTCATATTTATAAATAACTTATACACATTTTTAAAAGAAGAAATACTAAAGAAGGAAAAACACAGAGGAAAATATGAGGGAAAAAGGTCTCTGGAAGTGCGAAAGAAGAAAAGGAAATGTTTTATTGGCAGTGAAATATAACTACTAATCCACTATATAAGTGAAAATTTGGTCTTTACCTTATTGCTGTAATGCTTTACATTTTGAAATTAGAGTTTAACTAAAGGATAATACATACCCAATAAAGCGAAGCTCAGAAGATGTTATGAATTGTAAAATAAGAACCATCTCACTATTTTTATACTGAAAAACAAAACGTACTCATTCTCAATTATTTCATCCTGACTAATGCAAAAAATAATGAAATATTTTATTTTCCAAAATCATTCTTCCTTCCCCTCAATTTTCTCTCTCTCTCTCTCTCTCTCTCTCTCTCTCTCTCTCTCTCTTTTGTGCATTGTAAATATTTTTTAAATTCATTCTCCTGAAATTGGATCTGGACATAAGACTTTGATATACTTTGCTATAAATCTTTGTTTTATTACAATACAAATATTCTCTACATTTTCATTATTATAATATTGATTCAGCTTTAGGATTAATTTATATGCAAAGCAAATAATTCACCCAAACTTGTAAGGGATATGCATTATCAGAACACAACACCTGCAGGACAACAGAGAGGTTAATTTCATTGTTGCTCTGAAGCAAAAGGAGATCATAATGGAGTCTGCAGTAACCAAGCTCTGTGAAATAGTTGCATTAGTCATTAACTTTCCAGCACTAAATTTCATATAAAACTCAATTAACTACTACATAGCTTTTAATGACAATATTTTTTCAGATGCAGCTCTTGTTTACTAATAAGATTTCACATCACGACTATCTGTTCCATTACTTTCTCCATGTTAATATTCAAGTCTAGATTTTCTCCAAAGAAAATGGAGCAATGAAAACTGCATTTGCTAAAAGTTCTCCTTGAATTATGTTTCAACATTTCAAGTGTGTTAATGTAATGCTTTAGAAGCTAAAGAGAACGATTATATAGGAAGCCAAAGTCCTCTATGTCTATCCCCAGGATTGATTGTTTGCTGTTTATGCATATTTCCCCACGACATTGCTTCTGTGTTGGAATTTATCAGGATCGGAACCGTCTAAATTGGAAATGTCCCTTAGTATATTTTTATCACAGTGAAAGTCAAAGCCTAGAATAACAAAAAGGCACAAAATTAATGTCATCAGGAAACAATTTACACAGCTAATTAGCA
This sequence comes from Phocoena phocoena, assembly GCF_963924675.1. Taxonomy (NCBI): domain Eukaryota; kingdom Metazoa; phylum Chordata; class Mammalia; order Artiodactyla; family Phocoenidae; genus Phocoena; species Phocoena phocoena. The sequence goes on along the minus strand of NC_089220.1, from coordinate 70,011,829 downwards.
TAGCATTCTCATATAAAAAGACAGATGGATTAAGGGATCAGGTCAGTCATAGCCTGCAGTACACTGCTTCAGTCTTTAATCCCCTGCTGTTACCTATCAACGGGTGCTTTTTTTATGGACTTAGATAGATCCCTGGAAAGATTTAGATTCTCCCATTAGATTGATTCACCTTGTTCCTTTAACTTTCATTGATGATATGTTTCATTATTCCTTACTAAAATAACAACAAGAACGCGAATTTAGTTAGCAGCTAAAGAATCCAAATAAAAAACATATTTGAACATTTCTCAGTTAATAGCTTCCACAACAACACCCACAGACACACTTATTGCTCTGTTGTGCTAAGAAATAGAATCCGGTTTGAGGGCAACAATGGAAGAGTTATTTCCTACTTCAACCAGAATTGAGATTATTTTGCAAGTGCTATACATACACAACATCTAAGACAATAACACATCACACAGCAGCTGCACGTGATCCACTCTGAAAAATGTCAAATTCTTTTAATAGAAGTATTCAATCAGAATAGATTGATTTCCATGAGTCTTCTTTAAAATGTTTCCAAAAGTAATGTCTAAGAAAAGTATCACTAAAGATATTTGATCCAGTATATGTAAAGCCAAAACCAACAAATGAAAAAAAAAACTGTCTATGAAAAAAAATTTTTTTTTTAAGTTTCAGGGCATAGGAAAATAAATTATTTCCTTTAATTATTGCATTAATATCCTAGAGCTACCATAATAAAGACTCACAATGTGGGCAGCTTAAAACAACAAAAATTTATCATCTCATGGTTCTGGAGACTAGATGTTCAAAATCTAGGTGTTGGCAAGTTTGGTTGCTTCTGGAGAGCTCTGAGGGAGTGTCTGTTCCATGCCTCTCCCAGTTTCTGGTGGTTGCCAGCAATTTCTGGTGTTTCTTTTCTTTGTCGGTGTATTACTCTGATCTCTGCCTCTGTCATCCTATGGGGTTCTTCCCTGTGTAACTCTGTTTCTCTGTCCAAATTTCCTCTTCTTGTAAGGACACTAATCATTGAATTAGGACCCACCCTGATCCCACATATCCTCATCTTAACTTGATTATATCTGCAAAGACCCTATTTCCAAATAAGGTCACATTCACAAGTGCTGGGGTTAGGATTTCAACATATCTTTTTAGAGACGTAGCCATAACAACCAAAATACAATCAGAATGTTAGTTTATTAATTTATAACAAGAATTATGTTATATGAAATAAAATTCTTACTTCAGCATGGCCAGTACATATTTTCCCCCAAAGGCACATCTGTATGGAAAAACAAAATATAGTCCCATGATTGCTGGGTATGTATTATATCAGAAAAAAAAGAGATAATTCGAAATTTTAATGCTATCAAGTCAAAAGCAATGGGCACATGCATTTTCATGATAGGAAGTCTTGCCAGTGGAATTGGCAATTTCACTAGCCCAGGCTTCCTTCCTATCTCAGGACTTGGAATTGTACTTGAAGAGAATGCAGATTTATATCTTAGAGACTCATCTGCATCTCTGTTTCAAAAAGTGACTAACTGTCCTGTGATTGACAGACTTTCTTTAGCTATGTTAATGAATTCATTCCTGACACTGAAAAATCCTCTTGGCTTTAGACCCCTTAGGTTGCTTTAAAATGCTTAAATCTCAGATGGTATTCTTCCTTCTCTTAGTTTCGGGGATTATATTTCTGCAGCTCTTTTCCCTGTTAGCTCAATGTGCTGGGAACTTACCTGTATATATATATATAGAATATATACATGTATTCATCCAAATTGCCCTATTTGGAGAGCCATGAAAGTATTCTTTTTTCCATTCTCTCTTTTCAATAATGATACAAATTATACAAAAATAAGATCTTTTTAAAAAATAATTACAGTTATCATTTATTGAAAACCTATTATTTGCTAGGAAAAATGTGGCATACTTTGCTTTCATTATACTGTTTACTTCTTAATATCTCAGTGGGTTATTTCCTATTATTTCTCTTTCAAAGATGAGGAAACCAAGGCTCCTATTGCTGCTTGTGCTCTCCGTAGCACAAATAATAGAGATTAAAATTATTAGTTTTTCACTTCTTCAGAGGTCTTGCTTCATATTTCCTTCCCTTCAGCAACCTGCATTATTCCCAACTATATTCCCCTTTTAGCCTGGAAATTTTGAGCATCCATGCCTTTGCCTGTATTATTTCCTGCTTGTAAAATGTCTCATTTCAATTTATCTAACTCCTGGTTATTATTTAAGGTAAGGTTAAAATACCAACTCATCCACAAAGCTTGTGGGAACAAGTTGAAATTAATAACTACTTGTTCTATACTCACATAGCCCTTTGTTAATAATAATATTAAGCATTCTATCTTTCATGCCATTAATAGTCATTTGTATATGTATTTGTCTCCTTCAACAGACTCTAAAATCCATTAGAGACTTGCTAATTTATTTACTAATTAATTCAACAAATTTTGGACGGAATATCTAGAATAACTAGTATGTTATTAGACATTGGCTATCCTATCATGAACAAAAGAGGTAAAATCTCTTCATGAATGTAAGTCTTAGGGAATATGATGTTAGTCAGATAAATATACAAATAAAAAATAAAATTGTAATATAGAAGCCAGGAGTGAACAACATATTGAAGAACGTTTAGTTTAAATTTTAAAATATCAGGTAGTTTTTATTTTGGTTTTTAAATTACCTTAATTAAATTAATATTCATTAAAAATAAGATACTTGCTTCCTCATGAACAGCTTTAAAATAATGGATAAATCACTTTCTTCCAACTGTAAGATGTATTATTATCTTATTGTTATTGTCCCTTTACCATTACCAATTTAAAGAAAACTAAAACATATTGTCACAGAAGAAGGACTTAACATAAGAAGTACATAAAAAGATCATTCTTCATGTTTATCTATCTGTGGTTATAATTAAGAATACAGCCAAGTAATGACCTTTATGATGATAATGATCCTGTGTGATCCTTGATTTCAACACACTGAATTTTTTTTCTTATTTGTAAATATTACACGTGTATGAAAGTTATTGTCAATGCCTAGCAATAAATATGAAATGTGCAATTTTTGTTGACTACACAATATTGATCAGATGGACAGAGCTTATTCTTAAATTTCCTACCTATAAAGTAAATTGGAGATTAAGTTTGGGGAATTTTATAGCTAGAAAAAACAGATCATTCAGTACGGATCTTTTATGTTATAGATGAAGCAAATGGAGCTCATAGAAAGTGAATTTACTTAAGCAAAATTGCGGCCCCAGTAATGGACATAACAGTAGCTCAATCCCGTATTTTTTCACTTTAAGTCTACAATTAGGAAAATTGTATCCAGTAAACGACTGATCTGTAAAGTACAAGAATTATGGATGATTATGGATAATTATTTGCATTCTTTTAGAATAAAGAGCACATTTAAAAAGCACTTGTAATTTATCAGTTTTTAGTTTCAACATCATTACCAGCTTTTTGGGGGACCCCACCTTTTCTATATATTTTCCATTTTGATGATCAGTGATATATTTGAAAGACATAATTTGGAGGGCTAGAGTAGAGTACTATTATGTTTTGCATTCAAATTGTATTTCTATTTGTCTTCTTCCTGATTCTCTTTATATTCAACACATTAAAAATAATTTCTGGACTTGATGTTAACCTAGGAATATGATATGTTCAAAAAATGCATAACTGATTTCTAGAATGCTAAATTTTATAGCTAAAATTTAGCTTTATTAAAATAAAAACAAAACAAAAAACTATTGTCTTTTTAAGATAGATGACATCATCCTTTGAGGATAGTCAGAGAGTAACATAAATACAATAGTCTCCTTATGGGGTGGGACCTGTCCAAGCTCAGGACACTCAGATGGATGTCTCACTGGTGTTTCAGGCTTGGACCATGACCATGTACTATGAATACATGTTGACACATATAGATGTATATTGTGAAAAGTAGTCTGAGGGCCCCTCTTTAGCCTTAATGTCCCAGTTATAGTATCAAATGTGTTGTTAGAGAAGCACTAGTAAAACTAGTAACTGATTCCCCTTGACTTCCTTTGTCTCCTTCATACAGGCTAAAACCAGGAGAGGGAAAAGGACAAGTAAGCATGCAGAACCAGCACACACCATCATATTGGCTGAGAACTGATGCTCGTGCATGTACAGCGCCAGCGTGTGAGCTGAGGCATATGCCATGCGGAGGCTGTTTGTGACTTTGTCCTGTTTTGGCTGGAGTTGCTTGGAATGGCGGCAGTACAGAAGTAAGTAAATATTTTTTCAAGGACAAACTTTAAAGCTCAGTTCGGATAAGCAGAGCACTGTATACCAGATTTTCAGCATACGTTGGTGTGGCAGTTTGTGCTACATCAGATTACTTTTTGTCCTTAATATATTTTTCAGCCAGAATCCCAGGTCAAATGGTAAGTTTTAAACCAAGCTGAGTATAAGAGGTTTTGACCTTATCTTGTTAGGTCTGGACACTATTATCTAGGCATTAAATCAGCAAACTCAGATTTTGATTCTATTTAACTTGTTCTAAATTACATTTCAAGCCAAAGAAGGAAATACATAGGTATTGGATATATTGACCATCTCCTCAGACTCCTGGTATTATCTCCTCTCTCCCCTTGCCAAAACCAAACAGAGTATCAAGTTTGATTGTTTGATAAATGCTGATAGTAATTATGTCTTTCAGAAGCATACTGTTATAGAAACACTAGGGACTGGTATATATTAATCCATGAACAACTAAAGATAAATCTGAATTCTTCTGAAAGGGCATATATATACATTTTCTTGGGTTGAAATAGAAAAATAAAACTGAATAATTATAAATCAAAGAGTAAGAAATTTATAATGTTTGGAACTCACTATCTCTGTGTAGCAGGCGTGAGACACATAGGGTGTTTTATAAGATAGTTTTTGGTGTTCAGAAAATGATCAACAGAAAGATTAAAGAGAAACAAATAAAGACATAGTGATAGAGCTTGAAAAACAACTTTGCTTTAAAGAGAGTTTGAGGCTTGGCATATATGAATGGGAAAAGGAGAAGTACCCATAGGTCAGGGAGGGTAAACGTGGGTACCTACGTGGATTCAGAATCCACTGACCTCAAATCTCTCACTGTGTGACTCTAAAAGATATAATTAAAGAAGTATATTAAGAAAATAAAAATAGGCCCAAACATACATAGAAAAATAAAAGAAAAGAAACCATCTCAAACCAGTAGATACTGTTAGACCTACATGTGTGAGAGAAAGGGTGAGATAAACATACAAAATAATTGAAAGTCTTAGAGGTCAACAGAGAAAGTGTGTTCCACTGCTGCAGGGATAGATGATCAGGTAGGAGTATCCCTGCTGTCTTGGGAATGATACAAGTTATTCAAACCTGAAAAGTGCAAAGGCCGAGGGCAGGGAACATTTTGAGGATCATTGGAAGTACTAGTCTTCCTTGGGCTCCTATGGACCAGGCTGCAAAATTTATCAACATCTTTAGGCTAAAAATTTTACAGGTGATTCTCCATTTCTGACTACATGGAGAAAAGGAGAGACTGATTTCCTTTGGGATATGAGGGCCCTAGAAGACCAAAGTACAATAGAAAGGCAAGGGATTGGGATATGGGCAGAGTTAGAAGAAATGATTATAAATGTTAATTATCCACAAGAGATGAAGGTTATTTCACTAGACATATTCCATACTAAGTTCAGAACTGAAATAGACGTGAAAGACTTAGTAGAGAAATGCAAATAAATGTGTTTAAACTTGAGCTGGAATATTGAATAGGAGAAATATTTTTGTCCTAAGAGGCAGTGTAGCCTTGATGTGGATCTAGCACTTTTAAGAACCTCCTATGGCAGCCCTAAGCTCATGGGGCGGAGGAGGACATACAAAGAGAGAGGTATCAGTGAGGGGGCCTTATGAAAGTGGGTATGGATTGGCCTATGTAAATCTCCTTCATCCCAAAATAGATTGGCACACATTGGTTGACCATAGCCTTTGATATTTAGAGTTGATATACTAAGAGATAGGAAAGACAATTTATTTTCCATCATATTATTTCCTGAGTGGAGACTCCTATCTTACTTCAGAGGAAGTGTTTTTGTAGTGTCCTTAACAGCCTCTAACAACTTCCTCTGTGAGAAAAGGAATTCCTAATTTTTGGCAACAGATTCATAAAAAACTATTATTTTTCTATTGTATTTAATTTATTTCATATATTTATGTATGGCATGGCTACCTGTATCCTAGACATGCCAGGTTTCAGGCTGTGGGCTTGGTTTGTGCTTCTATTTTGTATATGGTGAGCAGTTTAAGGATAAACCTTTCTGCTATGCCTAGCTCTGTTTCATTCTCTCCATCTCAGTTTATCAGTCTCTGGGTAGTCTAGCCTGAGACACAAGCTCTATCAGTTTATGATAGAGATTCAGAGCTCTGTTGTAGAGAACTTTTCAATTTATATTGGTAAGTAAGTAGTTGTTCAACAGAGCCATTAAAAAATGCCTTCCATATTGGGGGTAATGGGATTTTCTCTCTGAGCCTACGAGAGAGCTTACTTTTTATTCATATATGGTCATTAATTCACTTTTTATTCATATATGGTCATTAATTCTTGACTGATTTGTGTACTAGGTTGTCTAAAACTTAGAACTTGAAAGGGACTTTTTTCAGTCCTTGCATTTGACCCGAACTATTTTGGGAAGAACCAGAATGTAGCTAGAACCCAACCATCAGATAAGAAGGGTTCCCGAATTTGGAGAAAGCATTTCTCCTAAAAATCCTGCAAAATTTATAGAAGGGATTGTAACATTGAATATAGCCTATTGAATAAATGAGATTTTACTCAAAGAAAATATTCATTTAGTAATTCCTTACAGGATACTCAATAAGATATTTACATGTATTTTTATTTGAAAAAAAAATTATTTCACTGAAAACTAAGGTCCCTCAGTGGCATGATATATTTTATTTATTCTCTCTTCAGTAGTTTATGGTAGCAAATGAGATGCACGAGAATGTGGAGGTATTCCTAAAGATTAGTAGTTTTTGGAACTATTCTTGAAAAAAATGATCTTCTAATCCTTGAAAAGTATACTTTTAAAAACCTAATTAAATCAATTTTTCTAAGAATCTTAGCAATACAAAATATAACATTGCAATTTGGACTAATATTTAATTGATTAATATGTTACCTTTTATTGGAGAATTGCATTAATAATCAAGATACAGATGCCAGGTTTGCTTGTTGCTTCTGGGGAGTTGTTGCTCCCAGGTACTTTCAGCTAACAGAGCAAGGAAGTATAGCCCATGTGTATACAGTAATTGTAAATATTTCTATATCAACCATGCATATCTGTATTAAGCTAAACGTGAGTTCATACTGATGTCTCCAACTTAAAGACATCACAACATGGCTCGTTCTAGCTTTCTCACCTTTTCTGTAATCTCCTACCCAAACCGTGAAAAATCTGGTTTCCACAATCCACCATCAGTTTACTTAATTGTTCATTTGCAGTATGCATGTATAGTGTTAGCAGAATGGTTAAGCTATACCCCTGTGGGAGAAAAAAAGCTTAACTGAAGTACTGTGCTGATGTACAGTTCCTGTTGCCTTTAATCTTATAGTCTCAATTCCAAAGTCACTTTGTTAAGCATATCTCCTTCACCTACTTCAGTGAGATTGTTTCATACATTAAAAAAATATATATTTTATTGAAGTACAATTGATTTATAATGTGTTAATTTCTGCTGTACAGCAAAGTAATACATTTATACAAATATATAGATTCTTTTTCATATTATTTTCCATTATGATTTAATATGGGATATTGAATATAGTTCCCTGTGCTATACAGTAGGACTTTGTTGTTTAGCCATTTTACATATATAATAGTTTGTGTTTCATACATTTTAATAGTTATACTTTTTGTCAAATTCTGCATTCCATTTTGCAATCTCTCTACTTCCCAAATGGTAACTTTAAAAAATTTCATAAAGTAAGGTTCACTCTTCATGCTCAAAAATTCTATGCATATTGACAAATGAATAATATCATGCGTCCACCATTACAGTATCATAGAGATCGTTTTAACTTCAAAAAAACAAGTCCCCAGTGTTTTATCTGTTCAATCCTCTTCCTCTCCTTTTCCCTGTGATACCTTTGATCTTTTTGCTGTTTCTCTAATTCTGCCTTCTACACAAGTTTATACAGTACAGTTAGAATCATGCAGTAGGTAGCTTTTTCAGACAAACTTCTTTCACAGAGCAATAGGTATTTAACATTCATCTATTTTTTCTTGTAGCTTGATAGTTTATTACTGAATAATAGTCTATTGTACGGGTGTACCATAATCTATCAATTAACCTATTTAAAGTCATCTAAAGTTGCTGTCAGTTTTTATGATTATGAAAAAAGCTGCAGTAGGCATTTATGTGTACATTTTTATGTTCTATAAGTCTTCATAGCATTTGGGTAAATACACGGGCGCATGATTGCTGGAGAGTATGGTGAGACTGTGTTTGGATTTATAAGAAAGCGCAAGCTGTCTTTCAGTGTCTGTACCATTTAAAATTCTGGCAATAACAGCAATTATCGCTGTGCATATTTGTCAGATTTTGTTATTGTTAGCCATAAATTTTAGCCATTTGAATGAGTGTACAGTGGTATCTCACTATTGTTTTGATTTGCATTTCTGTAATGACAAATTATGTTGAGCATCTTTTAATATGCTACTTACCGTCAGTATATCTTCTTTGGTACAGTTTCTGTTTGGATCCATTCTCCGTTTTTTAATCCAGTTGTTTGTTTTCTTATTGTTGAGTTTTAAGGGTTCTTTGTATATTTTGGATATCAGTCCTTTATCAGATGTATGTTTTGTAGATATTATCTCTCAGTCTGTGACTTGTCTTTGCATTATCTTGATAGTGTCTTTCATAGCATAGACATTTTTAATTTTAGTAAAACCCAATTTAACAAATTTTTTCCACTAGAGATCAAGTTTTTGAGGTTGTCTTTATAAATGCATCATCAAACTCAAGATCACTCTTAACATGAGCATATCTTTTTTTAACTAGTTCTAAATATACATTTTAAACTAATCTAAGATCACCTTCAAATAACACTTCATACCACTTCACATGTTAAGGGATTTTAACAGCATATTTCCAATTCCTCTTTCCCATTTTGATTATCCATTTCCAGCTATAATAAGCCAATACATCCTTGCTATTATTACTTTACACAAACAGTTATAGTTTATATCAGTATAGAACAAGAAAAATAAAACATTTTATTTTACCCTCAGTTAGTCCTTCTCTGATATAATTCCTTCCTTTGTGCAGATGCAAGTTTCTGACCTGTATCATTTTCCACTCCCTAAAGAACTTTTTTAAAACACATTTGCAGGGTGGGGTTGCTAGCAATGAGTTCCCTTAGTTTTCAGCTGTCTGGTAAAATTTTTATTTCTCCTTCACTTGAAGGATAATTTTACTAGATATAGAATTTTAAGTTGATGCTTTTATTCTTTCAACACTTTAAATATTTCATCTCACTCTCTTCTTACTTGTGTGGTTTCTTATGAGAAGTGGGCTATAATCCTTACCCTTGATCTTCTGCAGGTAATGTATTTTTTCTTCTGGCTTCTCTCAAGTTTTTCTCATCTTTGATTTTTTGCAGATAGAATATGTTAGGCCTAGCTGTTGCATTTTTGGCATGATAATCATGCTGGATATTTTCTGAGCTTCCTGGGTCTGTGATTTCATTCATGTTTTTATGTTTTAAAATTTCTTGACGATGACTGCTTCAGATATTTATTCACCTCTCTTCTCTCTCTCTCTTCTCCTTCTAGTATTCCAATTACGTGTATATTACAACTTTGAAAATTGTCCCACGTTCTAGGATGCTCTGTTTGGTATTTTTTTCTTTTTTCTCTTGGCATTTTAGTTTGAAATATTTCTCTTGAACTATCTTAAATCTCACTGTCTTCAACTGTGTCTGGTCTACTAATGAACCCATCAAAGACATTCTCTATTTCTGTTAAAGTTGTTTTGATTTCTAGCATTTCCTTTTGATTCTTTCTTAGAGTTTTTATCTCTCTGCTTTCATTACCCATCTGTTCTTGCATGTTGTCTACTTTTTTCATTAGAGCCCTTAACATCTTAAGCATAGTAATTTTAAATTCCCTGTCTGATACTTACAAAATCTGCATCGTCACTGAGTCTTGTTCTGCTGATCTCTTTATCTCTTCAGACTGTGTTGTTTTTTTTTTCCTTGCCTTTGCCATGCTTCATAATTTTTTGTTGTTGATGAAAGTCAGATGTGTTGTATCAGTAATAGGTACTGGGGTAAATAAACCCTTAATGTGAAGATATATGCTAATCTGGCTACAAGTTGAGCTATGTTTGATGTTTGCTATAACTCTAGACGTCAGAGGCTTCAAATTCCTCTAGTGTCCTTTGTTATGTCTCCTAACTTTGGGCTTTCCTAAGTACTCTTCCTCAAAGAGTGTCTGCTTCTCACAGTTTTTTCAGCTGTAACCTCCAGTTGTTATACTGAAGTTCAGTTGGCTTAAATTTTAAGGTATGAGGGAGGTAAACCACTATAATATCATAATTAAATCTCAGTCTTTTAGTGGACCTATGTACTTTTATGACCTTTACAATGATTTCTCCACTAGTATATTTTTTAGTTCCCCCTTGCTAGTGAGACAAGAATGTTTGATGCAGAGGAATGCCCCCCGCACCAGATGTAATACGGCTCTGGCAATGTCTTTTACCCTGGACTATAAGTCTTTGCTATGAAGAAGACACCCATTGTATTTCATATGATTACTCTTATCCTTGCCATATCAGAGAGTCCTAAAGGATCACTCTTAGTCTTTACCATGAGAACTCTGTGGGGTTCTTGGAGATGAAACCCATGAAAATTTGGGGGTATCCGTAAAACTTCCCCACAGGAGTTTCTTCCTTCATACTAATCCGTACTGAGCTTCCAGTAATCAGTCAAAATCAACACTTTAGTGCTCCTACGAGATTTGGCTTTAGCAATATCTGCCCCAGGAAGTAGATCTTGCCTGATTTGCCTCTCTCTCTGTTTTGCAGTGGTGTTTGCTCTGCATTCTCAGTTCTCTGAAAAAAGTCATTGATTTTCAATTTTCTCGCTTTTTTTTATTGTAAGGACAAAAGTTATGACTTCCAAGGACTTTGCATGTTGGGAATAAATCCAACCAAACTTCTATAGCATATTTCTTCTCTCATTTTTTAAACTAAATGTTTGAGGCTATGTTATGAAACATCTCCTTTTCCCCCAGAAATGAAATGCATTACATATATTCTAGATATTCCACCTTCACGAGGAGGACAGGTTATTCTGTACATTTAGAAGTTGCATGAATATTATTCCTTTAGATAGAGTAGGTCATGAGAGTTCTTACTGTTAGTCAAAATCCAAGTGTAAATTTAGATCATAATTTTAAATTGGTTATTCTTCAAAGCTGACATAATTTTAATTTACAGTGTGGACTCAAGAGTGAAAGAACATTAAATAACTTACTGATCCATAAAGAAACAATTTCAAATTTTACAGTAGACAAAGTGATATAAAATTTTTCCATATTTCTATGTTTAATTCATCAGTGTTTTTAAATATTTGTATCAGTTAAGAAGTGTATTCAGATGATTATTTAAAAAGTAGCACAATTATTTTTCTCACAAGAAGGGCTATTGCAGGTGGTACAGAGCCAGTATCTAAGATAGCAGCATAGTCCCTGATCATTCCATCTTTCTTTCAGTCATTTAAATTTGTGTTCATTTCGTCATGGTCACAAAACAGGTGATCTTCCTTAGCCATCCTATATGTTCCTGTTGCAGGTGGGAAGAAAGAGAAAGACAATGGTTTGGGCTGTTGTCCTATCAAAGTATAGAAAGAATTTTTTAATAAGAAAATTAACTGCTAAAAATACCTTTAAAAAATATAGGCTATATAAGAATGTGGGACTTCATAAAATTGTGAAGTCTATGAAGGATTTTGTGAAATTTTTTGGTTTGATTTTCTGTTGCTGCCATTTTTAATCAATCAAAATTTCATTCTAAAACATGTAATTGTCAGAATATGTAAATACCCTTGAAGAGTGTAATTTATAAGTAAAATAATTTTGAATATTTTCTGAAATACAGTTTTTAAAAACTCCTGAGATATTAACGTCATGATTGTTTATCATAATTAACATATTTCTCAGTGGGTAATTCACCATTTAGTATGAAAAAAAAATTATTGTCTGAAACTTCTCCTGGAAACTTCACATGGGAAAATGTATGGGCGTTCTGAGAAGAAGCAAAGTTTGATAAACAGAATAAGCAGAAGTTTAAATATTTAATACAATCAAATGATTTTTAGATGATTGTAATGACATTCTTACTTCAATCAATAGAGTCCAGATTTACATATCTCTTACATAGCTACTAAGAGATATATTAATTATACTATATTATATATGTGTTAAGAGTGCTGGCATAAATAGACAATTCAGTATTTAAAAATTTCAGTATTGGGCTTCCCTGGTGGCGCAGTGGTTGAGAGTCTGCCTGCCGATGCAGGGGACACGGGTTCGTGCCCTGGTCTGGGAAGATCCCACGTGCCGCGGAGCGGCTGGGCCCGTGAGCCATGGCCGCTGAGCCTGCGCGTCCGGAGCCTGTGCTCCACAACGGGAGAGGCCACAACAGTGAGAGGCCCGTGTACCGCAAAAAAAAAAAAAAAAAAAAAAAAAAAATTTCAGTATTGAAAAATGGATGAAGTATTGAAAAACGATTTTTTTTTCAAATGAGAAATTTGGTTGAGATATTTGAAATTATGCAAAAGCAAGAGGAAACTTAAATGCACTACAGACTGGCTATAGGATTGTGTGAGTGTGTGTGTGTGTGTGTGTGTATATCTGTCTGTATGTGTATGTGTGTGTCTGTTAAATGAAAAAAGAAGGTAAGAGAATAATGGGTTAGGCTTCCACTTCCAGTTGAGTATAGGGAAAGAAAAAGAAGACCAAGAAAAATCTGCATAATATTAAAGTCATACAAATCTATGTGATTATTAGCAGTGAACTCACTAAAGCCTTGGTAAACTGTTAATCAGCAAGTCTAGCCCTTCCTAGATTAATAGCCAGCCATGTTAGCTTCTGGTTGCAAAAGCTGGTGGAAGTGAAGGCCCTCCAGGAACAGAAAGCCTAGTGGGTGAAGCAGAGATCAATGGATTTAATGGTAGACTGAGGAAGATGGGATTGATTGACATATCTGGAAAATTCAAAGCAACAACCATTGTCTCAAAATAGAAACTCTCCACATCCTAGTCTTCCCCAAAACTTTGCTGAGGAGTGGCAAGTGAAGATGGGATTAAAAGCAGGAAGAAACTTCAGTGTGGCCCATTCTCATGTGTTTTGGAACCATTGATCCTAACACAATATTCCTGCTCACCTCCCTTCAGCCTTCAGGCTCAGACACTAACCAAAACTAATCACCAGTTAGCTATAGCAACAGCAGAAGCAGAGATGGCACCAGGATCAGTAGAAGTGGCACAGTTGTACAGGAGTTGGGCTAACCAAAAGTGAGCTCAGTCTTCTTAAAGTTGTGGCTCTGTAGCGTATTTACTCAAAATTTGGTGAAATTTTGTTTATTACTTTCTCATTTTAGCATCAACACATAGAGCAGAGTCCCTTCTAACTGGAAGAAAAATAATGACAACAACAAAACCCAATAAAACAGTATCCCTATATTGCCACTATCATTTTATGCACTGCACATTATGCAATAAAAGAGAGTAAGGTATGTGAAGAAGCAAAAACACAACACTCACATTCAAGAAAAAAATCAGCAGAAGCCAACCTAGAAACTTGAAATATTGAAGCCATTAGACAAGGAACTTTATATAGTTATTATAAATTTGTATATGAATTTAAGTATGAAAATGGTAAGAATTGGTAAACTGAGTCTAAGCAGTTGATTGAAGTTATAAACAGATCATTAGAAATCCTACATATATGTAATGGATATAGGGCTATTTAATATATCCATTTATTTTTGAATTACTTTATCTAAGTTGGATTTTTCAAGAGGTTTTTACATTTCAACTCCATTGTTTCTTTGGAATAAATTCATTCATGATATTTCCTTTTTAGGCATTTAGTGTCTGAAGGATCTGGGATATTAGCCCCTCTTTCATTCTTGATATTGGCTATTTGTGTTTATTTTCTTTTGTTTTTTACCAGTCTTTTAAGAGATTATCAATCTTTTTAATTTTTTCAAAAGACCAATTGTGGATATAGTGATTTTTCTCTATTATTTGTTTTCTATTTCACTGATTTCTTCTCCTTTCTTATTTTCATCTGTCTTACTTTGGTTAATTTGCCCACTTTTCATCACGGAGCGGCTGGGCCCGTGAGCCATGGCCGCTGAGCCTGCGCATCCGGAGCCTGTGCTCCGCAACGGGAGAGGCCACAACAGTGAGAGGCCCGCGTACCGCAAAAAAAAAAAAAAAGATATAGGAGTGAAAATAATTTTGACTAAGTGGGTTTAATTGCAGAAATGCAAGCCTTATTTTGTATTCAAAAATCAATCCTTGTAATTTTGACACATTGATACAGTAAAGGCAAAAAAACCCCATATGCTCATCACATTAGACACAGAAAAAAAAATCTGACAATAATCAACCCTAAAACTCTCAGCAAACTAGAAATAGAAGGAGATTGCTTCAATTTAATAGACATATAAAATTCCACAGCAAATATCATACTTAATTATAAAATACTGTGCATGTCCCATCCAAAATTGTCAACTCTCAATAATAAATTGGCACATCACCCAATTATTAAAAGGGAAAAATTATTTGGACACTTCATACACACACACATACACACACACAAATGATATTCAAATAGTCAATGAGCTCATGAAAAGATGATCAATATAATTAGATATTAGTGAAATATATGTTAGAATCACAATGAGATTCCACTACACTTCCAATAGAATATCTAAAATATAAACAATACCAAATGATGAGTAGGATAAGGAACAACTAAATCTCTTATATATTACTGATTGAAATGTAAAATTCTATACCACTGTGGAAAACAGTTAAACATACACCATTCTTAAATCTAGCAACTCCACTCTTCAGAATTTGTACACAAAGAAATGAAAACATATGTTTACTAAAAGACTTATACAAGAATGCTTATGGTAACTGTATTCACATGGTCCAAATGTGGAAATAACCCAAATATCCATCACCCTGAGAATGAATAAAAAAATTGTGGTTTATTCATACAAGGAATACTTCCCTGCAATAGAAAGTAGCAAGGTACTGACACAAGCAACCACATGGAAACATTTAAAAAACATCACATTGAACAAAAGAAATCAGACCCAAAAGAGTATGCAGTTAATAATTCCATTTATATGAAGTTTAGGAACAGGCAAAACTATACCATGAGGATTATAAAGTGAATAGTGGGTGCCTATAGTCAGGGAGAGAATGGACTTGGAAAAGATGCAAGGGAACTTTTTATAGTGATATTAATGCTCTGTAACTTTACTGGGGTTTTGTATGCTGGGGAGAAAAAATCATTTTCCCTCTACCCTTCTAGATTCTTGGCTGAGACTCCCCTGTAATGAATGACTGGTTAAACTGGAGAAAAAGAAACAAAGTTTAATAAGATGTATGCCTCCTATACACATGAGAGATACCCAGGCAAACTGAATGAATAAACAAATGGCCCAAGCCACCACCTCAAATACCATCTCCAGCTAAAGACAAGATGTTGAAGGCAGAGGGGCGGGGTAGTATCCAGTTATGGGAAGTTATCAAGCAAAGAGTAGTAAAAGAGGAAATGGTTATTATACAGATTTAAGTCTTTGCCTTCTTCACTGATACGAGTTTCTAGAGATTTAGAGCCATCTTTTTCTTCCTGGTATAGAGAAATAGAGATTATTATCCTTACAAATAGAGATTTTCTTTATAAACATAAATGTCTCTTACAAAAGGACAACTTCTACTCGTTTTCAGAGTGTCTTCTGTGTTTGCAGTTTCTTACAAATAACCAGCTCAAAATAATCCTTATGCCTTATATTTTGGGGTGCTATATCCTGCTCCCCTTCAAGTATATGAGCATATATTTTTTAAACTGAGTATTTGTGTACTTTACTGTTTTGAATTTTAAAAATGCTATTTTAAGAAAATCTGTTTAAAATCTGATATCTTATATTTTATCTATATTTTATTATAGAGATTACTTTAATGACATTTTAATTTCTTCTTTTGTAAGTTGCTCACATAGCATATTTATTATTTTTTCCTCACAACTATATTTTCCAATCACACATATCAATATATGTAAATTTTCACAAGTTTAGACTATATAAATAGGGTGTAAAGTGTTGGTTCACTTTAAGGGCATAGATTTGGTGCTAGATAGATTATGTTCAAATCATCTCTGCTACTTGCTTTCTTCATTTATAAAATTGGGATAATAATGAGTTGGGATAAAATTGCAATAATAAACAACTTTATAGGGATGTTGTAACTATAAATATATTGATATAAATGTTTATAAAAATAGTGTGTAGCACATACTAAATGCTATAAATTTTTTACCATTTTGTGTAGTGTATATACACTTTTATATATATATATAATTATATAACTATATCATATATATTATATATTTTTGCTTTTTTAATAATTTGAATAGAAGTATAAGTAATATCTGGAAACATGCATTTCTAGTTAAATGTATTGCTTAATCATTTTACCTTAATTTCTGAAATACAGCTATTTCCTTGTATTAGGGTCTAGGTTGTAACTATATTAACTTAATGCAAATAATTCTGTGGTCAAATAATTTGGGGAAGTCTGAGTTAGACACTGTTTAAAAGGCTTTTTAACTAAGGATAGGACTGAGGCCTTAATGTAATAAGGTGTATTATGAATACACAAATGGAGAATTTGGAGTATGCAACATTTCACAACATTAGTTAAGAAGACCCCTTTTTCATGGAATATCTTAACTATTCGAGGTCTTGTGAAAGAAGCATTAGGAAATAATGTCCCAGGTGTAGATAAGCACATAAAAATGTAATAAATCAAAGCTTAGGCTATGTATCAAAAATAGCTGGATTCAAAACTTGTCCCTATGCATACTAACTGTGAACTTGGGCAAGGCGTTCAGCATCTCTAAACTCCACTCACAGAGCAGAGTGATTGGAGTAGAGCAGATGGCGATACACTAGTATTTCTTTTATCTATACTTTTACATAGTATTTACATTTATGAATATATCACAGTTTATCTGTTATGTTGTTGATTCTGGGGGGATGGATTCTATTTTGATAAAATTGAAGGAGTACCATTTAAGATTGTATACATGAAACTTAGATAATGCCATAAACCAATCTTACCTCAATAAAAAAGTAAATTAAAAAAAGAAAAAGGAGTACCATAATGCATACTCTTATGCATGTCTTCTGGTATATTAGTGCAAGCATACCTAAGAAAGGAATTGCTGTGTCATCATGTGTTCAGCTTTGTACCAAAGATATCACTAAATGGTTTTCTCACATGGTGTAGCAAATTACATTTCCATCAGCAGTATGGAAGATTTCCAGTTGGTCTACACCTTTTACAGACTTAGTATTATCTGTCTGGTATTTTTTTCCCCCCATTCTAGTGGGTGCTAAATGATATTTCATTTTCAAAGAACATTTTATTTTATTGTAAACTAGATGTAGATCTTATATATAGATATATAATTATATGTTGTACTATATCTATATTTGTATATAGATATGCTTTATATCTATATATAAAATCCTACAAATCATAGGACTAGAGCTCCGTGCATTTGTTTTTTACATCTTTATTGAAGTATAACTGCTTTACAATGTTGTGTTAGTTTCTGCTGTACAACAAAGTGAATCCACTATATGTATACATATATGCCCATATACCCTCCCTCTTTATCCATTCATCTGTCGATGGACACTTAGGTTGCTTCCATGTCCTGGCTATTGTAAATAGAGCTGCAGTGAATATTGTGGTACATGTCTGTTTTTGAATTATGATTTTCTCAGAGTATATGCCCAGTAGTGGGATTGCTGGGTCATATGGTAGTTCTTTTTTTGGTTTTTTAAAGAACCTCCATACTGTTCTCCATAGTGGCTGTATCAATTTACATTCCCACCAACAGTGCAAGAGGGTTCCCTTTTCTCCACACTCTCTCCAGCATTTGTTGTTTGTAGATTTTTTGATGATGGCCATTCTGACCTGTGTGAGGTGATAGCTTATTGTGGTTTTGATTTGCATTTCTCTAATGATTAGTGATGTTGAGCATCCTTGCATGTATTTGTTGGCAATCTGTATATCTTCTTTGGAGAAATGTCTATTTAGGTCTTCTGCCCATTGTTGGATTGGGTTGTTTGTTTGTTTGTTTTTTGTGGTACGCAGGCCTCTCACTTTTTGGCCTCTCCTGTTGCAGAGCACAGGCTCAGTGGCCATGGCTCACGGGCCCAGCCACTCCACGGCATGTGGGATCGTCCCGGACCGGGACACGAACCCATGTCCCCTGCATCTCAACCACTGCACTACCGGGGAAGCCCCTGTTGTTTGTTTTTTTTTTGATATTGAGCTGCATGAGCTGCTTGTATATTTTGGAGATTAATCCTTTGTCAGTTGCTTCGATCACAAGTATTTTCTCCCATTCTGAGGGTTGTCTTTTCATCTTTTTTATGGTTTCCTTTGCTGTGCAAAAGCTTTTAAGTTTCATCAGGTCCCATTTGTTTATTTTTGTTTTTATTTCCATTACTCTAGGAGGTGGGTCAAAAAGGATCTTACTGTGATTTTTGTCATAGAGTGTTCTGCCTATGTTTTCCTCTAAGAGTTTTGTAGTATCTAGCCTTACATTTAGGTGTTTAATCCATTTTGAGTTTATTTTTGTATATCGTGTTAAGAAATGTTCTAATTTCATTCTTTTACATGTACCTGTCCAGTTTTCCCAGCACCAGTTATTGAAGATACTGTCTTTTCTCCAAGTATATTCTTGCCTCTTTGGTCAAAGATAAGGTGACCATATGTGCCTGGATTTATCTCTGGGCTTTCTATCCTATTCCATTGATCTATATTTCTGTTTTGTGCCAGTACCATACTGTCTTGATTACTGTAGCTTTGTAGTATAGTCTGAAGTCAGGGAGCCTTATTCCTCCAGCTTTGTTTTTCTTTCTCAAGATTGCTTCTTTGGGTATTCGGGGTCTTTTGTGTTTCCATACAAATTGTAAAATTTTTGGTTCTAGTTCTGAGAAAAATACCATTAGTAGTTTGATAGGAATTACCATGAATCTGTAGATTCCTTTGGGTAGTAGAGTCATTTTCACGGTGTTGATTTATCCAATCCAAGAACATGGTCTGTCTGTCCATCTGTTTGTATTGTCTTTATTTCTTTCATTAGTGTCTTAAAGTTTTCTGGATACAGGTCTTTTGTCTCCTTAGATAGGTTTATTCCTAGGTACTTTATTCTTTGTGTTGCTATGGTAAATGGGAGTGTTTTCTTAATTTCTCTTTCAGATTTTTCGTTGTTAGTGTATAGGAATGTAAGAGATTTCTCTGCATTAATTTTGTATCCTGCTGCTTTACCAAATTCATGGATTACTTCTAGTAGTTTTCTGGTAGTATCTTTAGGATTCATTATGTAGAGTATCATGTCATCTGCAAACAGTGACAGTTTTACTTCTTTTTTGATTTGGATTCCTTTTATTTCTTTTTCTTCTCTGATTGCCTTGGCCAGAACTTCCAAAACTATGTTGAATAATAGTGGTGAGAGTGGGAACCCGTGTCTTGTTCCTGATCTTAGAGGAAATGGTTTCAAGTTTTCACCATTGAGAATGATGTTGGCTGTGGGTTTGTCATATATGGCCTTTATTATGTTCAGGTAGATCCCCTCTGTGCCCACTTTCTGGAGAGTTTTTGTCATAAATGGGTGTTGAATTTTGATGAAAGCTTTTTCTGCATCTATTGACATGATCATATGTTTTTTCTCCTTCAGTTTGTTGATATGGTTTATCATATTGATTGATTTGTGTATATTGAAGAATCCTTGCATTCCTGGGATAAACCCCACTTGATCATGTTGCATGATCCTTTTAATGTGCTGTTGGATTCTGTTTGCTAGTATTTTGTTGATGATATTTGCATCTATGTTCATCAGTGATATTGGCCTGTAGTTTTCTTTTTTTTGTGACATCTTTGTCTGGTTTTCATATCAGGGTGATGGTGGCCTCCAAGAATGAGTTTGGGAGTGCTCCTCCCTCTGCTATATTTTGGAGGAGTTTTAGAAGGGTAGGTGTTAACTCTTCTCTAAATGTTTGATAAAATTCACCTGTGAAGCCATCTTGTCCTGTGCTTTCGTTTCTTGGACGATTTTTAATCACAGTTTCAATTTCAGTGCTTGTGATTGGTCTGTTCATATTTTCTATTTCTTACTGGTTCAGTCTTTGAAGGTTGTGCTTTTCTAAGAATTTCTCCATTTCTTCCAGGTTTTCCATTTTATTGGCATATAGTTGCTTGTAGTTGTCTCTCATGATCCTTTGTATTTCTGCAGTGTCAGTTGTCACTTCTCCTTTTTCATTTCTAATTCTGTTGATTTGAGTCTTCTTCCTTTTTTCCCTGATGAGTCTGGCTAATGGTTTATCAATTTTGTTTATCTTCTCAAAGAACCAGCTTTTAGTTTTGTTAATCTTTGCTATTGTTTCTTTCATTTCTTTTTCATTTATTTCTGATCTGATCTTTATGATTTATTTCCTTCTGCTAACTTTGGGGGTTTTTTGGTCTCATTTATCTAATTACTTTAGATATAAGGTTAGGTTGTTTATTAGTTCTCTTGTTTCTTGAGGTAGGATTGTATTGATATAAACTTCCCACTTAGAACTGCTTTTGCTGTATCCCATAGGTTTTGGGTCATTGTGTTTACATTGTCATTTGTTTCTAGATATTTTTTGATTTCCTCTTTGATTTCTTCAGTGACCTTTTGGTTATTTAGTAGTTTATTGTTTAGCCTCCATGTGTTTGTATTTTTTACAGTTTTTTTCCTCTAATTGATATCTAGTCTCATAACATTGTGGTAAAAAAAGATACTTGTTATGACTTCAGTTTTCTTAAATTTATCCAGGCTTGTTTTGTGACCCAAGATATGATCTATCCTGGAAAATATTCCATGTGCACTTGAGAAGAAAATGTACTCTGTTGCTTTTGGACAGAATGTTCTATAAATATCAATTAACTCCATCTTGTTTAATGTATTATTTAAAGCTTGTGTCTCCTTTCATTTGGGATGATCTGTCCATTGGTATAAGTGGGGTATTAAAGTCCACTACTATGATTGTGTTACTGTCGATTTCCCCTTTTATGGCTGTTAGCATTTCCCTTATGTATTGAGGTGCTCCTATGTTGGGTGCTTAAATATTTACCATTGTTATATATTCTTCTTGGATTGACCCCTTGGTTGTTATGTTGTGTCCTTCTTTGTCTCTTGTAATAGTCTTTATTTTAAAGTTCTATTTTGTCTGATATGAGAATTGCTACTCCAGCTTTCTTTGGATTTCCCTTTGCATTGAATATCTTTTTCCATCCCCTCCCTTTCAGTCTGTATGTGTCCCTAGGTCTGAAGTGGGTCTCTTGTAGACAGCATATATAAGTATCTTGTTTTTGTATCCATTCAGCCAGTCTATGTCTTTTGCTTGGAGCATTTAATCCATTTACATTTAAGGTAGTTATTGATATGTATGTTCCTATTACCATTTTCTTAATTGTTTTGGGTTTTCTTATTGTAGGTCTTTTCCTTCTCTTGTGTTTCCTGCCTAAAGAAGTACCTTTATCATTTGTTGTAAAGCTGGTTTGGTGGTGCTGAATTCTCTTAGCTTTTGCTTGTCTGTAAAGGTTTTAATTTCTGTCTAATCTCAATGGGATCCTTGCTAGGTAGAGTAATCTTGGTTGTAGGTTTTCCCCTTTCATCACTTTAAATATGTCCTGCCACTCCCTTCTGGCTTGCAGATTTTCTGCTGAAATGTCAGCTGTTAACCTTATGGGGATTCCCTTGTTTGTTATTTGTTGCTTTTCCCTTGCTGCTTTTAATATTTTTTCTTTGTATTTAATTTTTGATAAGTTAATTAATATATGTCTTGGCATGTTTCTCCTTGGATTTATCCTTTATGGGACTCTCTGTGCTTCCTGGACATGACTGACTATTTCGTTTCCCATGATACAGCAGTTTTTGA
The DNA here is from genome assembly GCF_963924675.1 of Phocoena phocoena. Classification (NCBI taxonomy): domain Eukaryota; kingdom Metazoa; phylum Chordata; class Mammalia; order Artiodactyla; family Phocoenidae; genus Phocoena; species Phocoena phocoena. The sequence continues at coordinate 69,989,501 of NC_089220.1, read as the reverse complement.
CTATAATCTCTTCAGATATTTTCTCAGACCCTTTCTATTTCCCTTCTTCTTCTGGGATCCCTGTAATTCGAATGTTGGTGCATTTAATGCTGTCCCAGAAGTCTCTGAAGCTGTCCTCAATTCTTTTCTTTCTTTTTTCTTTATTCTGTTTTGTGACAGTTATCTCCACTATTTTATCTTCCAGGTCATTTATCTGTTCTTCTGCCTCAGTTATTCTACTGTTGATTCCTTCTAGAGTATTTTTAATTTCATTTATCGTGTTGTTCATCATTGTTTGTCTTTAGTTCTTCTAGGTCCTTGTTAAACATTTCTTGAATTTTCTCCATTCTGTTTCTGAGGTTTTTGTATCATCTTTACTATCATTACTCTGAATTCTTTTTCAGGTAAAAAAATTGCTTATTTCCTCTTTATTTGTTTGGTCTGTTGGGTTTTTACCTTGTTCCTTCATCTGCTGCATATTTCCTTGTCTTCTCATTTTGTTTAACTTACTGTGTTTGGGATCTCCTTTTCACAGACTGCAGGTTCACTGTTCCTCTTATATCTGGTGTTTGCCCCCAGTGGGTGAGTTTGGTTCAGTGACCTGTGTAGGATTCCTGGTTGCGGGTAATGGTGCCTGTGTTCTGGTGGATTTTGTCCCTCTGGTGGTTAGGGCTGCATCCGGTGGTGTGTTTTGGGGTGTCTGTCACCTTATTATTATTTTAGGCAGCCTCTCTGCTAATGGGTGGGGTTGTGTTCCTGTCTTGATAGTTGTTTGGCATGGGACATCCAGCACTGGACCTTGCTGGCCATTGGTTGGAGCTGAGTCTTAGTGTTGAGACAGAGATCTCTGGGAGAGCTCTTGCTGATTAATATTACATGGGGCCAGGAGATCTATGGTGGTCCAGTGTCCTGGACTCGGCTCTCCCACCTTGGAGGCTCAGGCCCAACAGCTGGACAGAGCACCAAGACCCTGCCAGCTGCACGGCTTGGCAGAAAAGGAAGAACCAAAAACCAAAACAAAAAAACAAATATGAACAGACAGAACCCCAAGACAAACTATAGAAGCAAAACTAAACAGACAAAATCACACACAAAAAAATACACACACACTCACAGAAAGAAAAAAAAGAGAGAAACCGAACCAATAAACAAACCCATCAATGAAAGCATGCACTAAAAACTAAACTAAGATAAACATAACACCAAAACCAAATCAAATGCAGAAAGCAAACCCCAAGTCTACAGTTGTTCCCGAAGTCCGTTGCCTCAATTTTGGGAACGTTCATCTTCTATTCAGGTATTCCCCAGGTGTGGGGCTTATCAAACCTATTTTGAGGATTTAATCTGCTTCTCCTGAGGCTGCATGGAGAAATTTCCCTTTCTCTTCTTTGTTCGAACAGCTCCTGGGGTTAAACTTTGGTTTTTGCCCTGCCTCTGCATGTAGTTTGCCCTCAGGCATCTGTTCCCTGCCCAGACAGGAGGGTGTTAAAGCAGCAGCTGATTAGGGCTCTCTTGCTCACTCAGACCTGGAAGAGAGAGGGGTATGGTAGGTCATAATTGGCACGCAGGGCGTGCCTGCAGTGGCAGAGGCCGGCATGACATTGCAACAGCCTGAGGTGTGCCGTGTGCCACGTGTTCTCCTTGGGTTGGCCCTGGATCATGGGACCCTGGCAGTGGCATGCTTCACAGGCCTCGGGGGGGTGTGGGTAGTTATCTGCGCTTGTACACAGGATTCTTGGTGGCAGCGGCCACAGCAGTAGTGGTCTGTGCCCGTGTCTGGGTTCCGAGATGATAGCCGCAGCTCACGTCTATCTCTAGAGCTCACTTAGGCAGTGTTCGGCCATCTGTGGGTCCATGGAACAGGAAGCCCCTCTCCTCACGCACCCCAAAATATTGGTCTCTTGCCTCTTCAGCCAGTCCAGACTTTTTCTTGGACTCCCTCCTGGCTAGCTGTGGCGCACTAGCCCCCCTCAGGCTGTGTTCACGCAGAAAACCCCCGCCATCTCCCTGGGGTCTGATCTATGAAGCCCGAGCCTCAGCTCCCAGACCCCACGTGCCCGGGCGGGTGATCAGACAAGTGTCTCAGGCTGGTGAGTGCTGGTCAGCACCAATCTCCTGTGCGAGAATCTCTCTGCTTTGCCCTCTGCACCCCTGTTGCTGCGCTCTCCTCCATGGCTCCGAAGCTTCCCCACTTCCCATCCCCCATCTCTGCCAGTGAAGGGACTTCCTAGTGTGTAGAACCTTTTCCACTTTCACAGCTCACTCCCAGAGGCACAGGTCCCATCCCTATTCTTTTGTCTTTGTTTTTTCTTTTTTCTTTTGCCCTACCCAGGTACGTGGGGATTTTCTTGCCTTTTGGGAAGTCTGAGGTCTTCTGCCAGTGTTTAATAGTGTTCTCTAGGAGTTGTTCCACATGTAGATGTATTTTTGATGTATTTGTGAGGGAGAAGGTGCTCTCCACTTCTTACTCCTCTGCCATCTTGAAGGTCCCCATGCAATAGATTTTTAATAGCTGCTGGCTCACCAGAGTGGTGTGGGTCACCAGTTGGCCTGCAGCTTCTGTGGTTCCTGTGGCTCCTGCAGGATCCTTATTCAGCCAGGTGCTTGGTTAGCCCTGTGCTGAAGGATACCATGTTTTCCAGGAAGATATTCTCATCATCAAAGTTGAGGTCCTGTCAGAGCAGTGGGAGCTGCAGACCAGGCTTCAGTAGGAAATTGCTACACAGGCACAGAGGAGACCAGCACTCCTTCAGGCCTGCCTGCAACTTCGGCTTGTGGAGCAGTAAACTTGAAACCTGGAGCAGTCTATCCAGCCTGAAATTCCTCCTTGGGTGCGGCCTTTCAGCAGCGTCCTATTCTGTATGTTTTTTAAAGTTAATTTTTGCTGGAATATAGTTGCTTTACAATGTTGTGTTAGTTTCTGCTTTACCACAAAGTGAACCAGTTATACATATACATATGTCCCCTCTTTGTTAGATTTCCTTCCCATCTAGGTCACCACAGAGCACTGAGTAGCATTTCCTGTGCTATATAGTAGGTTCTCATTAGTTATCTATTTTATACATAGTAGTGTATATATGTCAATCCCAATCTCCCAATTCATCCCACCTCACCTTCCCCACCTTGGTATCCATAAGCTTGTTCTCTACATCTGTGTCTCTATTTCTTCTTTGCAAATAAGTTCATCTGTACAATGTTTCTAGATTCCATATGTAAGCGATATTATACCAGATTTGTTTTTCTCTTTCTGACTTACTTCACTCTGTATGGCACTCTCTAGGTCTATCCATGTCTCTGCAAATAGGACTATTTCCTTCCTTTTTTTCGCTGAGTAATATTCCATTGTATATATGTACCACATCTTCTTTATCCATTCATCTGTAGATGGACACTTAGGTTGCTTCCATGTCCTGGCTACTGTAAATAGTGCTGCAGTGAACACTGCAGGGTATGTATCTTTTTGAATTACGGTTTTCTACAGGTATATGCCCAGTAGTGGGATTGCTGGGTCATATGGTAGTTCCATTTTTAGTTTTTTTTTTGAAACTCCATACTGTTCTCCATAGTGGCTGTACCAATTTACATTCCTGCCAGCAGTGTAAGAGGGTTCCCTTTTCTCCACACCCTCGCCAGCATTTATTGTTTGTAGATTGCTGATGGCCATTCTGACCTGTGTGGGTGATACCTTATTGTAGTTTTGATTTGCATTTCTCTAATAATTAGTGATGTTGAGCATCTTTTCATGTGTGTTTTGGCCATTTGTATGTCTTCTTTAGTGAAATGTCTATTTAGGTCTATCCCCCCCAGAGTTCCATGCATTTTGACAAAGCTTGCACATTCATATAAATAACACCCAGCTCGATAAATAGAACATTATCATTTTGTCCAAAGCCCATTTGTGCCCTCCAGCAGTCAGTCTCCTTCACAAAATAATTGGTATTCTGAAATCAGTATAGCTACACCAACTTTGTTTTAGTTAGTGCTCACAAGGAATATTTATTCCATCCTTTACTTTCAAACCTTCTGTATCTTTATTTTTAAAATATTTCCTATTAACTGCTTATTGTTTTTTGTCATGGAGGGACAACAGTATTAACTTAAATTTTAAAAGGCAAGGTTGTATAGTAACGTATCCACTAAAAGGATAGTAACAGAATGTAATATGCTATAGAAGCGAAAGTAAAATGAAATAATAAAAACACTGGACTCATCCCAAAGGAGAAAAGAAAGGAGAAGGAGAAAAAAACAGACAAAGTGAGCAAAATAGAAACCACATAATATAATGCTAGATCAAAATCCTAATATATTAATAATTGCACTGAACTTAAATGGACAAAATACTCAAATTAGAAGACAGAAACCATTTATTCTCTATGTTGTTGTGTCTGATATTGCTATTTTTCATCTGGACACTTGGTTTCTTCAAGTCATTTTGTCTTTCAGTCCCTGTATTTGTTTCTTTTCCAGGGATGCCTTTCCTCTAGCTATGGACTTTGTATTAGAATGTTCCATCTGTCCTTATTGTGTACCTATGGCTTCTACCCCCTAAAATATCACACAAAAGTTTCTTTTTGGAAAGCCATTTGTAATGCACATTTCCAAAAACATTGACATATTGAAAGATTGTTCAGAGGGCATTAATTATTGATTAAATTTATCATCAATATAAAGATTATTCTTAGAATAGATTTCATGGTAACTATGAAGGAAACGTAGTTTGCGCCTTCAGAGAGAAGGCATCTCACTGTGAAAAGAAGGGAATGTGGATTTTAACAGTGTACATAACTTGTATCTCTCTCTTTCATTTATGCATATATCTATCTTTCTACCCATCTATCTACTTACCTATAGCTACCCTCTCTGTATAATGGTGGAAGATTCCATTTGTGTTATTCTCTAAGGAAGAATAATAATATATTCAGTTTTTGAATAACCATAAATCGAGTCTAGACATTAAAATGATAGAAATGGAAGTATTTTAACTTTTAAGTAGTGCAACTTGTCCCCAGAAATGAAAACATGGTTGTGGGTTGATACGGCAATTCTGAATCCTGCCCTCAGGCAGCAGCTGAACATTGTGCTTTATTAGCCATCAACATTTTGTTGCACTGCAGGCTATTGTTGTTGCTTTAAGGACAGCAGTGTTAATACTAATGTTCAAAGTGTCAGTCTGGAGAGAAGGCATTAATTGACCTCATGAGATTAAGCTATAAAAATAATCTCCTTTATTTTGAGCATTAAAACATTTCAGACAGAGCTTCAAATGCTCTTGGTAAAGTGATTAGTAACATAATCCAAAACTGATTTCCACTCAAAGTTTACCTTAGGGAAAATCATTTTCAGTTAGACTCTAAAAGTGAGAAGAAATCAGGAAGAGTAAATCTCAAATGTCTTTCTCTCCCCTTTCTCCTTCACACCGTTCACCTGTGAACATACACATTCAGGTACAGGCCTATGGATCCCTGGTGTATATCACCTTGTAGATCATTTACCTCATTTTATTAAATTTCACCTTCCCCTCATGATATGAGAAGAAATCTTTAAATCATGGAAAATGAATAAGGGCTATATCATCTCATGAATTGCACTCAATCATTGATTTTAATTTTTCTTTACATTTCCAAATAATCAGTTGAAAATTAAATCTTCCAAAACTGTTTTCTCAGGCTGATTCACATTTCTTCTCCCTCCTTTTCTAAAGCAGTCAGAAAAAAAAACATGAGAAACTGTAATACTTACACTGTTGTATTATATATGAATGGTTCCTTGATTCCACAAAGAATATGAGAAAACATCTGTCTGTGGTTATAAAATATCAAAAAATAGCCCATATAAATTATCTCATTAATTATTGTAATATTTTTTGAATTAAATATTGTCATCTTGAAGTAGTATCTAAGAAATCTTATTTGCCTATAATTCCTGAACTGGAAAATCTAAAGAGCTCAAAAGTTTAACTAGCTTGTAAATACTGAGACCGGGCCTCAGTCTGGTTTATCTGATTCTGAAAAGAGTTTTGCTCTGAACAGCTAGAGGCAATAAAACATTGAATTCTATACCTTTACCTGGATATATTTATGTTCTTGAATTGAAACCATACTGTTTAACTTTCATGCTCTATTTTTCATTTAACTTTTTTGTTATTGTATGTAATTTAGAGAATACCAGATACCCTCAAAGTCATTTGTTGAAGCTGACAGATAGTTCATGAGCCTGAATGCCTTGCTGGATCCGTTCCACTCTCCTGATTATTTCTCCAGTATGGTTGGATGAACAAAAAAGAAAATTCAGTATGAGACATTATATGTTTGAGGTTGCTGCTATCATAACTAATATAACACCTCAGCCCTACCCTGCTAGGAGTACAAATTTGCTCAATTACCTTGGACAGTTCTTGAGCAGTATACCCATACCATGTGATTCAAGAATTCTGCTTCTAGGTTATGCAGCCAACAGAAATTCTAGTCTTAAATCCATATGCAGAGGCATGTAAATAAATACTCATAGAAGCACTATTTATACCAGCATTAAATTAATAACCTCCAGTATGCCCATTAAAAATAGAAGGGATAAATAAAATTTTTGTATATTCATAAAATGCATGAGAAATAATGACCTTCTACTACACAGAAAAATATGGACATAGTTCACAAATACGAAGTTGAATGAAAAAGCCATGTATAAAAAATCCATATGTAGGTTTTTATTAATAATAGAATTTGGTAACATGCCATATATTCCATATTCAAGTCTCTTAACATCATGTCAAGTTTCTACATGAATGTTCTAGAATTGGATAACTCATTGATTCTGATGGTATTTTGAAACATATAGTGATATGAAATAAAATTAATTACCCCATAGTAGAGTAGAATAATTATCTCCCAACACAAGGAGGGAAAATCCAACTTTTGAAACATAAGATGAACTTTGACAAATGAAGTTTATTTATTTATTTATTTTTTATTTTATTTTATTTTTTTTAACATCTTTATTGGGGTATAATTGCTTTACAATAGTGTGTTAGTTTCTGCTTTATAACAAAGTGAATCAGCTATACATATACATATGCTCCCATGTGTCTTCCCTCTTGCGTCTCCCTCCCTCCCACTCTCCCCATCCCACCCCTCCAGGCTGTCCCAAAGCCCCGAGCTAATATCCCTGTGCCTTGCGGCTGCTTCCCCCTAGCTATCTACCTTACTACGTTTGTTAGTGTGTATATGTCCATGACTCTCTCTCGCCCTGTCAAAACTCACCCTTCCCCCTCCCCATATCCTCAAGTCCGTTCTCCAGTAGTTCTGCGCCTCTATCCCTGTCTTATCCCTAGGTTCTTCATGACACAAATGAAGTTTATTAAGTGCAATTGATATTTGGTGAAAGATCTAGAAATCTTGAAAGATGGGCATAGAGATAGTTTGCTTTGAAACAGCATAGGTGCAGTGACATGTTATTAGTCGTATAGCATTTGAAAGTATGTTGTGTGGTAGAACAATTGGATATGGAGGTTGACTACTAAAACCTACATATAAACATTCAGATCTTGGTTCTGTCAAAAATCTGAACTTTCTATAAGTTACAGTTCTCAAAAATTGAATAGGCTGCCTCCTAATTGAAAAATGTCTCCCAACGTGTATGTTTTAGGCCAAGGTCACAATTCAAGTAATGTAGACGTGGTTTTAAGCACCTTCCAAAGTGCTTTTCCAACCTGAAGTGTTATACAGGTATCTTTAAGAAAAATCCTTTATTTGAATTAACATTGAGCAATTTTACTATTTTTGAGGATTTTTTCCCCCATGCTTCCTTTTATTATCACATGGAGGGTTATTTAACCATTTAAAGAAAAATATTTTAAAAAACGCACATTAAGACAAAACGTGGCGAATCTTCCCCAGAAACTTTAGTAACATTGATGTTGGCAGTATTGGAATAGATGGGGTGTGCAACCGCGGCAGTGCTTGCCTTGTGCACTTATGCTTTAGGCTTTTCTTATGTGTTAATGTGGGTGTTCCAATTCAATCTGAATATAGTGCTATGCATATAATTGTTACTCAATCTTGCCTTCATAATAATTTCTACGTGTGTGACCTACTGAAAAGCAAGCATTTATATCTTTAGGAGGATAAGTGGGAAGTCACAGATTTAGAACAATAATCAACTTGAATTCATGCTGCTAGCACAGGTACAAATTTTTAATATAATCTCAGGCAGGAAAATGCTTTCAAGTATGTTGTCTCAGTCGGGAGTTGAGAGAGCATATGCAGTGGCAGACACCAGCAACGAGCTTTTGGCAGCTTGAGAGATAAAGTCATTACAAACCTGGGTTTTAAACCAAATGTTGTGCTGGTTGTTGTCTCGACTTATGCTTAAAATGCACACTATGTTTTAAAAGTAAGGTTGAAAGCCGCTGACGTAAAACAAATAAATGAGGAAGCTGCCATTTTATATTACCTCTTCTCTACGTAAGTGATAATTGATATTCCAAAGACATAGTTTGCCTTGAATTGAAATTATTTTTATGTTGAGCAATAATGAACTCATCTATGGTCATGTTTTTAAAAGATAATAAATAAGGGAATGAAAATTAACACTCTATGTAATAAAAATTTAGTTACTTGCTCCTGATTGCTCTTTTACATTAAAGACTAGGGACAGAATCCTTTTCTATTTTACCTAAAAAATATGTTTATTGTCAACAATCATACATATATATATATATATATATATATATATATATATATATATATATAAAACACAACTATATAACTCTGAAAACTGCCTACAGTTGTCCCTCAATACCCTTGGTGGACTGGTTCCAGGACCCCCATGGATACCAAAATCAGTGGATGCTCAAATTCCTTACACAATGGCATAGTATTTGCACATAAACTATGCACATCCTCCTGTATACTTTAAATCACCTCTAGATTATAGTACCTAATACAATATAAATGCTTTGTAAATGCTTTGTAAACAGTTGCCGGTTCATGGCAAATTCAAGTTTTACTTTTTGGAATTTTTTTAAAAGATATTTTCCATCCTAGGTTAGTTGAATCTGTGGATGCTGAACCCATGGATATGGAGGGCTGACCATATCATTTCTTAGATTTCTCCGTTAAGACCCGTGAACTTTACCCAAGAAAACAGAGTTCTTTAAAAATTGTGCTAATTGATATTTTGAGAGGAAGAGGCCAATGGGAAATTTCACATTTTGTCCATCAAAAGAAGTAGCAGTGATAAGTTTACCTGCAATGTAAGCACACATTAGCAATCTTATTTTTTGAATAGGAAAATTATATATATACATATATATATATATATACGTTTGTATTTATTTATTTATTTCCCATTCTAAGTTAAGAGATGTAAAAAGAAAGCCATTCACACTGGCATAGGCCAAGATATGAAAGAAAGTATTTCCTCATAAAGTTAGAATCTATATTCATTTTTTAAGTTAAAAATATGAAAGTGCTAGTTGATATCTGAACCATAATTTAATTTCGTTTTTGTCAATATATATTCTTCATGGTCATATTTAAATTGTCAAATAACTAAATGCTCTTCTTAAAAACAAATGAATAATCTTTTATTCATATGAAAATTCTATTCTAGATATAACTGTTCTGCATATTAAAATACTCACAGTGTTAAAAAAAATGGCAAAGAAAAAATTGAGACAAGTTTTGTAAAACTGAGTCTCTTGAACAAGTCATAGAATTAATACGTGAGAGCAGTCTAATGATGTCATAGGAATGTTGTTAGAAATTTATGTATGAGAGTTGGTATGAACAAAATCTTAAAAGCACAGATTTCCTGCAGTTAAATACTTTCTTCAGCATCTATTCTAATTAGGTTTCAAAGCGAACATACCCAGATCTGATGATGTGGGGAAAGGGGGAAGATGATAATTATCAGTGCCAGCTAACAAATGTATAAATTTTGTGGTTATAAAAGTTATGCATATCAGTTATTTAACACTCACCATAGTCCTAAAAAGGACATAAGGTAATGCCCAATAAACAATAGAGTCACATAAATGTTACTGACTCAAGATTGTAGTTTATATAATCACCATTTTCAGCTAAAATAACATGGCTAAAAATTTTGTCTAATACAAAGTAATGAGTTTGGAATCATAGCATAGAGCTAAGATTTCCCAACTTCAATGTTTTTTCCCTCAATCATGCATCCCTATAATTTAGGATAATGACTCCTATTAAATCCCACTTCATTTTCCTTTTACTTTACACCTAAATGAAGGTCAGAAGAGGAGATTGACATAGCATAGAGAATGTAATATTTTCATTTGCTTCAGTTTAAATATTGCTTGCAACTCAAAGTGACAACTAACATCATAGTATTGTATAGTAAGCCCACTGCTTTGAGCTTGTTATGAACCTGGAAAAAGAATTTCCTGTCTGAAGAATCTAAGTCTCTGATTTCACTTGCAATAACTTTGGGCCAAAATATGCTGCTTTGGACAAATAGCATGAAATATAGGATCATTATCAATGGTACCTTCCATTTTTCTAAGAAGATGAGAATTTTTTAATATGTTTGCCAAATGCTACGTATAATATAAAATTCCGCTTTAAATAAATACATTCTTCATTTTCAGATCTAGAATGATTCTCTTTTTCCTGCCTTTGAGTTTTCCACTACAATTACAGTGAACTGTCAGAAGCAAATACACCACTAAGACAACTGAAGCTTTATGAAATATTCCACAGCGGTGTGATACTATAGCCGACTTTGTCTGTCAGCACCATCATTTTATTTCTCATAAACCCTTGCACTTGGGAGAAATAAATGGTCTGCATCATTAATTTCTATGCCCAAATAAAGAGTTTCTCAGCAGGTTGCACATGAGCTACTTAAACTGGAGTGGTGTTAAGAAAGTCATTAATTATCCAGAAATGAATCTTAAGAATGTGAAAATTGGATTTGTGAGAGTCCATATCCTCTGAGTGGGGCTTTCTAAAAGCTGGACAATGATGTACTGGCACCAACCAGAAAAAAAATTAAGTGTTATTTCACACAGGGACTTTAGGCCATAGGTTAGCCATTTAAGGTGATCTTAGAGCAAAGGGTGGGAGTGACACGTGTAATGCATTTCATCTCTGCCTAACCAAAAGTCGTGAGTGGTGTTGGCTATGTACATATGAGATTTAATATGGGATCTAAAATGCACAAAGCAAGCACACTCATCAATTTACCTGGGATTCCTGGATAGTGTCTATTTTTCATCCTTTAGAATAATCAAGTTTTGTAGTACTTAATGTTTGTCCTTTTGTTAGCACTTAGCATATATTAATTCATTTAATACTCAAAACGACACATGAGCTAGGTATCTAATAAAGTCTCCATTTAACAAGTGAGGAAATTACAGCAGAGAGGAGCAAAATTATTTATCAGAGCTGAAATTTGGACCCAGGCAGTAAGGCTCTAGAATCTGTTCTTAACATCTGTCATATCTACTTGCTTTTCTCTAGGCCTGAACGGAGGATCTTTTAGACCTAAGGTCCACCTTTACCAATCTTTTCTGTTCAGCAAATCATCAGTTCTAAGCAGTAAACATTATGAATCCTCTGGTAAAAAATGATAATGTCCAAAAGAGAGTAGTAGGAAATAATTTACTTCTGAATAGGGAAATTTCACAATATCTGGCCTCCTTTGCCGTTTGATTTCATTTTTACTCTACTTGTCTAATAAGAGTGGGCAGAATTTCTTTTGAAAACTTTTAGTTGGAACCCAAAACTCTTCTAGCTTTATAAAGTGACTTGTCAACTTGCTACTAAATGTTTTTTTAATCATTCTTTATTTTAATTTATCTGACAGAAGCCTTGTAAAGAATATACAGATGTAATGAATATTTCATAAAGATATGATTTATTAAGACTTCTCTGCCTTTGCTTCAAAAATTATCGATCCTTCAGAAAGCAAATACACAAAAACTACCTGCTGGTATAGTAACTAAACCAAATCCTCTGAAGGCAAACCCAAATTTCATAATAACTTCTGGGCTTTATAGATCATGAAAAAGATAGTCAATGTTCTATTAATACTTCAGGTAGCAAAAGAATATAGTTCTTAGCTACCACATGTGGCTGTCAGAACTGTCAGCTATGCCACTGTAAAATTATTAATGATATAATTTTTTTATGAGCTCCATGTCTTTTTATATGAAAATAAAATTGATTTAAGATCTAGAGGTAAAGAAAATGCTTATAACAGTTGCTTAGGGTACTTTACCAGTGCCACCAATTTCTTTCTAAATATTCTCTGTAGCTGGTTACTTCACCCTTTGTAATAACATGTATATGTATCTGTCCTATTTGTTTATGAATAGAGTTGCCTCCAAATGATCACCTTTTCTTTTCACTACAATATCAATATTATAGCATGGTCTCAATTCTCTACAGCGACATCAGGCATAATTGGTCACAATCATTAATTATTATTTATAGAATATCCACAAGGTGAATGCCTTAAAGGGCAACAGAAATACCTAAAGCACAAATGAAGATGAATAACTATAATAACTAATTTATCTCCTTCTTCTTTTGTGTGACTCTGATTTAATACCTGACTTATTCTCACGTTGTGATGCACATCACTCTTAAAAAAAATATGCTGTCAAAGGCCAACTTATAATTGCCCCATTGGGGCTGGTGACATTTCCTTATTCCAAATATGCATTAGCATACGTTTATTTTTTACAGATACTTAAGGTAACCAATTAGTTGATGTTTTGGAATACACAAGTAATGATTTTGTTCTGATAGAGGTAGAAATGTACATACGTTACTCTTAGCCAAAAATATTTTTAGGAGAATCTCGAAGTTAAATATTAATGATTTAAATACTGTTTATGCTTGCTGTTTTAAGAATTCTGGTTTGACATTTTTAGTAATATTACTTAAAAGCACAACAAAATAAAAAAATTCTGAATTAAAAATTTTTTGCTACATTCTGCTGGAACAGAATATGCTAAAATTGTATTTCCCTTGGGCGGTAGTTCTCAAAGTTTCATGTTCCTAAGGATATTTTAAAATACAGATTTCTGGGACTTCACCACTAGATGTTTTGATTCATTAGGTCTGAGGTGTGGCCCAAGAATTTGCATCTCTAAAAATTTCTAGGGGATATTGGAACTGCTGGTCCTGGGAATACACTTGGAGCAGTGCTGTCTTAAGAGACTCAAGATGTAAACACATCTAAAGCCTTGTGGAAATAAATGTTCCCATTACAATCACAGTTATTGACATTACTTAAGTAAGCTGACTCTATAGGAGAAGAAAAAAGAAAAAAAAATAGTCTCAGTGTGATCTAATTAGGATTAATATTGTTCATGTCTTGAACATCATTGGATAAGGAAAGAAATCAAATTAAACAGGTAAGAGAAACACACTGCTTTATGCATGTCATATTTCCAACGTAACGTAAGAAAATTAAATGAAGCTGCATTAAGAAATGAATTTTTTAAGTATATAGGCTTTGTGTTTAGATGTTAAAACTGAAATGAGATATTCAGTTAGTTATTTTATGTTTCTTGATAGGCTTTTTAAATAAAATTTATTTGAACAATAAATATATGAGAAAAAAATATTGAAACAAGGGTAATCATTCAGTGTGTAAGATGGGTATTGTAAAAGAAATGCCAGTATAATAATTAAACTTGTATTTTAGAGATTGGCTCCACAGGTGGTGGGATTTTTCAGTCACCAAATATTCTCGATCCACGGGCTCTCTGCAAAATCTACCACCACAGGGTGTAGCTAATGTCAGTGCAATGTAGTTGTGAGAAAGACCGCTAGTAACCACTCATGGATGGCCAACTCATTCTCAGCCACAGCGGGTTTCTAAAAAGCTATTAAGGTTTCTACTGACCGAGAGATCACTTAAATTTCCAAGAAAGAGCTCTTTAATGTGCCACTTCTCTAGTTATGTATAACACCATTCCAACTCCAACTCAATTATTCAGTTTTTTTTTCATTATCAAATTAGAAAACTCCGACTTTTCTATTACCCAGCCACACAACTTTCTATTATACTGGATAGGGAAATTTTAATATATCAGTTTAATCATTCATAAATCACTGTAAGACCTGAGGAAAACAATGGCATTTGCCTCTAATCTGAGCCGAGTCTAGACTGACTTATTCTTTTATTCATTCATTCATTCAATCAATCAACCTAAATTTCATAAATGTCTATTTCCTGCAAGTTTCCAATATAGGCAGTGAGTATACATGGATGAATAACACAGTAGGACAACATGTTTCTTAACCTCAATTAACAAATTGTTTGATGAGGCAAAAGGGAAGATTACAGTGTCACAGTCTGCTGTTTTATTAGGCAGAGACGTGACTAATTCCGACCAACAGCTAATGCTCAGAAACGATTTGGGTCACATTTGAACTAGAGCATTTAACTGCTGTTGCAAGACACTTCAGAGTCCTTTCTATTGCCATTAAAAGAAACTATTTCTCATATTATTTTTGAAATGGTCAAGTCAGTTCTTCTTTGATCTTTCCATTTGCAAATTGTGTTTTTGAGAATATTTTAACTTTGGAGAGTGTATTGTGGAATATATGTCCTTGAGAGCTAGTTTTCCCACCTTGGCCTCATCTGGGGAAAGAGAAAACCAAGGAAATGGGTGAGATGAGCCTTCAAGCTCTGGGTTAATATAATCACTGTGTTCTGCAAACATTAATTTAGCCCAGCACCTAAACTTTCCTAGATATCAGACCCCGAAATGGAGTGGCAAACCTTAGTGTGTAGAGCTGCTTTGCCCTTAACTCTTGGAAAGTCTTATTTTGTTCCTTTGCATGTTACTTTTCTCCTTCCCTATTTTTGTGGACAGAATAAGAGAATAGGTGCTTTGAGGTGGTGCTCCTAATCCCTCCCTGAAAAATGTAGGAGTCAAATCAATTTGTAATGCTTTGCTCAGAGTCCATTGTGATATATCTAAGAACAAGATAAAAGGAAATGTATTTCCAGTATGATATAATCCTAACTTTCCAGAAAGGACAAAATTTTCAGGGACAGATCATCAAAATTTTGTCATATATTATATATAATCAATTCTATGTCATAATTTAAAAAGCAAGACAAAATAGAAGGTAAAAGATTACTATAAAATGGTTAATATGACTACACTAAAAACGTATGATGTTGCAAATATTTAGAAGTTATTACGTTTGTATGTTAAGGATGAATTCAGCAGAGTGAGACTTCCTAAACTAAAACACCTGTCTTACAAAATAAAGTTTGTAGAAATACAAATATTACTATCACTGTGTTATTGAAAATCTTTCAATGGCTTCCATTTTGTCCAATATGAAAATCAAAAATATGAATATACCTTAAGAGCACCTGAATGGTGCTGAAATTTCCTATATTTTCTGCTTTATCTCTCAGGACTCTCCTCCCCATGCATATCTAGCTATGCCAGCCTATTTCACTTTCAGAATTTACCCCATGATTCTTCCCTTATCGGGAATTTGCCCATGTTATTATCTTTTACTGGAATTCTATTACTCTAATGCTCACCATCTCCTCTTTGCCTAGCTAATAAAATGCATTTATGTATCTCTAATACTTAGTACGATGCATGGTAAGTTCTTATGAAGTCTATGTTAAACAAATAGTTTGTGTATACGTTTGTATCTATGTGTAAAAATATATACATATATGTATGTATCTATACAATTTTCAGTAATCAAAAGTACCAATTAACCCTTAAGATCTCAGCTTTTATATCCAGGTTTCCTAGGTTCAAATCCAGGCTCCATCAATTTCTAGCTGTGAGAGTTTAGGCTGTCTCATTTACTTGTAAAATGAGACCAGTAACATACCTACCTCATAGGTTTTAAACACTAAATAGTTTAATTTGTGTAAAGTGTTTAAAATGTTGTCTAGTAGGTGTTGGGTATTCAGTAAATGATAGCTATTATATGATGATAAAAGAATAATACTTATTATTATTATTTATTGTAGTTTCCTCAAGGGTAGTGTTCTTGTCTACCTCAAGGCTTGGTCATGCCCTCTTATATAATCTCCAGAAACCTTGTAGTTTTCCTTTGAAGCATTCATCACTATTTTAATTATATATTACATACATCATCTACTTACTACCTTGCCAAAAACATTGAAAGACACATAGCATTAACCCTATTTATTTTTATCAGAAATATATTGCCAATGCCTTACACAGTGCCTAGTAAGTCCTCAATAGGTATGTTATATAACCATATGCATTAAACTTAAATAGCCACAAAAATACCAAGGAATTCATAAATCTACCAATCTACCTTGATGATAATACTGAGATGAGAATAACATATTTTTCAATTTAATATTTTATAATAAAGTGAATAAAAAGAGGTACATGAACTACTAAAAGTGATCAATTTATTAATTTGGTGGAGAAAAAAAGTTATCTTTATACAACCTGTGATTTTCTGCCTAATTAATTCTTTTCCATTCTTGAGGTTATGTAAATCTTTGTCATAAGTCTCCCAATTTTGTTTAATTCTGAATTGGATTGCAATTTCTGCATAGGCCCCCAAATTCATCAGCTTAAGACAATTATTTCTTACCCCTGACTAGCTAGCAGTTTGGCTGGGGACAGCTTATCTTAGCTGCCTCAACTGGGGCTGCCCTACTTCATGCATCTCTCTTTATCCTTGAACAAACTTACTGGCCTAGGCATATTGTTTTAAAAAATGGTAACAAACAGACAAACAAAAAGCACATAACATAAAATTTGCCATCTTAACCAATTTTAAGTGTAAAGTTCAGTAATGTTAATTATATTCACATTGTTGTGAAACAGATCTTCAGAACTTTTTCATTTTGCAAATCTGAACATTAAACTACTCCCCCTTTCCCACTCTCATCCCTAATAACCACCATTCTACTCTCCATTTCTATGAATTTCACTATTTATACACTTCACATAAGTGAATACAAATACAATATTTGTATTTTTGTGACTGACTTATTACATTCAGCATAATGTTCTCAAGGTTCATCCATGAGATTAGTAGTAGCATATGTCAGAATTTCCCTCCTTTTTAAGGCGGATAATATTCCATTTTAAGTATGTAATACATTTTACTTATTTATTCGTCCACCAATGTATATTTGGGTTGCGTCCACCTCTTGGCTATTGTGAATAATGCTGCTATGAACAAAGATATGCAATATTTCTTCAAGACCCTGCTTTCAATTATTTTGGCTTTAAACCCAGAAATGGGATTACTATAAGACAAGGTATTTCTATTTTTAATTTTTTGAACAAACTCATACTGTTTTATACAACATTTGCACCAGTTTAGAATCCCACAACAGTGTACAAGGGTTCTCATTTTTCCACACCTTTTCAATATTTGTTATTTTCTATTTTTTTGATAGTAGCCATCCTAATAGGCGTGAGGTGATATCTCTTGGTGATTTTGATTTGCATTTCTCTAATGATTAGTGATGTTGTGCATCTTTTCATAAACTTTTTGGCCATTTGTAGGTCTTCTTTGGAGAAATGTCTATTCAGATCTTTCATACATTTTAAAATTGTGTTATTTTGTTGTTGTTGAGTCATAGGAGTTCTTTATATATTCTGGATATTAATCTCTTATCAGATATATGATTTGCAAATATGTTCTCCCATTCTGTAGGTTGCTAGCACAAAAGTTTTTAAGTTTAATGTAGCCCCATTTGTCTATTTTTACTTTCGATTTCTGTGCTTTTGGTGTACTGTCCAAGAAATCATTGCCAAATCCAATATCATGAAGATGTCCTCTATATTTTCTTTTAGGAGTTTTATAGCTTTAGTTCTTATATTGAGATCTTTAATCTATTTTGGGTTAATTTTTGTATATGGAGTAAGATAAAGGTTGAAATTTATTCTTTTACATGGGGATATCCAGTTTTCCTACCAACATTTGTTGAAAAGGCTGTCCTTTCTGCAACTGACTACTCTTGGTACCCTTGTAGAAGTTCATTTGACCATATATGTGAGGGTTCATTTCTTAGGTCTCTATTCCATTCCATTGGTCTAGATGTCTGCCTTTATGCCAGTACTGCACTGTTTTGATTTCTATACCTTTGTTATATGTTTTAAAATCAATAAGTGTGAGTTTTCCAGTGTTGACAAACTTGTTTTGGCTAATTGGGGTCCATAAATATACATTTACATCTAATCTAATTCTGTCAAATAACACTATACCACTTTATGAGGGTACCTTTTAATAATAAAATAATCCTAATCCCTCCCTTCTGTTCCTTGTGTCATTATTGTCATTCACTTCACTTATATACAAGCATACATAAATATAAATATACACACACAAGTATACATAATTGACACATTCTTGGTATGATTGTTTTGAAAAAATTTTATCTGTTACATTAAGAATAAGAAAAATAAAGCTTTTTTTAAACTTTCACTTCTTCCTTCTCCAATGCTCTCTCTTACTTGATGTAGATCCAAGTTTCTAACCTCTACTATTTTTCTTTTTTCTTGAATGAACTTCTTTTAACATTTATTGCAAGACAGGTCTTCTGGGAACAAATTCCCTCAATTTTTGTTGGTTGAGGAAGTCTTTAACTCAGCTTCATTTTTAAAGCATAATTTTGCAAGGCACAGAATTCTAGGTTGCTTGTTTTTTTTTCACTCAACACTTTAAATACTTCACTGTCTTCTTGCTTGCATAGTTTCTGAAGAGAAGTCAGATATAATTCTCACCTTTGTTCCTCTATAGTTAAGAATTTTTTCCTCTGACTTCTTTCAGGATTTCTTTCTTTATCTTTGATTTTCTGTAGTTTGAAAATGATATGTGTAGGTGTAGTTTTTTGACATTTATTCTGCTTGATGTTCTCTGAGCTTCTTGGATCAGTGGTTTTGTTTCTGATATTAAATTGGGGGAATTCTCAGTCATTATTGTTTCAAATATATCTTCATTTTCTTTCTTTCTTTTCCAATATATATTCTGGTATTTTTACTATGCATATGTCACAACTTTTGCAGTTGTCCCACCATCCTTAGATATTTTGTACTAATTTTTGAGGATTCTATTGATATATCCTCTAGCTCAGAAATTCTTTCCTTGGCTATGTCCAGTCTACTAGTAAGCCCATCAAAGGCATTCTTCATTTCTATTACAATGATTTTGATCTCTAGCATTTCTTTTTGGGTCTTTCTTAGGATTTCCATCTCTCTGCTTATAGCTATTGCATGTTTACTATACCCATTAGAGCCCCTAGCATATTAATCTTAGTTGTTTTAAATTTCTAATAATGCCAACAATCCTGCATGTCTGGTTATGATACTTACTCTGTCTCTCCAAGTTGTGTATTTTGCTTTTTGATAAGCTTGTAAATTTTTCTTGCTAGCTGAACATGATGTACTGAATAAAAAGAAGTGCTGTAAGTGGGTCTTTCGTAATGTGGTGGTAAAGTGTGGGGGAAGGAGAAGAATTTTATAATCCTATGGTTAAGTATGATTCTTTAAATGAGACTGGACTATGAATTTCATAAGAATTTCTCAGTTTTTTCCTTCTTCTTAGG
Source organism: Phocoena phocoena (assembly GCF_963924675.1). NCBI lineage: Eukaryota > Metazoa > Chordata > Mammalia > Artiodactyla > Phocoenidae > Phocoena > Phocoena phocoena. The sequence goes on along the minus strand of NC_089220.1, from coordinate 69,969,953 downwards.
TGGAATATGATGGCTAGAATGGGCTGGAGTTGGGTATTTCCCTTTCTCCAGGTCAGCTAGCCTCTGATAATACCCCAGCAGGTTAGGCTGTTTACCTAACTTTAAGTAAAATACTTTACCCTGAGGACAGGCCTTGTTAAGAATAAGAGAGTGCTCTGGCGTATTTCAAAGTTGTTTCTTTTTGTTTCCTCCTACCAGAGCACTAGGGGCTTTTCCTCTAATATTTACTGTGGAAACCTTATCAAGTTCCTAGGGATGAATGTCACAGTATTGTGGGATCCCTTCTATGGCAGGTTCCCCCAGGAGATTTTAACTCTTAGACTTGTCCACACTGAGCCTCCAACAATTCATCAATTACAATTCAGATATCTCCACCCCAGCATTGCTTCGTGTGTCTGTTTCTGGTTTCCACTTGTGAGTCTCTGCTCCAGTAAGCAGTGACTCCCTGTATTTGCCTGTCTGTCTCCCCAGGCATCAGTTTGTCCTGTGTTCTCACTTGTCTTATGGATCCAAGAAAAGCTGTTGATATTTCAGTCTGTTCAGATTTTTACTTGTTAGGATGAAGAGGTGACTTCCATTGTGAGTCCTTAATATGGAAACAGAAACCAGACTCAACAGTTTTATTTTCTTTCTAAATTCTGCTTATAAATTGGACCTGGTTTTTTTATGTGTGTTTTGTTTTGGGTTTTGTTTTTCTGAGCTTACCTACCTCTGTCTTATAGAACCTGATTATATTTGGTCAAAAGAAGCTATTTCATACATTCAACAATCTGTCTGGCAACAACCTTCCTTAAGTACATTTTTAGTTACTGTGGGTGACATAAGACAGGTTTCTATTTTTCAAGCCTCCAGTAATAATATTATTATGTTTTCCTATCTTCACCTGGTTCTCACTTTCAAAGCCAATGTTACATACGATAGCACTCCATTTCTAGTTGCCAGTTTTAATAATGTTTGACTATTTATGCATAACAAACATTCTCACATTCAACTGGAGGTTAGTTGATCTAGGATGGATTCAGTTGAAATGCATCTGCTCCGTATTTTGCTTATACTTCTTGCACCAACGGGCTAGACTATGCATGTTTTTCTTAGGATGGTAGCAGAGGTTCAAGAGAGCAAGATCAATAGTACATGGATTTTTTTTAACCCTTTTGTCTCTTCACACCTGCTATAGTCATATTTGTTCATAACAAATATGAACAACATGACCAATTCTAAAGAAAGCCTGCTTTCTGATCTACCTTCAGCCCACAGAAGTGGAGGATGTTTGAAGTAAATGTTTCTGAAGAGTTATCGAATCTGCAACCACTTAATCCATATTGGTACTATGCTTTTAAATGAAATTTTCATTTACTTCCCTCCTTTTCTCTCTCAATAAACACATAAACACACAGCTACCATATGCAAATAAGGAAAAAGGGGTTCTTTCTTGTGGTTGTATTATCAAACTCAGGTTCGGCTGCTCACCACTCAAAAGCCAGTAATTTGAGAGGCAAGGGTCAGTAGAAAGGAAAGGTGCTTTAATTAGAAAAGCTGGCAATCTGGGGAGATGGTGGACTTGTGTTCAGAGACCTACTCCAAAGATTCTGCTCAGTGATGACAGTTTTTAAAGGGAAAAATGGGGGGAAGAATATCAGTGAATCATCGAGGCAAAAGGTAGGGTTCTGCGTTAATCTCCATTGCATACAGACTGGCTGACTCTTCATTTGTTACCTTGCCCATGTGATCTGCCTGCAGGATTCCTTAGGGGGCTTTTGGGGATAGAGAGCTAATCATTCTTTAACTACTTAATTCTGCATTCTTACTTCTTTTTATCTAGGAAATGAATTGACAGGTTAGTCAAGGCATGGTGTGCATTCAGGAGAGCATAAGTCAGGAGTTAAATTGTCTAATAATCTCATTCCTAATTTATAATTAGGAATATAACCTAATTTATAATTAGGTTCTTTTAAGGTCAGAGGGGAACAGAAATAAGCAAACAGGAAAGAGCCAAAGAACTTCTTTCAATTCCCCACTGTCAGAGCTTCTTTCAGTTCCCCACTGTCAAACATCATTCTATTTCTATGGGATTAGGGGAGAAGATCCACCTTTTGTAACTTCTTCATGTTGACATAGGGTGCTGTATTCTCAAAGTGGAAGATGTCAACATGGGTCTGTAGCATCTCTTTGCTGACAATTTTAGTTGCCTGATTACATATATGGGCAGAGCAAGTTATAATTAATCTGATGCTCACAAAGATATAGATTATTATGAGCAATAATATTAATCCCATGCTCTTGAGGCCAGTTCTTGGAACTGTACTAGCCATAGATGCAGTACTACTCATCTTGTGTCCTAGCTACAGTCTGGTCATCTTGCAGCGATGAAAATAGCTTTTTTTTTCCCCCTCTGGTGGCAGTTATAGTATTTGTAAAACAACTCAGGAATATGCATCAGATACAGAGCCTGTGATGCTAGTGTCCTAATCATTAACTGCTCAGTTTTATACTTGGGGGCAGTGCTGCAGGGTTCTGCTCTATTCCAGATGGATATATTTCTAATACGCAAAGTTTGGTAAGTAAAGTGAGTATTAAATTTTAGGTCATTCTTACCCTTTCACTTATAGGCCCTCATGGATTGAATAAGTTGCACTACCAAATACAGATATCTTATAGGGGCACAAATCTAACAACAAAACTTACAAGTGTATTCTTAACAAGTCGTTGCTTCCTAGACTTAAAACCTGTGGCATGTAAATTCCTGTGCCATCTTCTCTAAACTACATTATTATTATTATTATTTTTGCATCTGAATCACCAATAATGCATTCAAAATAGGATCTTTTACATTGAGAGAACATTATGCTTTGTTACTATGGAAACTATCTCCTCTTCCTGAAAAGCTTTCATAGTCCTCTGTTGTTGTTTTTTTTCCCTCTCTCTCTCTCTGCATGTTTTATGCCTCAGATTCCTCAGCTGCCACTTTGTGTCTGCCTTTGCTCTGATTTTGATTGAGTGGAGTTTTATGACCTTCATACTCCTAGTATAATCATTTCTTTGATCTGAAATTTTGCTTTCTTTTCCAAGAAAGGAAGAGTTTAAGTAATCATTTGTCATTTATTTCTACTATTTTTAATTTTTAGATAGCAAATTGTCAAATCTAAATAAATCTTTTAGAAGAATAAATATTTAAGTAAATAAAATAATTGCTTGTCATTGGACATAGATTATATGATCATCATCCCTCTTTATTTGGAAGTATAAAGCATAAATCAGAACATTTAACTCAGCCAACAAAACCCCTGAAATCCATGATTTTCCCTAAGGCTTTTGTGAGTGATATAAATATGGCCAATAAATTGTGCCAATGGACTGTTTAAAGGATTCAAGACACTCCAAGTGTTGAAACCTGAGAATGCTTCAGGAGAGTATTTTGTCTATAAAAACAGAGCTGACTTGGGAATAAGAAGACAGCAATATGTCCATCAAGATTTTTAGAAAGAAAATGAATCCCCTGAGGGGACCTTCAAGATGGCAGAGGACTAAGACATGGAGAAACACCTTCCTCCCCACAGATACATCAAAACTACATCTACATATGGAAAAACTCCTACAGAAAACCTACTGAATGCTGGCAGAAGACCTCAGACTTCCCAAAAGGCAAGAAACTCCACACATACCTGGGTAGGACAAAAGAAAAAAGAAAAAACAGAGACAAAAGAATAGGGATGGGGCTTCCCTGGTGGCGCAGTGGTTGAGAGTCCGACTGCCGATGCAGGGGACGCGGGTTCGTGCCCCGGTCTGGGAGGATCCCACGTGCCGCGGAGCAGCTGGGCCCGTGAGCCATGGCCGCTGAGCCTGCGCGTCCAGAGCCTGTGCTCCGCGGCAGGAGGAGAGGCCACGGCAGTGAGAGGAAGGTGTACTGCAAAAAAAAAAAAAAAAAAAAAGAATAGGGACGGCACCTGCACCTCTGGGAGGGAGCTGTGGAGGAAAAGTTTCCACACACTAATAAGCCCCTTCACTTGCGGAAATGGGAGTGGGTGGGGTGGGGGGAAGCTTTGGAGCCATGGAGGATAACGCAGCAACAGGGCTGCAGAGGGCAAAGCGGAAGATTCCCGCACAGAGGATCAGTGCTGACCAGCACTCACCAGCCTGAGAGGCTTGTCTGCTCACCCACTGGGGTGGGTGGGGACTGGGAGCTGAGGCTTGGGCTTCAGAGGTCAGATCCCAGGGGGAGGACTGGGGTTGGCTGCGTGAACACAGCCTGAAGGGGGCTAGTGCGCCACAGCTAGCTAGGAGGGAGTCCGAGAAAACTCTGGAGCTCCCTAAGAGGCAAGAGAACATTGTTTCAGGGTGCACAAGGAGAGGGGATTCCAAGCACCACCTAAACAAGATCCAGAGATGGGCATGAGCTGCGTCTATCAGCGCGGACACCAGAGAAGGGCATGAAATGCTACGGCTGCTACTGCAGCCACCAAGAAGTCTGTGTGCAAGCACAGGTCACTATCCACACCTTCCCCTCCTAGGAGCCTGTGCAGCCAGCCACTGCCAGAGTCCCGTGATCCAGGGACAACTTCCCCAGGAGAACACACAGCACGCCTCAGGCTGTTGCAATGTCATACCGGCTTCTACCACCACAGGCTCACCCTGCATACTGTAACCCTCTCTTCCCCTGGCCTGAGTGAGCCAGAGCCCCCTAATCAGCTGCTCCTTTAACCTCCTCCTGTCTGGGTGGGGAAGAGATGCCTTCAGGCGACCTACATGCGGAGGCAGGGCCAAATTGAAAGCTGAACCCCAGGAGCTGTGCAAACAAAGAAGAGAAAGGGAAATTTCTCCCAGCAGCCTCAGGAGCAGCAGATTAAATATCCACATCAACTTGATGTACCCTGCATCTCTGGAGTACCTGAACAGATAACATATCATCCCAAAATTGAGGCCATGGATTTTCAGAGCAACTGTAGACTTGAGGTCTGCTTTCTGCATCTAATTTGTTTCTGGTTTTATGTTTATCTTAGTTTAGTATTTAGAGCTTATTATCACTGGTAGATTTGTTTATTGATTTCGTTGCTCTCTTCCTTTATATATATATTTTCCTTGTTCTCTTTTTCTGAGTGTATATGTGTATGCTTTTTTGTGTGATTTTTGTCTGTATAGCTTTGCTTTTACCATTTGTCCTAGGGTTCTCTCTGTCCATTCATTTATTTATTTATTTATTTAAGTATACTTTTTAGCACTTGTTATCATTGGTGGGTATGTTTTTTGGTTTGGTTGCTCTTCTTTCTTTTCTTTTCTATTACTTTTTAATAATTTTTTAAAATTTTTAAAATTTTATTTATTTTTTTCGTTCTCTCTTTTTTTTTTCTCCCTTTTCTTCTGAGCTGTGTGGCTGACAGGGTCTTGGTGCTCTGGCCGGGTGTCAAGTCTGAGCCTCTGAGGTGGGAGAGCCAAGTTCAGGACATTGGTCTACCAGAGACCTCCTGGCCCCATGTAATATCAAACAGCAAAAGCTCTCCCAGAGATCTCCATCTCAACGCTAAGACACAGCTCCACTCAATGACCAGCAAGCTACAGTGCTGGATACCTTATGCCAAACAACTAGCAAGACAGGAACACAAGCCCACCCATTAGCAGAGAGGCTGCCTAAAATCATAATAAGTTCACAGACACCCCAAAACACACTCCTGGATGTGGTTCTGCCCACCAGAAAGACAAGATCCAGTCTTGTCCACCAGAACACAGGCACTGGTCCCCTCCACCAGGAAGCCTACACAAGCCATTAAACCAACCTCACCCACACCTAAAACTACAAACTGCAGCATGTGAAAAGGAGACCTCAAACACAGTAAGTTAAGTAAAATGAGAAGACAAGAAATACACAGTAGACGAAGGAGCAAGATAAAAACCCACCAGACCAAACAAATGAAGAGGAAATAGGCAGTCTACCTGAAAAATAATTCAGAGTAATGGTAGTAAAGTTGATCCAAAATCTTGGAAATAGAATGGAGAAAATACAAGAAACGTTTAAAAAGGACCTAGAAGAACTTAGCAACAAACAAAAACTGGTGAACAACACAATAAATGAAATTAAAAATTGTCTAGAAGGAATCAATAACTGAGGCAGAAGACAGATAAGTGACCTGGGAGATAAAATAGTGGAAATAATGACTGCAGAGGAGAATAAAGAAAAAACAATGAAAAGAATTGAGGACAGTCTCAGAGACCTCTAGGACAGCATTAAAGGCACAAACATTTGAATTATAGGAGTCCCAGAAGAAGAAGAGAAAAAGAAAGGGACTGAGAAAATATTTGAAGAGATTATAGTTGAAAACTTCCCTAATATGGGAAAGGAAATAGTCAATCAAGTCCAGGAAGTGCAGAGAATCCCATACAGGATAAATCCAAGGAGAAACATGCCAAGACACATATTAATCAAACTCTCAAAAATTAAATACAAAGAAAAAATATTAAAAGCAGCAAGGGGAAAACAACAAACACGTACAAGGGAATCCCCACAGGTAAACAGCTGATGTTTCAGCAGCAACTCTGCAAGCCAGCAGGGAGTGGCAGGACATATTTAAAGTGATGAAAGGGAAAAACCTACAACCAAGATTACTCCCCTAGCAAGGATCTCATTCAGATTTGATGGAGAAATTAAAACCTTTAGAGACAAGCAAAAGCTAAGAGATTTCAGCATAACCAAACCAGCTTTACAACAAATGCTAAAGGAACTTCTCTAGGCAGGAAACACAAGAGAAAAAAAGCCCTACAATAACAAACCCAAAACAATTAAGAAAATGGTAATAGGAACATACATATCAATAACTACCTTAAATATAAAAAGATTAAGTTCTCCAAACAGAAGACATAGACTGGCTGAATGGATACAAAACAAGACTGTATATATGCTGTCTACAAGAGACCCATTTCAGACCTAGGACACGTACAGACTGAAAGTGATGGGATGGAAAAAGATATTCCATGCAAATGGAAATCATATCAAAGCTGGAGTAGCAACTCTCATATCAGACACAGTAGCCTTTAAAATAAAGACTACTACAAGAGACAAAGAAGGCCACTACATAATGATGAAGGGATCAATCAAAGAAGATATAACAATTGTAAATATTTATGCACGCAACATAGGAGCACCTCAATACATAAGGCAAATGCTAACAGCCATAAAAGGGGAAATCAACAGTAGCACAAACATAGTAGGGGAATTTAACACCCCACTTCACCAATAGATCATCCAGTATGAAAATTAATAACAAACACAAGCTTTAAATGATACATTAAACAAGGTGGACTTAATTGATATTTATAGGACATTCTATCCAAAAACAACAGAATACACTTTCTTCTTAAGTGCTCATGGAACATTCTCCAGGATAGATCATATCTTGGGTCACAAATCAAGCCTTGGTAAATTTAAGAAAATTGAAATCATATCAAGTATCTTTTCAACTATCTTTTCAAGGTACTTTTCAAGTATCTTTTATAGCAATACAATCCTACCTCAAGGAACAAGAAACATCTCAATTAAACAACCTAACTTTACACCTAAAGCAATTAGAGAAAGAAGAACTAAAAAACCCCAAAGTTAGCAGAAGGAAAGAAATCATAAATATCAGATCAGAAATAAATGAAAAAGAAATGAAGGAAACGATAGCAAAGATCAATAAAGCTAAAATCTGGTTCTTTGAAAAGTTAAAAAAAAATTGAAAAACCATTAGCCAGACTCATCAAGAAAAAAAAGGGAGAAGAGTGAAATCAACAGAATTAGAAAAGAAAAAGGAGAAGTAACAACTGACATTGCAGAAATACAAAGGATCATGAGAGATTACTACAAGCAACTATATGCCAATAAAATGGGCAACCTGGAAGAAATGGACAAATTCTTAGAAAAGGACAAATTTTGAGACTGAACCAGGAAGAAATAGAAAATATAAATAGATGAATCACAAGCACTGAAATAGAAATGGTGATTAAAAATCTTCCAACAGGGCTTCCCTGGTGGCGCAGTGGTTGGGAGTCCGCCTGCCGATGCAGGGGACACGGGTTCGTGCCCCGGTCCGGGAGGATCCCACATGCCGCGGAGCGGCTGGGCCCGTGAGCCACGGCAGCTGGGCCTGCGCGGAGCCTGCGCGTCCGGAACCTGTGCTCCGCAACGGGAGAGGCCACAGCAGTGAGAGGCCCGCGTACCGCAAAAAAAAAAAAAAAAAATCTTCCAACAAACAAAAGCCCAGGACCAGATGAATTCACAGGCAAATTCTATCAAACATTTAGAGAAGAGCTAACACGTATCCTTCTCAAACTCTTCCAAAATATGGCAGAGGGAGGAACACTCCCAAACTCATTATTTCAGACCACCATCACCCTGATATGAAAACCAGACGAAGATGTCACAAAAAAAACTACAGGCCAATATCACTGATGAACATAGATGCAGAAATCCTCAGCAAAATACTAGGAAACAGAATCCAACAGCACATTAAAAGGATCATACACCATGATCAAGTGGGTTTATCCCAGGAATGCAAGGATTCTTCAATATACACAAATCAATCAGTATGATAAACCATATTGACAAATGAAGGAGTAAAAACATATGATCATCTCAATAGAGGCAGAAAAATCTTTTGACAAAGTTCAACACCCATTTGTGATAAAAACCCTCCAGAAAGTAGGCATAGAGAGAACTTACCTCAACATAATACAGGCTGTATATTACAAACCCACAGCCAACATCATTCTCACTAGTGAAAAACTGAAACCATTTCCACTAAGATCAGGTACAAGCCAAGGTTCCCCACTTTTACCACTATTATTCAACATAGTTTTGGAAGTTTCAGCCACAGCACTCAGACAAGAAAAAGAAATAAAAGGAATCCAAATCAGAAAAGAAATAAAGCTGTCATTGTTTGCTGATGACATGATACTATACATAGAGAATCGTAAAGATGCTACCAGAAAACTACTAGAGCTAATCAATGAATTGGTAAAGTAGCAGGATACACATAATTAATGCACAGAAATCTCTTGCATTCCTATACACTAATGATGAAAAATCTGAAAGAGAAATTAAGGAAACACTCCCATTTACCAACAAAAAGAGTAAAATATCTAGGTATAAACCTACCTATGGAGACAAAAGACCTGTATGTGGAAAACTATAAGACACTGATGAAAGAAATTAAAGGTGATACAAACAGATGGAGAGATATACCATGTTCTTGGATTGGAAGTATCAACATTGTGAAAATGACTCTAGTATGCCAAGCAATCTACAGATTCAGTGCAATCCCTATCAAACTACCACTGGCATTTTTCACAGAACTAGAACAAAAAAATCTTACAATTTGTATGGAAACACAAAAGACCCCAAATAGGCAAAGCAATCTTGAGAAATAAAAGTGGAGCTGGAGGAATCATGCTTCTTGTCTTCAGACTATACTACAAAGCTGCAGTAAATCAAGACAGTATGGTATTGGCACAAAAACAGAAATATAGATCAATGGAATAAGATGGAAAGCCCAGAGGTAAACCCACGCACATATGGTCACCTTATCTTTGATAAAGGTGGCAAGAATGTACAATGGAGAAAAGACAGCCTCTTCAATAACTGGAGCTGGAAAACTGGGCAGCTACATGTAAAAGAATGAAATTAGAACACTTCCTAACACCATACACAAAAATAAACTCAAAATGGATTAAAGACCTAAATGTAAGGCCAGGCATTATAAAACTCTTAGAGGAAAACATAGGCAAAACACTCTATGACATAAATCACAGCAAGATCCTTTTTGACCCGCCTCCTAGAGAAATGGAAGTAAAACCAAAAATAAAAAAATGGGACCTAATGAAACTTAAAAGCTTTTTCAAAGCAAAGGAAACCATAAACAAGATGAAAAGACAACCCTCAGAATGGGAGAAAATATTTGCAAGCAAAGCAACTGACAAAGGATTAATCTCTGAAATTTACAAGCAGCTCATGCCACTCAATATCAAAAAGACAAACAACCCAATCCAAAAATGGGCAGAAGACCTAAATAGACATTTCTCCAAAGAAGATATACAGATTGCCAACAAACACATGAAGCGATGCTAAACATTATTAATCATTAGAGAAATGCAAACCAAAACCACAGCAGTCAGAATGGCCATCATCAAAAAATCTAGAAACAATAAATGCTGGAGAGGGTGTGGAGAAAAGGGAACCCTCTTGCACTGTTGGTGGGAATGTAAATTGATACAGCCACTGTGCAGAACAGTATGGAGGTTCCTTAAAAAAACTATAAATAGAATTACCATATGACCCAGCAATCCCACTCCTGGGCATATACCCTGAGAAAACCATAATTCAAAAAGAGTCATGTCCCACAATGTTCATTGCAGCTCTATTTACAATAGCCAGGACATGGAAGCAACCTAAGTGTCCATCGACAGGTGAAGGGAAAAAGAAGATGTGGCACATATATACAATGGAATATTACTCAGCCATAAAGAGTAACAAAATTGACTTATTTGTAGTAAGGTGGATGGACCTAGAGTCTGTCATACAGAGTGGAGTAAGTCAGAAAGAGAAAAACACCGTATGCTAACTCATATATATGGAATATTAAAAAAAAATTCTGAAGAACCTAGGGGCAGGACACTAATAAAGACACAGACGTAGAGAATGGAATTGAGGACATGGAGACGTGGAAGGGTAAGCTGGGACGAAGTGAGAGTGCGGCATGTGGCATGGACCATATATATACTACCCAATGTAAAATAGAGAGCTAGTAGGAAGCAGCCGCATAGCATAGGGAGAGCAGCTCCGTGCTTTCTGTCCAGCTAGAGGGGTGGAATAGGGTGGGTGGGAAGGAGACACAAGAGGGAGGAGATATGGGGATTATGTATATGTATAGCTGATTCACTTTTTTTATACAGAAGAAACTAACACACCATTGTAAAGCAATTATACTCCAATGAAGGTGTTAAAAAAATAAAAGAAAATGAATCCCCTATCTTCTGTAATGTTTACTAATGAAATATGAGATCATACTCAGAATTTGAAGATCATTTTCAGTTAGGAACTAAAGATATATCCATAGTGGAATTTTGATAAGGACAATGTAGAGCGTGTCAATCCAATTTTATACAGAGTTGGGACATGCCTTTTAATTATTCATATACATTTTTGTTATGCTGACTTACTGTTTGGAGCACAAAAGAATGGCTTTTGTTTGCTTAGAATGGTTAATTTCATGTGTCAACTTTGCTAGCCTTCGGTGTCCAGCTGTTTGGTCAAACACTAGTCTAAATGTTGCTGTGAAGGTATTTTATAGATGTGATTAACACTTATAATCAGTTGATTTTAAGTAAAGGAGATTATCTGCAATAAAGTTAGTAGGCCTCTTTTAATCAGTTGAAGGTCTTATAAGTAAAAGGTGAGGTTTCCAGGAGAAAAAGAAATACTGCCTCAAAACTGTAACAGAAATCTTACCTAAATTTGCAGTCTTGTCAGTCTGCCCTCTAAATCTTGGATTTAACACTGGGTTTCCATCCTGCTAGCCTGCCCTTCAGATTTTGGACTTGTTGGTCTTTAGGATCACCATCAGCCAATTCCTTAAAATAAATCTCTTTCTTTATATACTTATATCTCACTGGTTCTATTTTTCTGGAGAACTATTAAAGAAAAAAATATTCTGACACTTGTTAAACTGGTCAGGAAGACTTAATTTTAAGACTATTGCAACAGGGGAGAAAGATCAGACTCAACTCCAAATACAGCAAAGACAAGGGGAATTTATGGCCAAGGAGCTGGGTGGGTGAGTGAGGGAGGTCAGTGGATGGAAAATCACTAAGAAGAAAAATAAATGTGGGTGCAGTTCTTGCTAAACCAACTTAACAGAATTTTCACTGAAAGCAAGCCAGGGTGGTCAGATATGAAGGGTTGGGGAGATTCTCATTAAACTGATTCAGCAGGATTCTTGCTAAAAGTGGATTTGGTCAGGACACAGAAGCCCAGTGCTGATATCAAGTTCAGAAGAGGGCTCACAGGAGCATAAGTAAAGCAGGGTCAAGAAGAGGGTCTTTGTGAGACCCCTGACTAACATAGTGAGTGATTTTCCCTAAGATATCTTCTATTATACATCTAAAAAGCATAAGCATATTTTAGCTACATTTTCTGGGGGGACATGAAGTATGACATGAAACATAAGTCTTATTTTAAAAGCTTGTGTGTATGCACTAAAATTTGAGAATTTCAACTCTTCTATAAATAATTGGCTAAACAAGTATTTTAGCATCCATGGAAATATCTACTTGCCCACAATGAATAAAAATTTAGTATCTATGAGGGTTAATGTAGGATAATTTTATTCATTTTTCAAGCCGAGTGTATTTTAAATATATGGACCAAGTTTTAAACTTACTGTGTAGAATGGTAAACTGTGTTCTCTTTCTTACTATGTCAAATAATAGCATTGTAAGTTGTAAAATATTTCTTTAAGTGGCAGCAGCTGGCTTACTGCTATGTAATGTGCAGTCTCAGCCACATCCATTATTTTGAAATTCCTAGAATTGGAACTGAAAATAAGAGCAGATAAAACTTTATTAATAAATACACAAAAATGTACTCAAATATAGGCACATAATTCTAAGGAATAGTTTAATAGTATATGTGAAGACCAACTAAGTGCTACAGTTGTAAATACTCATCTCTGCCCTACTATCTATAACAGTGAACCATTTTTACTATCAAGATGAAGAGGTAATAATAGTATCAAGGGATTCTATGTAAATGAATCTCATAGGTACTGTAACAGCACATAATAGAAATGAGTTTCTCACCTGGTAAATGACTTTCTAAAAGGCCAGTAGTGGCACAAATTCAATTATTTCAAATCTGTGAGTTTCTTTCCTCTCTACTAGTTAGTATGTCTTTTTTGTTTCCTTGATAATAGAAAAGTGTTTGTAACATAGTAATGGAGAAAAAATTATGGATGGCTGATATAGGAAAGTGAGAAATGGAATATATCTTATTATATATTGCAAATTTGCCACTCTTCTTTGAAGTGATGGGCGGGGATTTCTAAGACAGTAAATGACCAAGAGGCGTCATGTGCATTTATTATATTGTTTTAAGAGAGTGCATGAATAGGTGAATTTTTTTGTCAACTTGGTACTTTCCTGTACAGTATTTCAGATCCCAAGTATTTGCTGAAAAATAAGTCTTTGTAAGTGATATGAAGTGAAGCCACCAACCACAGGACTTAAGCAGATTACTGTGAAGAACTACATTAAAAAATAAACCTAAAAATCTATCCACCTTTACACTACAAAAAACTAAACATATTTAACATATTAAGATACATCATGATCTCCAAATAAATATAACTTACAAAATTTCAAAGGTTTTATTTTTTAACCAGACCTTTTCATGATACCAGTGCCTATAGAATTAAATGTTATAGATTGCATTATTGTAACCAAGTATTGGCTCCCTTGCCTGTAGGAAGGTGTCTTATTCTTACCAGGCACTATGTAACTGGCAGAACTTCATTGTAAAAGGAGAATATATTCTTGTCCCATGGACAAGCCTTGGACATAAGACTCATTTTGTCCAATAGAATGTGGACAAAAGTGATATAGGAATAGTTGGAAGCAAAGCTATAAGAAGCATCTCATGGATTGTCCACATGCTTTTCCTCTGCCAAGAGACCAGGACAGAGGTAATCCTTTTAGCCTAGATCATAGAATGAATAGCAGCCTGGAACAGAGCTACAGGCAATCCTCAAAAGGCATGTACCATGAGAGAAAATAAACTCCTCTTGTCGATTGCTAAGATTTTTTGGGTTATTTTTACCACAACATAATTTAGCTAAATCTGTTGGCTGCATATACTTTGAGAGAAATTCATCCTAAATGAATGTTTGTATACTATGTAGGAATAAAATTTACAAATTTAATTTTTAAAGTATAACACCACTATAAATACAATCATCCAAGTGTATATTGATGTTATAAATTTATCTTAGTATATTAGGCTCCAGGTATCATACAGTGTAAAAAAGACACAATCTGGCTTTAAGTTGATTCAAGACAAATAGAGAATACCAGTTTTGAACAATGGGAATACATTATTTAAATGCAGAATTTTATAAACAATATTCTTCACATATTAAATATAAACATTATAAAATTGTATCTATTTATAATGAAGATTCTGTATCAATACTGAAGATAGCATTAGTTAACATGATGTTATAGCAATAAAATTAGAAAAACTGTCTAAATGTTAGTAATCAGCATACCTATCATATATATATATGTATATATATATATACATATATATATAGGTACCTACAACTTCAATCAAAAAGTGTTACTAAATTGTTGATGGTAACTCCATTCTCAACCTCATCCAAATAGTGTTAATTCTACTGTTAATGGTTTCTCATTGTCTCTGCAGTAAATCTTAGAGTCTTGGCCAGACACTCCAGGCATTAGTCCTGAATTATTTTTCTGAATCTAATGGGAAAAGTTGTTTTCTTGTATTATTTTTCCTGACTCTCACATTTCTAGCCAAACTAGTGATTTTCTAGCCTATCTAGGGTTTTCTGATAAAATGCAAAACCCAATTCTTTTTCTTTTTAACATCTTTATTGGAGTATAATTGCTTTACAATGGTGTGTTAGTCTCTGCTTTATAACAAAGTGAATCAACTATACATATACATATATCCCCTTATCTCCTCCCTCTTGCGTCTCCCTCCCACCCTCCCTATCCCACCCCTCTAGGTGGTCACAGAGCACAGAGCTGATCTCCCTGTGTTATGTGGCTGCTTCCCACTAGCTATCTATTTTACATTTGGTAGTGTATAAAAGTCTACAAACAATAAATGCTGGAGAGGGTGTGGAGAAAAGGGAACCCTCTTGCACTGTTGGTGGGAATGTAAATTGATACAGCCACTGTGGAGAACAGTATGGAGGTTCCTTAAAAAACTAAAAATAGAACTACCATACAACCCAGCAATCCCACTACTGGGCATATACCCTGAGAAAACCATAATTCAAAAAGAGTCGTGTACCACGATGTTCATTGCAGCTCTATTTTCAATAGCCAGGAGATGGAGGCAACCTAAGTTTCCATCGACAGATGAATGGATAAAGAAGATGTGGCACGTATATACAATGGAATATTACCCAGCCATAAAAAGAAACAAAATTGGTTATTTGTAGTGAGGTGGATGGACCTAGAGTCTGTCATACAGAGTGAAGTAAGAAAGAGAAAAACAAATACGGTATGCTAACACATATATATGGAATCTGAAAAAAGAAAAAAAATGGTTCTGAAGAACCTAGGTGCAGGACAGGAATAAAGATGCAGATGTAGAGAATGGACTTGAGGACATGAGGATGGGGAAGGTTAAGCTGGGAAGAAGTGAGAGAGTGACATGGACATATATACACTACCAAAACCCAATTCTTGATACCAATTTTTCATGCTTTTCCATTTTAGGATGTCCCATACTTCTTTTAATGGGATGCTTATCATTTTTTTTTCTTTTTGTCTCACTCTATTTATTCTTCATGTCTCAGTATCAATATGACGCTCTCAATGAAAACTTATTTGATCCCACCAGCTGGAAGCAATAACTGCATGTGAAAATTAGGACTCTTATAGGACTAATACTTTCTCCTTTACACTTTAACTTTATGCACTTGCCATCCATTCATAAATCCAAATTTATGCCATCCATAAATTTCTGTTATGCTGAAATTTCTTTAAGGGTAGTATTTGCTCTTTATATTATAGTCGGATACTGGGCTAGGTTTTACAGGTCAAGTTCTATTTTCTACATATCCCATAATAGAATTCCATGTTATGCATGGTGTGCACTAGAGCATATTGAATAAATGAATGAATAGGAGTTGTCATGCCCTGTGCAAAACTATTATCTCTTTTCTTACAGTGTACCACTTAAAAGAGTATGAGAATTTACTGACACATTGCATCTCATACTGATTCTACAGTTTTGTAGGTTAAAAATGAATTTTATAGGTATGATAAGGATTAGAAATTGGTAGGCCTTTTCTGGTACTACTAGGCATTTTCACATGCTTGACTGAATTACCAGATATAGAAAACTTACTTTTTCATAATAACTGATTATCAGCTATGGATAAAAAATAAATTTCCCAAGTTTTATTTAATTCCCCTGAATTGGATATAAGGGAAGTTATATATCCACCTCTGAACACTTTTCTTTGGCTAGAAATAGTTTATAAAACATATGTCATTCATTTATTTGAACATTATAATTTTAGTATTTGTCTACACTTTATTATTTTTCTTTTCTGAAACAAAAATAAATTTTGCTAAATTTCTGGAAAAGATATTTTTTCTTTGCCTCATGTATCAAAATACCCTAAAAGAAAAATCATTTATTTAACAATCATGTAAGGTAATAAATAACAGTGTGAGTTTTACGTTCTACACTTTCATTTAAATTTTCCTTTCATGGACATTAACATAAATATAAGAGCACATACTGTTATTATTCTTCCTCAGAGATACTGAATGAAAATCTAGCCATACAAAAATTAGATGAATATACTTAAATAATGTTGGTTATCTATATTTGATAATGATACTATAAAAATTTTACTCTAAGACTTTTGTTAATATTATCAAATATATGTAAAAGAGATGAAAAAATTTTGATTTAGATTTCTGTTCCTAACACTTGTATTGGCCAAATTGATGGCTTCTTACTAGAGTATAAAAGAAAAAATTAAAAAATCATAACAGGACAAACTGAAAAAACAAACAATGGAGAATAGGGCAGGAGAAAAAGTTGAATATTGGAAAGAAAGTAGTGAGCAAAAAATCAATTCAACTCGTAGTACTCTTTCAGAAGGGGAGTTTGGAAAGAAGTAGTCATGAAGTTAAAATCATTAGTAAACTTACTTTGTGCATTTCTCTAAAGGTAAAAGGACAATTAGAAATACAATTAGAATTAAAATTCTTCTTAGAGCTTCTTCTGAGTTTGCCTATACTAGTTTTCTATTACTGCCATACAAACCACACCAACTTGGCAGCTTAAAACAACACCAACTTACTACCTCACAGCTTTGTGGCTTCGAAATCTGACATGGGTCTCACCAGGCTAAAATCAAGGTTAATGTAGAGCTATATCTGTAGTGAAGGTTGTGAGGAAAAACAATTCTATTTGGTTGTTAGCCAATTTCAGTTCTTTGCAGTTATAGGACTCATGTCCCCATTTCCTTGCTGACTCTCAGCCAGAGACCTCCCTTAGCTATAAGAAGCTTCTCTCTGCTCTTTATGTACGGGCCCCTGCATCTCAGAATCAGCAATGACAATTGAAATCTTTCTCATGCATGGAATCTTCTTGACTCTTTTTTTGCTGCCAAGGTTTCCAAAGACTTTTTATTAACTTGAAGACCAAGGAAATAATGTACCATGAATTTAATCTGAAAAATAATAGAAAATTCTAGTGTTCGTGGACATAAGCCCACTCTTACCTGATTATGTAGCTATGGGACACAAGTATTGCTTCAATGGATATTTTTTTAAAAATTTATCCGTATGCTGAAATTGGTCTCAATATGTTGTTTAATAGATAAAGGCAAGATTAATAGGTAGACAGATGAACAGAATAATTAGCAAGCTTGATTAAACCACATCCAGAATCTGCACGTAAGAAAGAGAAAATACATAGAATAGCATAAACAGAAGTGTTTAGCTGCTGTAATTCTTTGAAGAAAAGTAGATATTCTTCTCTGTTTATGTCATTCTGTTTTGGGTATATATCCCTGCTTTGATAACATCTTCAGGAAACTATCACAACACTGACTAATACATATATCTTTTTAAAATTTCAATGCATTTGTATATTTCTTTGTTTACTTTCATTAGCAGTTCCATCACACATCAGGGCAAAATAAAATGGAGTACTGAGGCCCTTAATCCTCTGCCAACTAACACTAAAATCTACTACATCCCTTTGTTTTAAATTAAACCTTGAACCAGATAACTAACTAAAAGAAGATAAATAAAGGAAAGAAATATTTTGTGGCAGAAGTCGTCATTTATAGTAACAAGTATGACAAGAGCTTTAGAGAATACTGAGAGGACTTTTCATTTGGGGGCTTTGTCTTTTGTTTCAGGCAAGTCAGTTTTAGAAGACAGATTCTTCCCAAGAGGTAATAAATGATCTTGTTTTACTCCTTAGAAGAATGTAGATGGTATTGAAGAAGCTGAACACATTTATAGGGTGCTCAAACTTACTGATACAGATCTGACAAAGTAGTTGAATCCTATAGATTGAACTGTATGATCCAGATAAGTTTAAAGCATGTGTCAATGTGACTAAAATCACAAGGTCTAAACAAGTGAGGATTACAAATTTGCCAAGAATCAGTCCTCCCCAAAAAACACAATCCTGATGTGATTTAAGTAAGGCAAGTTTCACTTTACTTCTATTTTTTGATTAAATGTCTATAATGTATTAAAATGAAATTAGGCAAAATCATCTTTACTATTTATCATCATGATAAGATACTTCATGAACACCCTCAAATCAAACGTAATCATATACAACAAACGCAGACAATTGGCTTTCATTTCAAATCTGAAGTATTTACTCCTTCCAACAAAATGGAATGAACACTGAACTTACAAAGTATATTTTTCATTTTATAGTAATGTAAGAGATTATCACCATGAACCCTAGAGTAAATCTTACTGTCTAATAAGTATTAATCACTTGAAAGCTAGAAAAGTTGATTTCAGGCACAAAAGGGACAAAATTGCAATCACTTATGTTATTTTAAAATATTATTTAGTAAATAATACCTATGTAGTGATATATAGAAATATTTAGTATTACTCTTCTTGGAAATGGTAGGGAGAGAAGGAGGAAAAATAGAATCAAATGGAATATGGACAGAATTTTGGAACATGTGTACATATAGGGTAATTTATGTTCCTCTAAAACTTATCCCTTCAATTCAGCAACACATATATAAAAATACGTTTATACGTGTGTACATATTCATGTAGAAGTAATGAAAGACTGTATTTTTTGCTTGAATCAATCATGGATGGGCAGGTATAGATATCCATATACTTTAAGAATATCAAGCCAAGTATAAATGAAAGGAAGAATGGATAGAGGACATCTGTGTCTATACTGATGTAATATTTCTTGATTCATATTTTTCATTCTGAAGTCCTCATGTACAGATGTTAAGAATTTAACATCTTTCTGAAACATCAGGCCTGTCAGCTTCAGTGAAGGATAATGCAAATTGCAATAATTAACTCAAAATATCAAAATCATGTGGGAAAATACTGAATTTGAAACAGGAAGTAAATATTCTTTCATAGAAGGAAGAACATGTCTTCCAAGGGGAATGGGGAGGGTTTCAGGTACATAGTGTATTTGCGTGGGGTAGGAGGTAGAGTAGTGCATATTATAAGTGGAATTTACTCTCTTAAACCTCATTCAATACATTGAAGTATTGAGTTTTGTTATTATCAAGATTAATAAAAATATCAGATCTGTAGAAAACCTACAGGGTTCAAATCTGAAAGACCGATACACGCAGGCAACTTTTTCAGGATGCTTAGACTTGTGCCAATATAAATGTCAAGGGAACCAGAAAGGTCATATACAATCAGATCCTACACACAAAGAGGATAACAAAAACAGGAATGGTGATATCCGTGACTGTTTAAAAATAAGGTACTTGTGCAATGTAATTGAATATAGAGACACCCATAGGCAATTTAACCTAAGAAAATTCACCACGGTGTCATCTACACACAAAATATCTTATCTAAAATATGAAATATATCCTTTACTCTTGGAGCAAAAAATGATTTTTTTGACAATTAGTAATGTATTTAACATGCATTTAATTTGATCAACTAGTACACTGATCTCCAAAAGCAAAGATAATCCCTCTCAACACATGAGTAAATTGCTATCAAGAAAGGATTTCTCACTTAAGATATAATAAAACTCCATGGATTCATGTAGCATTAGTTTGCAATTTAATCCCCACCCTCATGCTTGATATAACGAAAAAAATAACTAATTGTTGGTGAGATAATAAGAGAACCTAGCAATCTTATAAATAATTGTCAGAAGTGTAATTCCTGCATTCACTTTGGAGAACTATTCAACAATATCTAAACAATATAGTACTTGTAGTTTTAGATAGATACTCAAGAGAAAGGAGTGCATATTTGCACAAAGGGCACATAAAAATTGTTCATAACCGTTTTATTCATAATAGCCATGTATTAGAAACAAACCAAATATTCATCTAGTGGAAAATTGATAAACAAATTGTGATATATACGTAAAATGGGATTTAGCACAGAAATTAAAAAATGTACTAGTGATACACACAATAGGAATTAATTTTTTAAAAAGCTTTATTTAACAAAAGAAGATAGGCACAATTAGGTTATGTTTCCATTTACGTGAAGTGCAAGAAAAGACAAAACATGTATAATTAGAGAAGTCAGAATAGTGGTTATTAATAAGGGGCATAAGGAAACCTCCTAGGAGTGATAGAAATGCTCAGTCTTAGTCTCTCAGGTGGTTATGTGGGCGTGTGCCTATGTAAAACACATGTAGCTATACATCAAATTGTGTGCATCTTACTATATGTAAGTCGTATCATTTAACAAAGAAATACTTAGATTATGAATACTTTATGAAAACGAATTTACAAATTAAGTTGACTCATCATACTAGAAAAATACAACACTTTGAAAGAGATGCATTAAGAAGTAGGAGACTTAATTAGGTCTATAACTATTAAGTAATTGAAATATTAATTTAAAATTTCTCCCAATAAAACTTTGGGGATCATATGTCTTTGCCAGTGAACTCTACCACAGTATTTGAGAAATAATTGATAAAAACAAAGGAGACATTATCTAAATCATTTATGAGACCCACATCATCTTCATAATCAAAACCTTAAAAGTAAATCATAGGGGCTTCCCTGGTGGCGCAGTGGTTGAGAGTCCGCCTCCCAATGCAGGGGACACCGGTTTGTGCCCCGGTCCGGGAGGATCCCACATGCCGCGGAGCGGCTGGGTCCGTGAGCCATGGCCGCTGAGGCTGTGCATCCGGAGCCTGTGCTCCACAACGGGAGAGGCCACAACAGTGAGAGGCCCACGTACTGCAAAAAAAAAAAAAAAAAAATGTAAATCGTAGCATGGGATATTATATGCCAATCATACATTCTAAGTATAGACCCCTTAGGATTATACAAAAATGCAAAAAATCAGAGCAAAGATATTTGAAACATGACATTAAATATGAAGATTTAGAAACTCATTATTCATGTTCTAGGTTAATAAATTTAAAAATGACTTGGAAGTTGAATGTTAATTTATGAATTTCTGTTGAGAGAGAAGGAGAGAGAGGGGACGAGATCAAAGAGGCAGAGACAAAAAGAGGTTTGGGCTTTTGTCATTTTCTTCACTTAGTGGTTTACCCATGAAAATGATATCTAGTTCATGTTTTTAACTGCACGCACACACACACACACACACACACACACACACATACACACACTCTTGTATGTATACCACACAAATATAATACTGTTAAGTAGTTTTTTTTTTCCATTTCCATCAATTTCTTAAATGTAATGTGTTATAACATTTGATTTTTTTCACTCAACATCACACATTCTGGATACCTGTGTGGCTATATATAGAGCTAGTTCATGGATTATAACTGCTGAATATGAATAGAAAAATTTGCCAAAAATGTATTTTCTCATTCTTCTAATTACTGGCATCTCACTTATATCCAATATTTTTCCATTACAAATAATGCTGCTGTGAACATCTTTGCACATGACTCATGTTCTTTGGGACGTATAACTAGATATGGAGTTTCTTGTCTGTACAATATATGTGTGCTGGAACTTGATTAGATGTTGCAAAATTGATCTCCATAAGGATTTTACCAGTTGTCTCCATAACTGACAGTGATTGAAAACTCCTGTTCTCTTATATGCAAAAAGAGGTGTTTTAATGTAGGGGGACAAAATGTAGATTGGAGTTTGAAAAAGAGAAAGCGGGAGGCGGAACGTAGAAACTTTGAACACAAACATCTATTTTGTGATGGATGCCATAGGAGAAAAGAGAAAGTCATTTATATTATCAATTATTTTCTAGGCATTGAGGTAACAGCAGTGGACAGAAAAGACAAATTTCTGCCTTTTTGGAGCTTACTCTGTTGTCAGGGAGACAGAACGTAAATAAATATATAGTATAATGTCGTTGATAACTGTTTATAAAGAAGGATAAAATAGAATAAGAAGGGGCTTCCCTGGTGGCACAGTGGTTGGGAGTCTGCCTGCTGATGCAGGGGACGCGGGTTCGTGCCCCGGTCCGGGAAGATGCCACATGCCGCGGAGCGGCTAGGCGCGTGAGCCATGGCTGCTGAGCCTGCGCGTCCGGAGCCTGTTGCTCCGCAATGGGAGAGGCCACAACAGTGAGAGGCCTGCGTACCGCAAAAAAAAAAAAAAAAAAAGAGATGAGGGGAGTAAAATATGTGGGATGGAAATGGGAGTAGAAATGATTTACAAATGAGGCATTAGAATGGGTAATAGGGTGGTCCAATAAGACCTCCGGAGGTGATATGTGAGGAAAATTACCTAAGTGGTGTGAGTATACAGGCCAGTACAGTAAATATTCTGGGGAGAAGGAACAGTCCTTGCAAATGGTTTAAGGCAGAAATGTGATTGATGTGTTCAAGGCATGACAGAAAGACCAGTGTGCCTGGATTAAAGTGATTGAGGTATAAGGTTTTAGAAAATAAGGGTAAAAATTTTGGCAGAGGTCTGACCACGTAGAGTCCTTTTGATATGTTACACTCAAATATTATTCCAAGTGTGACCTAACATGATTAGAGTGTTGAAAACAACACATGATCATTTTTTTTTTCCTTTTAAAGTATCTTGCTCCTAGAATAAATTATAGGGAAACAGAACAAAAGTACAAACAGAGAGGCTAGGTTAGATGGAATATTACCTATTCCAGACCAAAGATCATCATGGCTGAGAAAAAATTCAGAAATGGAAGAAGTTAACTGATAGAATTAAAAGTTTAGTTTGATAGTGTTTGCTGAAGGATTGGTTGAAAAGTAGGACATAAAGCATTTGGGACAAAAGCAATGACAATACCTTTGGTGGGAAAGCCTGGTGCAGGAGCAGATTTGAGGAGGCAAAATAGGAAGTAATAGTTGTTTTACATGTTAAATATGAGATATTTATTAAACATCAGAGGGAAGATTTCAAGCAGGAGGTTAGAGATGTTAGTCTAGAATTCACAGAGGAGGTAAGGGCTGGAGGTAATAATCTGGAGGACCATCAGTTTTCTTAAACCCAGTGGACAGTATGTGATCACCATGGGATGGGTATAGATAAAGATAAAAAAAGCTCATGATGGATCCGTGGACTCTCATAATTATTGGAAGACAAGAAGCACTAGCACAGGCTCTGAGTAACTGTTTCCTGAGAAGTAGCAATAAAATCAAGAGGCCAGGGCACCCTGTGGGCTAAATAAAAATATGGTGTTTGTTCTGTTCTTGGATATCTCCTATTTCTTGTTTGTCTTTGTTTCTGTACAGCCAACAGGCTATGAGCTCCTTAAGGGAGCTCTGGTTTCTAGAACTCAGCATCAGTGACTTGCACACAGTAGGCACTCAATTCTTGTTGAATAAATGAAAAAGTAGATATCAAAGTATCAATAATTCTAGGAGGTGTAGCACATAATTTTGAATGAAGAACTGAAAATAGTATAAAAAGTGTTATTAGAGCTTAGTGGCCTAGGACACATGATAGAGCTGAATGAAGCTATGCTACTCTGGGAGAAGAGCATGAGAGAAAGGCTGAAAATTGTAAAGGCAAATTCCCAATGTCTCACAGCTTTGCCTTTGGCTAAACCTGGGGCTGACACTTAGATTTAGCAAAAAATTAAAAATAAAAATAAATATATATATAGCAAGTATTGAAATTTTGGAATATAAATTACTAGAAGCCTAGATTGTTATAGATTATTGTAGTTTTATATGTATAATATATCTGCCATGTTGGTTGCCTGCCAGAAGAGATAGTAAGTCTTCATTTTCCACTTTTGACACTTTCAAAATGTATCATAGACTCGTGAAGGCTAGTAGGTCATGCTTTCCAATAATATATGCATAGCAGATAACCCTGAATCTTATAAGGAAGATTTCTTCAGTAAAAGTATGATTAAACTAGATTCAGACTAGAGCAAAATTCCATTTCTGATTTATTGATACTTTTGGTTGGTTAAATCCCCACAGGGGAATTATGTTGGAAAAGCAGTTTGTGTCATCCTAGTGAAACATAACCCTGTATCCAATAAATGACAAGCAGAACTTATATTTTGCTTTGCTATGTAACAAAGAGCTGGGAATATATAAACTGACCTGAATATAGGTGTTTCTTTTACCTGGGGCAATATTCAGGAACATAAAAGCTTCAAATTACTAAATACAATAAAATTTGAGACTCTAATTAGGGGTCTGGCATCATTTAAAATGTTTTTATGTCAAAAATAACAGCATATAACAGGATAAATAATGAACACTTCTCTTTTGAAATGTTAGAATAGAAGGGTTAAAATAATAAACAAGACAATTTCATTCTCTAGAAGGATTAAAATAATAAGACAATTTCATTCTTCACTGCTCTTCCTACATAATAAAATTGGATGAATCAATGAATTATAAAATATGTATAGAATTTTTCTGGACTTAGTAATAATAAAAATCTTTAATGTTAAATTAATCAGTATGTTTTGGTTTTAGATACTATCTGAAAGTTCAGATATGTATGCACAAAGTGAAATAAATGGTGAATATTTACTAATTTGGATTATAGAGGTAGCCATATGCAAACACTTAAAAGTATAAAAAGTATGAAAAGGGGGAATATAGGATTTAGAATAAGCCAGATCAGTGTTTAATTGTAATACCACCAACTATAAGTCCTTGAGCAATTATCTGAGTTTCAGTTTTCTCATCTGTATTTAATGGGGGAAATTTACACGTATCTCTCAGTTAAATAAAGAGAAAGTAAAATGGTGAAAATTGACTAGAATTAACTAAGACAGTATGTGTCATGTAAAGTGCCAGACTTCATTTGATACTGCAAAGCATTAAATAATCTTGGAATTGAAAGTGACTTTATAGTTTCCCTCGTAGAACATTTTCCCAAAGGAACTATGCAGATAAAATTTTGGTCTATAGGAATTCATAAACTTTTTTCATGTGTCTTGAAATCAATAAATGGAGGTCAGTGTGTGTTCTTAAAAAATAATCTTGAATTCAACTGAGTTCTTTATTTTAAATCTATTATCGAAGCACGAATCAAGTCTATATTAGAGATCATAGTTCAGACACATACTGTATATAGGATTGCCAGATAATATACAGAATGACCAGTTATATTTGAATTTCAGATATATAACACATGTTTTAGTCTAAGTTTTGCCCACAAAGTATTTAGGACATACTTATACTAAAAGATTATTGGTTGTTTATCCAAAATTCAAATTTAACTGGGTTTCATGCATGTATATTTTGCTAAATCTGGCAGCCCTAACTGTAAAGTTTTCAGATTTTAGAAACAATAAATACAAGATAGTGTTGCAGAATAGCTGTAATATTGCAGGCAGTGCATGAATCTGATTGTCAATTCCCCTTTTCTTCCTGCTATTAGTGGAGTGATTTAAACAAGCTGGGTCATGTTTGCCTTATTTACTGAAAAGAGTATTGTAATTCAAAAATTATTTTAGGTGAATATATCGTTTGGGGATCTAGAATTCTGTAAAATGTAATTAAAATACATTTCAAATATCAGACGTGATCCTCTTATTTTATAAGCACCATAAAATTAAACTTAGATATTATAACAATTTTCCAAGTAGTAACATATTGCTTTGGAGGTTTCTCCACCAAGAGTTCTGAACCAGGAGGATTTAACTATGAAAAAAATTAAAATTTTTGTATCTTTCTATTAATAAAGAGAAATATAATCACTTAGATGCCTTTAAAATGATCTTCCAAATTAGATTCTTGAAAATACATAATGTTCTATAAGGTAATATTCCAGTAGGTAGATCAATAATATGGCTGTCAAAGCTTTTAAATATAACTTTACATTATATAAATCAATACAGAAAGAGGTACTTGAATTTTGATAATATTTAACAGTGTTGAAAGAAATTAAAGAAGACCTACAAAATGAAAAGGCATCCTTTTTTTTTTTTTTCTCCATGGACTGGAAGACAATATTATTAGGTTGGCTATACTTCCCAAGTTGATCTACAGAATCAGCACAATTTCTATCAAAATCTCAGCTGCATTTTTTTCACAGAAACTTTCTGGCTGATTCAAAAGTTTATGGAAATTCAAGGAACTCAGAATAGTCTAAATGATCTTGAAAAAGAAGAACAAAGTTGAGGACTCACTCTTTGCAATTTCAAACTTTCTACCAAGCCTCAGTAATCAAGGCAGTGAGGTACTCACCTAAGGATAAACACTCAGAGCAATGAAAAAGAATAGATGTTTCAGAAATAAACCTTTATTTTTACAGTCGATTGATTTTAGACAGGGGGTCAAGATAATTCAGTGAAGGAAAGAAAAGTCTCTTCAATAAATGGTGCTGAAACAACTGGATATCTACATGTAAAAGAATGAAATCAAATGCCCACCTCACATCATATGCAAAATATAACTTAGAATGAATCATAGACCCACATTTAATATCTAAAACTATAAAAAATCTTAGAAGAAAGCATAGGAGTAAATCTTTGAAACATTGGATTAGGCAATGGTTTCTTAGATATGATAGTAAAAGCAAAAACAGCAGAAGAAAAAAAATAGGTAAATTGAACATCATCAAAGTTAAAAATCTTTGTGCTCTAAAAGATACTACCAAGAAAGTTAAAAGGCAGTCCACAGAATGGGAGGTAATATTTGCAAATCACATATCTTATACGTAACTTGTATCCAGAATATATAAAAAAGTTTTACAAGTGAGCATTAAAAATTGGGCAAAGATTTGAACAGACATTTCTCTAAAGAAGATAGATGAGTGGTGAGTGAATGCATGAAAAGATGCTCAACATCGGAAGTCATTCATTAGGGAAATGCAAATCAAAACCATTATGAGATATAATTCAAGCACACTAGGATTGCTACAATGAAAAAGTTGGACAATAATAAGTGTTTGTGAGGTTATGGAGAAATTGTTACCCTCATAAATAATTGGTTGGAATGTAAAATGATGCAGCCACTTTGGAAAACAGTTTGGCAGTTCCTCAAAAGGTTATGCATAGAGTTACCATAAAACCCAGCAGCTGCACTCCTAGGAATATGCACAAGAGATCTAAAAACACTATATACAAATGTTCATAGAGGCATTATTAATAGCAAAAGTAGAAAAACCCCAAACTTCCATGAATCGATGAATAGATTAAGAAATGCAGTATATCCATAAAGTGGAACATTATTCAGCCAGAAAAGGAATGTACTAATAATATGTGCTACAACATGAACGAACTTTGAAAACATTCTAAGTGAAAAAGGCCAAAGATAAGGAACCACATATGTTATGAT
Source organism: Phocoena phocoena (assembly GCF_963924675.1). Lineage (NCBI taxonomy): Eukaryota > Metazoa > Chordata > Mammalia > Artiodactyla > Phocoenidae > Phocoena > Phocoena phocoena. The sequence goes on along the minus strand of NC_089220.1, from coordinate 69,942,271 downwards.
TCCATTCATATCTAGAACAGGCAAATCAATAGAGACTAAAATAGATTAGTGATAGTTAAGGTCTGGGAGAGGGGATAATGGAGAGTGCCTGCTAATGAATATGGGATTCAATTTTGGGGTGATGAAAATATTCTAAAAATAGATAGTGGTGATGGTTACTCATCTCTGAGTATATTAAAAATCACTAAATAGTGCACTTTAAGGGAGTGTGTTTTATAAATGTGCATTTTATCTGAATAAAACTGTTACACAAATAGAAAAGAATAATTTTGGAAATTAAAGTCTTTGAGCTAATTGACTAATTTGAATTTTTAAGAGATGCTGACCTACCTTATAGTTAGCATAGGTATGTAGAAGTCCACCTGAGTTTGGAAATCAATACATCTGTGGAACTCTTGTGCAATGTGAGCCTGGGTCAAACTAAGCTATGCTGCATAACGAGGCCCTTGAGATGGACCTATCTCCAGATCATCTTCCCACTGTTGACTGCCCTTATTTTTAGTTTGTTTTCTCATAGCACTTTGCATTTGTACTCGAACTACTGGTCTACATGGGTGTTTGCAGTCTAGAAGCGCATACTATAATACAAAATAGGAAGAGAAAGTTAGACCTTTTTCTTATATGATGTCTGAGAAACCCTCTGGATAACTAAATATCTAAGTGATATTTCTGCAAAGAGGAGGAGCCTAGAGTGACATCCCAAGTTTTTATTTTGCTTTCAAAGTTTTATGATGTAATGTTTTATAGAGTCATGAATTATATTATCTAGTTTTCAACTAAACATTACAAAAAAGAAAAATATCATAAAACTATATCTGCACAAAAACATGAATTAGAGAAAATATTAACAATGATTGAAAGAAAAGAATGAGAAAAGGTCAGCTGGACACTACGGTCCCTAGAAAGAGCTCTTGATTAGCCAAGATTATAAAGTATAAATGATGAGAATGCAATATAACATTAAAAATATAAAACTTACAACTGCTCTGTAGTGTAAATGTGGCATCTTAACAAGATAGGTTGGAAATTATTTTTCAAACAACAACCCTCATATTACAGAAAATATATTTTAGAAATATTTTGGAAATAGCTCCATTTTTATATGTTAGTATGGCCCAAGGAAATATAAGAATGTCACCATTTTAGGAAATCTAAAACTGAACGTTTGAAAGACAGAAAATATATTCTAATCTTTAAAAAAATGTTTTAAGCAAGGGGATTATGCCAGTTTAAAAATATTTTTATGTATAAAAAATTTAACACTTTCTGATTAATTTTAAAATACCACTGAATTATATTGGCAAAACTGACATGCACTAGCCAACTTTCAAGAATAATGAAAATCAATAATCGGTAAACATGATTAAGAGGTGAGCATCATAAGTACTCACAGAGAACAATGTCTTTTACAATTTAGCACATCTTTGAGAAAAGCATTGTTTTCATTTATGATAAATTTAAAACAAGTCTAAAATAATAAATTTAAACCTTAGACCTTCTAATCACTTTTGAATAAAGAGTTAAGAAGGGAAACAAAATCAATGATTCACTGTTTTCGTAAATAATCACAAGGATGGATTTTATCCTTGTTTTACAGAAAGAAATCTAAGCTTCAGAAACGTTGAATAAATTTCCCAAGTTAACACAGGGAGTGATCCAGGATTCAAACCTATGCTGTCTGACTCCCCAGCCAGCCTCTCAGCACTTCCCTTAGGAATTGTTGTTCTTTTGAATAGAAAATATTTTACTCTGTTAAGTTAGGTAGAATTACTTTTTCCCAACTTGTAATTTATCCTATAAGGGGTATGTGCATTCCTGTCTCATGGGCTTTAAGTTTGGCCAGATGATATGCTTTGGCTAATGAGAGGAGCTTAGAACAGCATTGCCCCATCATAGTAGATGCTTTAAAGATGATTTTGTGGTTCCCTCTGACTCTCCTGTTCTCCTCCCCTCTACCACCAGACTCATATGACCTACAGGGCAGGTACTCTTTCAGTCTGGGTCTCAGGTAGGAAGACACATGAATCCTGGTAGAGTGCAGTGGAAGCACCAGCTCTCACATAATATGAGCAGGAAATAAAAGTGTGTTTTGCAAACCAATAAGATAATGTGTTTCTCTTTTTTTTGGACTACTGCAAAAGTTGAAAATGTGTATTCCATTTACCTCTAAGCTTCATTAAGTGTCTAGAAAACTCTTTCATGGATGATTTAAATAAATGCATATGGAATAAGACCTACTGTCTATTATGCTTAGACAGGACTGATTCTACCAAGGTGAGGAATATGATCTGGCAATTATACTCTGGTAGGAAGGAATTTGGAAACTAGATGATTAAATGTTTACTGCAATTTTTATGGTTTAGATCACTGTAGAGAACAAGTATCTTATGTTTCTATATCTTTTAGGGTGTGTAGTGAGATTTGTTGTAAGGAATATTTATCCTTCCCTGCAACCCTCAGGAACTGAGTGAGCAAGTATGCAAACAAAGCTTTTATATGCATCAGTTGTGCTCGGAATAACAAGTACAATAGTAATGTTCAAACAGTATTCTGAAAAAACATTTTCCATAAACAGCCTATAGTTGAAATTTACTTACTCATTGGTTGCAGTCAGATCAGCAAAAGCTGCTTTTTCAGATCTCACTGGCCCACTAACAGAACTGTTAACCCAAAATATAATTCTACATGATATTGCCAATTGATATTGTCATTATAAGAAAAACTACAGTCTCATGAAATTCATTCTACCTGTGTCTCTTTTAAGAATAATTTGAAGATCTTGCTTATTATACAACAGAGAAATTTCTGTCTGCAATTTATACAAAGAATAATATACTTCTCATTAGCAAATGGTTTGTTTTGATCTGATCTTTGCAATAAATTTGTCTAACTGGGTTTCTTTTGTTTTGCAAAGCTATACATCTTAAATTTGGCATTGATTTTTTCTTACCCATATTTTTCCCGTACTTTTATGTCATTACTTTCTTGTTCTTTGTTTCTTTTATTTTAAGTTTATTTATCATGTTATACTTTATATATCATTGTTAATCCTTTAAAACCTTTCTGGAACAAATTATAGCATCAATATAGAATTATATATATATATATTTTTTTTTTTTGCGATACGCGGGCCTCTCACTGCTGCGGCCTCTCCCGTTGCGGAGCACAGGCTCCGGACGCGCAGGCTCAGCGGCCATGGCTCACAGGCCCAGCTGCTCTGCGGCATGTGGGATCCTCCTGGACCGGGGCACGAACCCGTGTCCCCTGCATCGGCAGGCAGACTCTCAACCACTGCACCACCAGGGAAGCCCAGAATTATATATTTTTACAATTCTGAAATGAATCCATATACATCATTAGCTGCTTTCTCAAAATACAAAAGTGATAAAACAATATATCTTCAATTACCTCAAGTAAAAATAGGATTACTGATTATATAATATCTAAGGTCATTTTAAGCTCAAATAATATGACTGTATGAATTCTCGTTCTTAAGCAAAAGCAAAAATTACCCAGTCCTTTCCATCCACATCTACTACCAATAAGACCTACTATAGGAATAAACCTTCCTTAAACCATATTTCCTTCATCAGCTCGTTCTTAATAAGAACATCTCACACTTTCATGTGCATGTTAATCACCTTAGGATCTTGTTAAATGTGCATTCTGATCCAGTAGTTATGGAGGGGTCTGAGATTCCTCGTTTCTTACACAGTGATGCTGATACTGCTGGTCTAAAAATCACACACGAAAATGATTAAACTCAATTAATGTTGTAGGAAATGATTTGATGTTAGCTACCCAGATAGGAAAAATTTTACAGCTGCTCTCAAATTTGAAAAAATATATCAGGGACCTGTGTCCACATTTGAAGTCTGATATTCCGAAAAAACAGTAAAAACACTACATTTATCTGACTATTCACCTGAAACTACCGTATTTAAAATAAAGTGTATATTTGCATTGTGTAATTTATAAAACCAAAACAATATGCAGCCCAGGAACATAAAGAATAATGAATGAGTAAACATTCTTCACCTTGTTCTCAAGGTGAACAGAAAAAGGAACAGAAAAAGAGGTTGCTAGCACCAAAAATAGAATTTCAGTTAATAAATTTCAGCATATTATAAAAATAAGTTCTGAAATTTAAGTTGTATAGTTAGCTTAAAGAAGACATGATTGTTTATGCGTTTTGTTTTGGTTTAAACAAATCTGTTGGCATTCTGCAAAGAGAAACAGAGACAAATGGTTTAAACAGAACTTCACTCTGTGTTTCAGTACACTGCCATAAAACAAGTTAGATGAAATTAAGCATGCAGCAAGATGGAAAATTTTTGCTGGCGTTATCACAAGTGTTTACCATAAATATAGTACATGCAAAAAGACTGAAAAGAAAGCTAGCGTTATCAAACCTTGAATTGATTTCATCCATACTTTTCATACTGGCTGCTTTTGTTTATTTTGGTCTGCTTTGTTTTGTGTGATTATCATTCACAAATGAAATATACAAAAAAACACATCATTAATTTTCTCCATTTGCAAAGCATTAATGAGGAATTGTGTAAACATTGATATTTTTAATGAAGACAGCTTTCCTTTTAGTGAATTTATTTCAGCTAGAGGGATAGGAGTACTTCATGTTATTAAAAATAAATCTGCAAAAAAAAATGTCTTTTTTGACACTAGACTGTGATCTTCTTAGGGGATTTCCATTTTATTCATCTTTGGACCCTCAGAGCCTAGCATAACTGTTGTTGAGTAATTATATGCTAAATCATTGCTTCTTCATGCTGTGTCAGATAATAATAAGAAAAATCTTGCTAAGACAAATTAATGCCATATTAAACTCAGTTTTCTGATATTTAGAATAGCCATCTAAGCGTAATTATAGGACAATATAACAGTGATGTAAGAGGTTATGACAGAAACACGTTGTCATATGATTTTTTTTATTACAGAAATGAGTTTTATCAATGGAAAGATCAAAATCTTTATTTCTCTTTTTAATTTTAGAAAATATATAGAACCACTCTTGGCTTATAACAAATATTTTATGATATTTTCATGGTTCTTGGCGTTTCTATTCTGGCCTTTAATTTAATCACCATAAGGCTTATGGTCCAGGAATTTCAGACTTCTTTTATAGTCATACACTCAAAAGTTTTGTCTCCTCCTTCTCAATTTTATCAATCAATTTTCATCCCCTCTTGATGATGAAGGTAAGTCATATAGGCACATAATCTGCATATACTGTACAACTGATTTTTTAGAACTTACTCAATGCCTATTTGTGCCAATTGCTTTACCAATGAATAAGACCTAAGTTTGCCTTCATTGTGTTCATAATCTAGTGGGTGCTATCAGACTTCTCATTGTTTTCTGAACTTGTAGTTTACAATTTTGCTAAAAGCAAACTTCTCACTTCATGATTCACTCAAATTTTTTCTTTATTAAAATTGTATACTTCTTTGTATTAGCACTTTTAACAATCCCACTAGTTTTATACTTTTAACTCATATTGGATTTGAGTATTTTTTAAAATTAATTAATTTACTTTTGGCTGTGTTGGGTCTTCGTTGCTGCGTGTGGGCTTTCTCTAGCTGCAGCGAGTGGGGTGCGTGGGCTTCTCATTGAGGTGGCTTCTCTTGTTGCGGAGCACGAGCTCTAGGTGCACTGGCTTCAGTAGTTGTGGCTCACGGGCTCTAGAGCGCAGGCTCAGTAGTTGTGTTGCACGGGCTTAGTTGCTTTCCTGGACCAGGGCTTGAACCCATGTCCCCTGCATTGGCAGGTGGATTCTTAACCCCTGTACCACTAGCGAAGCCCAAGGACTTGAATATTTTAAAAATAATATTAAGCACAACCTCAGCAGAAACACTATAGACTAGTGGGTGAGTGAGTCTCTGTCTGGGCTATAAAATCAGATTCACTCAGACAGCACTTAAAAAATCTATGCATGACAAATTTAACAAGAAATGCCCAAATTTTATAAAAGGAAAAACTATAAAACACTCCTGAAAGATGCAAAACTAGACTTGAAAAAATGAAATGGCCTATGCTGTTCTTGAATAATGATAGACAAACATATCAAAATATTTTACAAAGTGTTGTACCTTTAATCAAAATCGTATGCATTGATTAATAGATCAAATGAATTTGGAACTCAAAAATAGATTAAAGTACATTTAAACATTTTGTATATGAAAAGGTAGCAAATACATCAGTGGAAAATGAAAACTGTTTTGAGAAGAGGTATTGGATAATCATGTTACCCAGTCCAGGTCCCTACTGCTTACTGCACAATAGGCCAGTAAATGGAGAGATGAGGTGCTGGCGCAAGGAATAGCAACTTATTTGTAAATTCAGCGGATGGAGAAGATGGCAGACTAGTGTCCCAAAGAACCATCTTATCTGAGTTAGAATTCAGGCTTCTATTACACTAAAAGGGGAAGGGGTGTGGCTGGTTGTTGCATACTTCTTGGTGACAGCCAGACCCTGGAGGGGGTGTGATAATCCTTTTTTCTTGCAGCTGTTCATGTAGGTCTGGTCAAGGTGTTCATGTAAAGTGCCAACAAGACAAATATTCTCTGTTCTGCAACTTTATATCTCTATAAGAATGAAAAGTGTCATACCTCTAAAGGTCAAGCCTGGGAGGCAGAGCCTTGAGAAAGGATCATTATGTGTATTTCAGGCTACAGGCAACATTCCTTTACAAAGACACAGAGTCAGCAAGACTAAACACAGGCAACAGAGCACAAGGGTTAGAGCTAAAAGAATAGCTCCAATAAGGAGTCAGGTTTGTTCTTCTCTGTTACAATCCTATGGAAAATTTTAAATGTGATCTGGTTCAGATACCACATACAAGAAAATAGATAATTTATAAGTGGATTAAAGATTTACAGATAAAATAAATATTTATGAATGCTAAAAAAAATCAGGCTATTTTTCTATAAAATAGCTGTGGGGAAATGTTCCTAAATAAGGCTCAAATTCAGGAGTTATGTTACAAAGGAATAGCACACATGACTAAACAAATTTTTAAATTACATATAAAAATAAACCAAGATGAGAGTAAAAAAAAAAAAATGGAATACTGAGAGAAAATTACAACAATATCACGAAGTTAATATGATATTAAAATGATCTGAAAAAGACCATCACTTATGGAAAACAGAAAACATATAGAATCAGTTTACAGAAACTGTTCTCATTTATAATTAGGAGAAATGTAATTTAGTATTACATAAAATACTATATCTCACCTATTGAGACATTTGACAACATGCTTTCTTGATGAGCTAATGGGAAACAAGTATCTTCTACCGTATTGGTGGTAATACAAAATGTTATAACCTCCTACAGAGGTGAATTTGGCTATACCTTACAAAATTACAACTGTGTTTACGTCTTAACCCAGTAATACTATCTCTAGGAATTGATTTCAAAGACATACTGTGAATATTCAAAATGGAATATGCTAAAGGCTATTTTTTGCAGTGCTATTTAAAATAGCAAAAGACTGGAAAGAACACAAATGTAAGTGAATAGTGAAATGTATAAGAAATTATTATACATACAAACCATGATACCAGCTTTAAAAAGGACAATCTCTAGGTATTACTTTGGGTTGATCTTCAGGATATACTGTTCCAGAAAATGTAAATAGTTAATATATTTTTATAAAATGTATAGAATGCAGATATTTATGTATTTGTTTATAAGTTCAAATAAGTTGATTAAAAGATGAGCAACATTAATAAAAGTAGTTAGTTAAGGAGATGGAGAGAATAGGGTGAAGGGGATATTTTGGAAGCTAGACTCTCTGAATGTATCTTGTATAATATTTACCTTACAATCATGCAAATATTATGCATATTCAAAAATATTAAAGCAAACTTTTAAAAAATACTTGTAATGAGATAGTTGCTTAACTACACAGAGAAGAATTATTTTCTGCATCTCTAAAAGACAGTAATTTGATTGAATATCCCTGATGAGATGTAGCCTAAGAAAAATTAACAGCTACAAATAATCTTAACCTGTATTCAGAATTCATATATTAATAATAATCTTGATATTTTAATGTTCACTAATGTATGTATGTGTGCATAATATATAGTACATATCCATTGCATATATATATGTGTATATATGTGGTTAATTTTATATGTCGACTTGACTGGGCTAAGGGATGCCCAGTAGCTGGTTAAACATTATTTCTGGGTGTGTTTGTGAGGATATTTCCAGAAGAGATTAGCATTTGAATTGGTGAACTGAGTAAAGCTGATGGCCCTCTCTAATGTGGTGGCCACCATTCAGTCTGTTGTATGCCTGAAAAGAACAGAAAGGCAGAGGAAGGGCGAATTTGTTCTCTCTGGCTGAGCTGAGGCATCCATCTTTTGCCCTCAGACATTAGCACTTCTGGTTCTCAGGCTTGTGGCCTCAGATGGGAACTTACACTATTAGCCCCCTTGTTCTCAAGCCTTTGAACTGGGATTGAATTACACCACTGGCTTTCCTGGTTCTCTAGTTTGCAGATAGCAGATCATGGGACTTCTTGGCCTCTATTAGCATGTGAACCAATTCCTATAATAAACATCCATATATATAAAATATTCTACTGCTTCTGTTTCTCTGGAGAACCCTGTTTATTGTAAAGGTCTAGATGCAGTGACTAAGATTTTAGCAAAGAGCACTTTGTGCTTAAATTATCATCTCTAGTTACCATTTCTTTATCCAAAGAAACAAGACTCCTTTAGAGAAATAGTCGGACCTATACCATGTGAAACGGGAACTTGTTCAACTAGAAACCAAGGATGCTATTAAACACTACTAGTGTTATGCAAATGTGAAGAGCCTCCTACTGGCCATAGTGTTGCAATATGAAGACTGGAAAACCATCTATGGAGTATTTTTGCCAAAAAATCAAGTGTGATCTAGTTTTTAGATAAATCAGTTTCTAAAAACCAGGTAGAAGAAAATGTTAAATGACACCACAGGTATGCAATCAGAAAAATTTGAATGTGGGGTGTTCTATAAGACAAATAAATGAGAAGAAAAAAATTTTAATCAAATCTCTTCTAAAAGAGATTTAAAATGCGTATAATATTTGAAACATGACTGACATTTGAAAAACAATTTTTAAATTGCATTTCTAAGAAAATCAAAACTCTGTGACCTTGACAGGTCACATTTGATGCTATTTGATGCTATTGAGATGTTATTGTTTAAATTTATGTGATACTGTTTTTATGCTATGTTTTTCAAAGTGTCTTCACTTAGCAATATGTAACAAATTATTTATGGATGAAATGATGTCATTTCTAAAATTTGCTTTAAATTACTCAGTAACTAATAGGAGTAGGAAAGTGGAAAAAGAAGAAAGAGATAAAGATGAAATAAGTATGGCCGTATATTCATAGCTGCTGAAGAAGAGTACTAGAGGTTATTGTTCTATCCTTTCTACTCATGGATGCATGTTTTGGAGTTAGTTTTGGAGTTAGAGCATAGTAACCAGCTTATAATGCCTCTGTCCGCACTTGAAACTTTCAAGCTTAGGTTAGACTTGAGTTGCAGAAGGGAAAAAAGTTTAAAGTTTTCATGTGTTTGGAGCATTAAAATTACACAGGACAGGGCTTCCCTGGTGGCGCAGTGGTTGAGTGTCCACCTGCCAATGCACGGGACACGGGTTCATGGCCCGGTCCGGGAAGATCCCACATGCCGCGGAGCGGCTGGTCTCATGAGCCATAGCTGCTGAGCCTGCACGTCCGGAGCCTGTGCTCCGCAACGGGAGAGGCCACGACAGCAAGAGGCCTGCGTACGGCAAAAAAAAAAAAAAAAAAAAATTACACAGGACAACATTTTTCATTTATTAACCCAAGGCAATTTTTGTGACTGATCAGTGGCTGAAAAGCAATAGGTCCTACTCAAGATTTCATCCAAGTATGGTAGACATGGAGACTAGAAATCAGATTTGTAAAAAGGAAAGGGGAAAAAAATAAAATTGTGTTGTGTTCATTGTCTATTTAGCACAGCTCATTAAAAAAATTTTTATAGCAAGTTACAAATATATGTTAAAAAAGTTATTGCACCTGCTTATCTAATATCTATTTATGTAATATCTGAAAGAACTAAAGAGAAATATTTAGTTTTAGTATTATTTTCATGAACTAAAGCAAAACATTAAATATCCATTTAATGTCTAAGAATTCTTAACGTAAGAGCGTTATATGCACCTCTATTCTATGACACTGTGTGTGTGTCAGAGGGAGAAAGAAAGAGAGATTGAAACTGCACGAGACTGCATTCATACACTGAAGGAGAAGAAATGTGGAAGAATATAAAGCACAACTGGACCTTGAATCTCATGGAGTTACACAGAATGAGATTTCGGCCTCTCATCATCAAAATTCACAAAGGGTTGTTGATGGGTCTGATCTCATATATATGAATCTCTGAACTACTATTCCACAAAGACACAAAAAGGATCAACCAAAGAACAGCAGAGGAGCCATGCTGGCATCCAATGAATGCACTAACTGCTTTGTTACAGTGTTCTTCACTCTGTTACTTCTATCATGCTGAGACCTGCATAAAAATGAAATGTCATACTTCACTACCCTTCCAGCCAGTGGTATAGTTTATTTTCTTGTCTTCTGATAGAGTTCACAAATTTAATAACTGCCTTTTATCCTGGTCTCTATACTCCCTTTCAGCTTCCTATTCAGTCTTCTCTCTCTGCAGGCTTGCAGGAAATGCCTCATTTTAGGTTTTCTATAAAGGACATAATAGACAAGAAAAGCAAAAGAGGAGAGGATATTATCTATCATTTAGAAAAATGGACAAGGGGCAATCAGACCATTTTAATGGAGGGAAAGTGGGGGGAAAAAAACTTTTTGCTATTGTAGTATTTACCATGTTCTTTTGGATGAGACAATTTAGACTGGAATAAATTGAGTAGTTTATGTTGAAAGGCATATTATGATTCTCCTGATCAGTGTCCATTTTGAAAAAAAAAATTATCCTTAAAAAAGTAGTAAGGTTGGGCTTCGCTGGTGGCGCAGTGGTTGAGAGTCCTCCTGCCGATGCAGGGGACACGGGTTCATGCCCTAGTCTGGGAAGATCCCACATGTCGCGGAGCGCCTGCGCCCGTGAGCCATGGCCGCTGAGCCTGCGCGTCCAGAGCCTGTGCTCCGCAACGGGAGAGGCCACAACAGTGAGAGGCCCGCGTACCGCAAAAGAAAAAAAAAAAAGTAATAAGGTTATTTTTAGGGAAATATGTATAAAATAGGACTGAATTTTCAGCTAATTAACAAAAACAGTGATGAATTTGAGTGTTTCTGCTTTCATGAATGTGACTGTAATTAATGACTTTGCAGGTCTCCACATGTTTTCTAAATGACAATGACAATATCATTAATGAGGTGCATTATCGTACAGATTTTTTGGAAGTTGGGAAATAATGGAGTAAGGTTCAGGCAATATTTCTAAAGAAATATCATCTGCTGGTGGAACGAATAATCCTTCATTTACATTCTCATTAAGGTCTGAATAGGCAGCATACCACATTCAAGTTGCTTTTAAACATGCAGGCAGGCACATTACCAGCAAATTGCAAGAGTGGGTTTGTAACTAGACATCTTTGTTCCTGTCCCATGCTCTATACCTTTCACCTCTTTGATTAAAAACACAGCATGTAAGAATGAATCATTGTTAATCTCAGAGAAAATGGTTTCTAACATTGAATTATTTAAATGCTAATTGCAGTACATTGCCTACGAATAATCAACTGGAACTTTTAACTACCTGATATTTAATTCTCTTTTGAAATACCAAGTGGCTCTCAGTGCTTCCATAGTTCTTCTTGCATCCCAATAAGTGAACATCAAAGTGTGTACTTTAGAAGAAGCATGAGATTGATAATTGCTGAAATTAATTTTCTACCATATTCTCTTCTTACTCTATGGCATTAGAATGCAGGAACATAATATTATCCTATGTGCTCATAAAAATTCCAATACTAGATACATTTGAAATGAATGTACTCTCATTATAATCTTCAGAATTTCATCAGAGTGCATTTCATGTCATTTTATTTTTTCTCTTGCAGTGCTAAAGACATAACGGGCTTTGTGAGAAAATTGTGAGCTGGCTCATAGTTCAATCATTCTCTTAGTGAAAATTTTCAAAGAGTTGATAAAAGATATTTTTATGTTAGAATATTAAGAAGCTGTTCTTAAATTTTGGTGTGCATAAGGATCATCTGAGGTGTCTATTAAAAAGTATGTATTCCTGGGTTGCACCTCTAGAGTTTTGGATTAAATACTTTGGCAGGAGGCCCCAGACTCTGCATTTTAATTATCACTCCTTATGTGATTCTGTTACACTTAACAAAAACACCTTTTGACAGTTTGCTTTCTCATTACAATAGCAACATTTTCAAATACTCTTATTATCTTAAATACAATCATCATATTTCCAGTTCTTCTGAATTTGACTAAACAGTTCATTTCATTTTATCCTTTTTTCCTCTAGTCTTAAAACTTCTCCCTCTCTCCTTAAAATAACTTTTGTTTAAGTTATCGTCTATTTTCTTTTGTGCTTATATAACTATGACACCCACCTACTTGACTGTTCTGTGCCATTTCGTTCCATGTCATTGCATTATTTTCAGTTATTAAAATAATTCTTAAACTTATTTATCGTCTGTTGAACTACAGTACTGTCAACGTGATTATACATAGATAAACACAGTAGATTTCAAGTGTTGTAACTATAACTCACAATAAGAATGCCTTTTACATTGTGATGGTATATACATATATATGTTACTGAACTATGCGTACATATATGCAACATGTGTTTCACAAAGCAGTGTTTACTCTAATTATATGTGATTCAATTCTTCTGTACTGTTTTATCCTAGTCTATGATTTTTTTAAATTGTTGATAAAAATTCACAAATGGGTTTTGACTTTCATTTTGACTGTTGGCATTAGCTTTTAGTGACTAACTTCAAGAGTCACTTTCTATGTGATGACTTTTTTTTTTTTTTTTTTTTTTTTTTGCGGTACGCGGGCCTCTCACTGTTGTGGCCTCTCCCGTTGCGGAGCACACGCTCCGGACGCGCAGGCTCAGCGGCCATGGCTCACGGGCCCAGCTGCTCCGCGGCATGTGGGATCTTCCCAGACCGGGACACGAACCCGTATCCCCTGCGTCAGCAGGCGGACTCTCAACCACTGCGCCACCAGGGAAGCCCATGATGGCTTATTTTTAATTGCTACTTATTGTTCAATAAATCATCATGGGGAAATGTAAATTTATTTGATAATGAAATAGAAGGCTTTGCTTTGTCCTGCTTTTTCCGAGGACTGGAGCACGACAAATATATATTAGTTTATATCCCTTGAGATCTTATTCTGTAACTATTATAGTATATTACCTACAAATGATCAGATAGATATCCTCAAAGAGATTATGATTTTCTTGCTCACGAATAGCCTTCATTCCTTTGGTTATTCACTATTCTCAGCACCTTAGTTTACCTAAAATAAGTACTTACATCTACTTTTACTAATAAACAGTTCCCTCCAGAAAATCAGTAGACATACTATAATCTGTATTTCATAGAATGTCAGAGTTTTGCAGCACCTGAGAATCCAACTCTTCTTTTGATTCATAAGTTTCCTCATAATGTCTCTAGTAGACATTGATTGTGAGTTGGAATACTTACAGGGACACAGGAAGCAGTAATCAGGACAGAAAAATGGAAGCTACCTAAAAGAGACTAGGAAAAAATAGAACAAAATGTCCCTGAAAAAAAAATGTATATGTTAAAAGTGGGGTTTGAAAAATAGAAATAAAACTTTTAGAAAAAGTAATAACATATAAATGGATAAAATTAAGTGGGTTTAGTGTCAAGATTCTCTTTTCTGTCTTGTTCTGTTGTGGATCATTGCATCCATCGTTCAGCTCACATTTTTCATCCCTCCCCCAACTTTAGATTTTCATGTTTAAATGTGAATCCTTGAAGTAAATTCAGATAACAAATACACTGACCTACTCTTAGTTAAAACAGCATCTCTCATATAATAATTAGTGTATTTCAGCAGGTAACTAAGCTGGTGATAGACTTTCCATTTCTAATTCTTTGAATTTGATAGCCTTGGTTTACCCTTTCTCTCTCTTTCTCTCTCTCTCTCTCTCTCTCTCTCTCTCTCTCTCTCTCTTTCTCTTTCTTTCTTTCCTTTCTTTCTTTCCTTTCTTTCTTCCAATTTGATTTTTGAGGCTTTTAAATTTGTGTCAGGAGACATTTTGTATCAGGAGCTGGTGAAAACTAGTTTCATATGATTGATTCTTCATATCTCTTGGGTGGTAAATGTTTTTCTATCTTTCATCTGAAATTTCTGGGTTCATAATCTTTTATCTGTTTTTTTTCAAGATCTGGACTAGATGTCAAAATTATGTAATTAATCCTGTGAATTCAAATGGAGAACTTTTCATATGGTGGAGATACTCAACCTATCTGCAGTATAATTGCATCTTTCAGTATCTGAAAATGAATTATAGGACATTTTAATCCTGGCATTTCTACTGGTAGGAAATGTAATTTTTTCCATGTTAATTAGTTTAGCTAATACATTGTCAACATTTACTTCAGTGAACAAAACAAACAAAAAGGCAAAAAGTAAAAAGGCAACATCAGAGGTACAGAGTCAACTGATATAAAACCATTTGAAAGTGTCATTTACAAATAAATTATGCATTTACATTAACGATTGCCTTCATGAAGCAAGTATAATCCTTTCTCAATTAAATTAAAACAAAACATTCTTATTTAAAAAGTTGTTAAAAATCACTTCTTATGAAATTTCTAATAAACTGATTATCTTTATACTTCAATAATATTGTAATTTACTATATTCCTTGGCAGAAAAACAGTATTTTTAAAAGGTGAAGCCTCCGTGAATAGTTTCTGAATCAAATACATAAGTTCCTTATGGGTTTATACACTGACCTGATATAAAATGCATTTTCCAATAGGCAAAATATTAACAAGGATTACAAGTAAGCCAGCAGTGGGTATTAATGACATATGAGTAGAATTTAACATTTTAATACGTGTGTTAACAACTGGGTCTTATAGCAAAGTATATTTCTAACAGATCACTAAAATTCTTTGCAACATCAAGCCTTCAAGTCATATCTTTCAGCATAACCAAAAAAAAACCCACACACATTTGCGATTCACACATTCAAAGTTTTAGAATTTTCATTATTAAAGTTTCAGAAGGCTGAGTAATATTATGAGTTTGTCAGATTAGCGCATATGTATATATGATTGATGGATTATATTTTCATAACAACTCTTTCAAGTTTAACGTTTTCTTTCCTAATGGGTTGAGTGGACTTTAAGCTCAAAAACATTTTGATCATAAATAAACATAAATTAATTCTTAACAACTATGCATTCAGCATAGTCATTCTCATGACCTCTTCTCACAAAGTTAAAAATGTTTCCAGTGAAGAGTAAACAAACAGGCTAACAAACCACTATGAAATACTTCTAAATTGAATTTTTAGTTACTCAGCTGTTGCACACATGGATTTTTGATGATTTCAGTTGGAAAGTCTGTATTGATGACACATATGATTTTGCTTAAGAAAAAATAACCAAGTCACAGATAGAGTAGGCTTTTTCAAAGTAACCATTTTTACTGTTTCATACAAAGAAAACAGATAATTTTATTTTGATCTGTTAGTTTAGTTGGTGTGGATTTATCATATATTTATCCCAATTTTCCCTGAAAAATGAATTGTACCCAGCAGTGGCATCCCAAGGGAAGGGTGGTATAAGCAGTCTGCTGCGATGCAGAGTAGTGTTTTGTCAATGACATTGTTTCAAATTGCCAAGAAAACTGTCTTTTAGTTGGTTTTATTATTATTTTAACATTTTCAACATAAAACACATCCCTAATTACAATTACCCTTGGTGCTTCCCTACCTACATTGCATAGTTAAGATTAAATGAAACTTGTGTGGACCTGGCTATTTTGATATTATTGTAGACATTTTCCTTGTCTTAAAAATATTAAGAAACCCTAGACATAAGTGCAATTTTAATATTTAGGATATCATTAAAACATAATCTTAATACATGTTTTCAAAGGAAAAAGCCCAATATTATCTCCTTTGTTCAATTTGAAATTTAAGGGTGTTAATGATTCAAACAAAACAGAAACAGACTCATAGATACAGAGAACTAGTGGTTGCCAGAGGGGAGGGGTCTGGGGGAGACAGGAGAAATAGGTGAAGAAGATTAAGAGGTATAACCTTCCAGCTATAAAAGAAGTAAGTTATGGGGATGTAATGTATGGTGTAGGGAATATAGTCAGTAATATTTTAATAACTCTGTATGGTGACAGATGGTAACTAGTCTTACCGTGATCATTTCCTAATGTATAAAAAAAAATCAAGTCACTATGTTGTACACCTAAAACCAAAAAAAAAAAAAAAAATTCAGAAGATACCTGAAAACAGAACATATTTGCCAAATTCTTCCTAATGAAAATAGTTTTGTCCTAAACTTTCCAGATAATTAGCTCTTAACTAGTACATGTGATATAAGCTTTGACAATTGGGCCATAACTTTAGAGGAATAATTCATTCATACACAAATATTTGGAAGAATTCAAGTATATAATCACAAAATTTTAAAATACATAAATTGTAATAAAATATTTAAATTCACTAATTTATTTTAGATACTTTTATTGAATTTTTTAAGGTTTAGATCATATTTTACATATCAGCAGATTATGTAACTAAGTAGTAAATAAATAATACCTACATTTAAAATAAGCATGTCTATGTCTACAGATGACTGATGATCTTGAACACCATTTCATAGGCTTATTGGCAATTTAGATATCCTTTTTTGCTACGTGCCTATTTAAGCCTTTTGTCCATTTCAAAAATTAGGTTGCTGATGTTTGTATTGATTGATAGGAGTTCTAGGCATGAGTCCTTTTCCATATACAAATATAGATAGATAGATAGATATAATATCTTCCCCCATTTGTTGCTTTACATTCTCACTTTCTTAATAGTGTCTTTGAGGAACAGAAATTTCATTTTAACAAAATACAGTATATCAGTTAGTTATGATTAAGATCTTTAGTGTTATTCTAGCCTGTTTAAAAAACCTTTACCTATGCCAGCATTAGGAAAATATTTCATCTGTCTTCTAGAAATGTAATCATCTTACTCTTCAGTTAATTTTATAATTTATCTGAATTTTTGTGTGTATGTATGGTATTAGAGTTAGTTATTTTTGTATAGAAAGCTAATTGATCTGGTAAACTTATTGAAAATATCATCCTTTTTACCTGTACTGTTGTGATATATTTACCATAATTCTGCTGACCATGTATGCATGGGTCTGTTTCTATAGCAGTCCCCAACCTCATTGGCACCAGGAACGGGTTTCATGGAAGACAGTTTTTCCACCGACGGGAAGGGGGAAATGGTTCCGGAGGTAATGCAAGCAATGGTTCAGGCGGTAATGTGAGTGATGGGGAGCGGCAGGTAAAGCTTCGCCCACTCACCAGCTGCTCACCTCCTGCTGTGCGGCCTGGATCCTAACAGGCCACAGACCATTGTGGCCTGGGGGTTGGGGACCCCTATGTTTCTATACCCTCTAATCTGTTGTATTGGTGTATTTGCCTCTCCTTACACCAATCTCTCACTGTTTAATTTGCTTTAAAATAAGTCTTGATATTTCAAGATGTATGTCTCCTCTAGCTTTGTTCTTCCTCAAATGTGCCTTTGATCATTTTTCTGCCTTTCCATTGCCATATATATTTTAGAATCAGCCAGTCAATTTCCATTAAAAATCTGCTAGGATTTTTTTTTTAGCATCTTTATTGGAGTATAATTGCTTTACAATGCTGTGTTAGTTTCTGCTTTATAAAGCTGCTAGGATTTTGATTGGAATTGCACTAAATCTATAGATACATTTGGGTGAAATTTCACGTTAACAATATTGAGACTTCTAAGTGATGAAAGAAATTAAAGATGATACAAATACATAGAGAGATATACCATATTCTTGGATTAGAGGAATCAACATTGTGAAAATGACTATACTACCCAAAGCAATCTACAGATTCAATGCAATCCCTATCAAACTACCAGGGACATTTTTCCCAGAACTAGAACAAAAAATTTCACAATTTGTATGGAAACACAAAAGACCTCTAATAGCCAAAGCAATCTTGAGAAAGAAAAACGGAGCTGGAAGAATCAGGCTCCCAGACTTCAGACTATACTACAAAGCTACAGTAATCAAGACAGTATGGTACTGGCACAGAAACAGAAATATAGATCAATGCGAAAGGATAGAAAGCCCAGAGATAAACCCACGCACATATGGTCACCTTATACTTGATAAAGGAGGCAAGAATATACAATGGAGAAAAGGCAGCCTCTTCAGTAAGTGGTGCTGGGAAAACTGGACAACTACATGTAAAAGAATGAAATTAGAACACTCCCTAGCACCATACACAAAAATAAACTCAAAATGGATTAAAGATCTAACTGTAAGGCCAGACACTATAAAACTCTTACAGGAAAACATAGAACACTCTATAACATAAATCACAGCAAGATCCTTTTTGACCCACCTCCTAGAGAAATGGAAATTAAAATAAACAAATGGGACCTAATGAAATTTAAAAGCTTTTGCACAGCAAAGGAAACTGTAAACAAGACGAGAAGACAACCCTCAGAATGGGAAAAAAATATTTGAAAATGAAGCAACTGACAAAGGATTAATCTCCAAAATTTACAAGCAGCTGATGCAGTTCAATATCAAAAACACAAACAACCCAATCCAAAAATGGGCAGAAGACCTAAATAGACATTTCTCCAAAGAAGATATACAGATTGCCAACAAACACATGAAAGAATGCTCAATATCATTAATCATTAGAGAAATGCAAATCAAAACTACAATGTGATATCATCTCACACCAGTCAGAATGGCCATCATCAAAAAATCTAGAAACAATAAATGCTGGAGAGGGTGTGGAGAAAAGGGAACCCTCTTGCACTGTTGGTGGGAATGTAAATTGATACAGCCACTTTGGAGAACAGTATGGAGTTTCCTTAAAAAACTAAAAAGAGAACTACCATACGACCCAGCAATCCCACTCCTGGGCATATACCCTGAGAAAACCATAATTCAAAAAGAGTTATGTACCACAGTGTTCATTGCAGCTCTATTTACAATATCCAGGACATGGAAGCAACCTAAGTGTCCATCAACAGACAAATGGATAAAGAAGTTGTGGCATGTATATACAATGAAATATTACTCAGCCATAAAAAGAAACGAAATTGAGTTATTTGTAGTGAGGTGGATGGACCTAGAGTCTGTCATATAGAGTGAAGTAAGTCAGAAAGAGTAAAACAAATACCGTATGTTAACATATATATATGGTATCTAAAAAAAAAAAATTGGTCATGAAGAACTTAGGGGCAAGACGGGAATAAAGATGCAGACCTACTAGAGAGTGGACTTGAGGACATGGGGAGGGGGAAGAGTAAGCTGGGACAAAGTGAGAGAGTGGTAGTGTATATAGGGACATATATACACTACCAAATGTAAAATAGATAGCTAGTGGGAAGCAGTCGCATAACACAGGGAGACCAGCTCGGTGCTTTGTGACCAGCTAGAAGGGTGGGATGGGGAGCGTAGGAGGGAGGGAGACGCAAGAGGGAAGAGATATGGGGATATATGTATATGTATAACTGATTAACTTTGTTATAAAGCAGAAACTAACACACCATTGTAAAGCAATAAAAACGTTAAAAAATAAATTGATGAATATAGTGTGCTTCCCAATGGATTTATGTCTTTAATTGATATGATCTTTTAAAAAATTACTTTAATGATTGCTCTAGAATTTACAATTTGCATTAGGGTCTAACTTAAATTATAACTGTTACCACATCTAGACACTGCAAAAACCTTAACACAGTTTAAAAACTTTTTTCCCACTCTTCCCTTTTGTACTATTATTGTCATAAGATGTATTTCTTATATATATTTGAAATCCCAGAAACAGTATTATCAAACTTTTATTGAATTCTTAATTTCTACCATGGTCAAAATGTCTAATATACGAATAAATATCCCATTTCATTGGTTGCAAGTTATAGCTTTCACAAAAGACTAGATCACAAATACAATTCAGCCAGATTCTTTGCCACTTTATGACAAGGATTGCCTTTTCTCCATTGTCCAATAACCTGTTCTTTATTTTGATCTGGGACATCATCAGAGTGGCCTTTACAGTCTGTATTTCTACCCACATTCTGTACATGATTATGTATTCTCTCTAAGAAGACGGAAGCTTTCTCTACAGCTTTCCTCTTTTCTTCCTGAGCTCTTACCAGAAGCACCTTTAAAAGTCCCTTCACAAACAATCTCCACTCCTTCCAGCAGGAATTCCAGCCATTACCCACTACTCAGTTCCAAAGCCACTTCCACATTTTTAGTGTTTTTTTTATAGCAGCACCCAACTTTTCAGTACCAATGTGTGTCTTAATCTGTTTGAGCTAGTGTCACAAATTACCATAGACTAGTGGCTTCAACAACAAACATTTATTTCTCACAGTTCTGGAGGCTAGGGATACAATATCAGTGTGCCAATACTGATGAGTTCCTGATGAGTCCCCTCTTCCTTGTTGACAGAGGGTCATTTTCTTGCTGTACCCTCATGTGGTAGAAAAAGAGCTAGCTAGCCTCTTATAAGACCATTAATCCTATTCATGAGGGTTCCATCCTTATGACCTAATTACCTCCTAAATATCTCACCTCCAAATCCCATCACGTTGGGATTAGGGTCTCAACATTATGAATTTGGGGGGAGCACAAACATTTAGCCTGTTGTAATATATTTTCAGAATTGTGTTTGACAAGATGATCTTTGTTATGCTGCAATAATAAGTAACCCCCTATATACCTTAATGGCTTACAGGTGAAAGGTATATGCCCACCCCATGACTAGATCTGGGGACCCTGCTTCTTGATTCCTTTACCCAGGATCCAGAATGATGGAGAGTACACCATCTAGAATATTACTGGTTACCGTGGCAGAGGAAAAGAGAGCATGATGATTTATTCATTGGCCCTTCAGACGTCTGCCTAAAAGAAGTTCTGACATTTTATTATCAATGGAAAACATGATCCACATGGTCAATGGGCTGAGATAGTGTTTGGAGGAAAACCATAGATTATGGAGAACAAGGACTAAGGACCAGAAAGAAAACTCATAGTATTCCCTGTCCCTATCTCCCAATTGTATATAGTTGTGTGTGGAAAAGATCACTTATGGTTTTTGTTTTATATTTCCTTTATTTCATTTTTCGATGTATAGATCAAGAGTAGGCACATGTGGATCTGATATAAAAATATATGCATTATCTATCCCTGGTTCAAGTTACTGTCGTGCATCAGTCAAAGAACCAAGTCTATGAGCCTGTTGTTTGACTTCATAGGGCTTGGTCTTAATTTTCCCAATTTTTTTATTGTGGTAAAATACTCATGACATAAAATTTACCATCTTAACCAGTTTTAACTGTCCAATTCAGTGGTATTAATTATATTCATAATGTTGTGCTATCATTACCATCATCCATCTCCAGAACTCATTCTGAAACGCTATACTCATTAAACAGTACTTACACCTTACTCCAACTCCTAGGAATAACCATTCTATTTTCTGTCTCTATGATTTTGACTATTCTAAGTACCCTGCATAAGTGGAATCATGTAGTTTTTTTTCTTTTTTAAGTGGCTTATTTCACTTAGCATAATATCATCAAGGTCCATCCATGTTGCAGCCTATGTCAGAAAATCTCTCCTTTTAAGTCTAAGTATTACCCTACTGTGTGTGTGTGTGTGTGTATGCGTATGCGTGCATGTGTGTTCTTACATCAGTTTTAAGTCTGATCCATTTTGAGTTAATTTTTGTATACGGTGTTAGGTAAGTTTCCATTCTGATATATGTGGATATCTAGTTTTCCCAGTACCACTTGTTGACAAAACTGTCCTTTCCCCATTGAACGGTCTCAGTACCCTTGTCAAAAATCATTTGAATGTTTTCTTTTTTAAATAAAATAATATAGTTTATCTGTGTGTACATAGTGTATGTGGTAGTCATTAGGGCTGACTGTAAATATTTTGGTTATCTTTTTTCTGAGGCCATGGTAAGTTGCATGTTTCTGCTGTATCTGTGTGTGTTGTCAGGAAAACAGAGTCATTCTAAGCATTCTTTTATAAATTAATATAGGAACTGAGGCTTATTATGAATACGAAGGAGATGGGTAAGCAAAGCACAGCAAAGTCCTTGTGAAAAGGCAGAGAAGCTGCCACCATATGGTGCTAGGGAAGCAGAGCTGAATACCTTGCATGACATATTGAAGAAGGCATTTGTCAAAAACTAGCTGGAAATTATTTCCTTTTTAAAGGAATTTCTAGAAAATTTTCCTCCACTTATCTCAGTTGGCAGCAGTGTAGTGGTTGTTCTCAATTCTCACCAAGAAGCAGCTGTGAATCTCATATCTGCTCACTTAGGTGCTTGTAACCACTTCCAGGAAATAATGACCTCTGCTTTTCTCCTGCTTTCTAAAAGAGGAGTCTGAAGAATATAGTCCCAATCTTCTCCACTGTTGGGTAGAGGACCTTTTTAAAAGATATGGTGATTATACTGAATTGCTAACAGATAATTCAGACATCCCACGAATATGAAGTTAGATGTAGGAGTATGATTTGTTTTGGCCCACAAAATATAAAAAGTGTTGTGTCACTTCTGGGTAACTATTACTCTAAGAGTCTAAGAGTAGGTAAGGTATCCCCCACACTCACTTTTGCTGCCATGAGATGATGAAAGCATGTGTCAAGATGGACCACCATCAGCCTGGGTCTCTGAGTGATTATAATGAACGAAGCTGCCCTGAAAACCCACTTTGGACATGTTGTATGAGGAATAAATTAAATTTTGTCACATTAAGCCACTTACATTTTCTTATGAAACCTGATACTATTCTAATACATAACAACAATAAAATTTCAGCACATATGTGCACCACACACACACACACACACACACACACACACACACAATCTCTGTGGTTTAAAGCAAGAAGGGATTATTTAATGCTATTTTACATGTTAATCTCAGGTTTGTGAGGGGTCTCTGTTTTGCGCCATCCCCACTCCAGGACCCAGGCTGAGGAACAGGCATTATATTTAATGTTACCAGTCACAGTGACAGAGGGAAAAGTTGTTCTTGTTGTTATTTCCAGATATGACACAGGAAATTTTGGCTAAATTTTATTAGACAAAGCAAATCACAAAAATGCACCTAACTTCTAAAATGCAGGAATTGTGATCCTGTCATGAGCCTGGAAGAAAAGATGAAGTAGAATATTTAATAATATTCCTAATGATTACCATAGTGGCATGAAACTTGAAGAGATAATGAATAACAATTATAGATCTGAAAGAATTTTCAGCTAGAAAAATAAGTTGGATTACAAGATATAAGATTCAAAAGGGATACTAATAAAGTTCTATATTTAGTTCCCCCAAACTCAGCTCTTCAAGTTCTCAACAAACTGTAAAAGTAATTAACTAACAATCAAATATACAAGCTAATTTTAGTTAAAAATAAACTAATTAAAACCCAATATACTGGTGTTACTTGAAAAAAAAGATTCAATACCTATAAGTACATTATTTTTAAAGAAAAAAAGGTATCCTTTATTCTTATTCATTTCTGAGCCATCCCTACCGTTTCTGAGCACCCCATTGTAAGGGGTATAAAATACCCAGACTGAAATTGAAAGAAAGGTATTCTAACATATTTTTAGGATAATGAGGGGATGAATTGTTGAGAAAACTGGAAATGATTATTCTCTAGAAAAAATATCTCAATTTAATAGTAGCCATTTGGCGATACTTGGAAAACAATTATACTTACTCTTTATTCAAAGTAAAGAAAGAAAAAAGTATAGAATAATAGGGATTTTAGTCTAGTATAAAATTTTTTAAGAAATCCTTTAAAGCAAAAAACAAAAAAGCAACAGTAGCAACAACAAGCAAAAAGAAAACAATGAACCAAGTAGACCCCGGTAGAAAAATCCCATCTTTAAATAATTAACAAAGAAAGTGCTCAGTGTCAAGCACTGCCATATTGATGTTGTTAAAATATTCTTATTCTATAAGAGATTTGTTATATCCGAGATGATTAGAGATTATGTTGCATCATGTATTTAAAGAAGCAAGTTATAGGTCAGACAGAATTAGCAGCAAGAGATAAGGGAGCTCATTTTGAATTTCAGATAATTTTCTGGATTGTAATGCTCAGTAGTTTCATATACAGCTATTATGTCATTTGGGGAAAAAAGCATGATTCTCCTATTTTCAAATCAAGAATTAGGCTAAAACAAAGATAAATTATCTTTCAGGCAAGTGAAAATAAAAAATTGGCAATGGCTAGTGTTCAATTTGGCATGACTGTACATGTGAAAATTAGGGGTCAATTTTTTGAAATTTATAAATATGTTTTAAAATTGACAAAACATCAGTTCTCAAATATGTTTTAATAAATTATTATTTATTTAATAATAATACATTTAATACATTTATTATTTCTTAAAATATGGAATATATGAAATAATGTATTTTGCATAAAATACATTTTATTTATTTATGTATTTATATCTTTATTGGAGTATAATTTGCTTTACAATGGTGTGTTAGTTTCTGCTTTATAACAAAATGCATCAGTTATATATATACATATGTTCCCATATCTCTTCCCTCTTATGTCTTCCTCCCTCCCACCTTCCCTATCCCATCCCTCCAGGCGGTCACAAAGCACCGAGCTGATCTCCCTGTGCTATGCGGCTGCTTCCCACTAGCTATCTACCTTACGTTTGGTAGTGTATATATGTCCATACCTCTCTCTCGCTTTGTCAGAGCGTATCCTTCCCCCTCCCCATATCCTCAAGTCCATTCTCTAGTAGGTCTGTGTCTTTATTCCTGTCTTACCCCTAGGTCCTTCATGACGTTTTTTTTCCCTTAAATTCCATATATATGTGTTAGCATATGGTATTTGTCTTTCTCTTTCTGACTTACTTCACTCTGTATAACAGACTCTAGGTTATCCACCTCATTACAAATAGCTCAATTTCATTGCTTTTTATGGATAAGTAATATTCCATTGTATATATGTGCCACATCTTCTTTATCCATTCATCTGTCGATGGACACTTAGGTTGTTTCCATCTCTGGGCTATTGTAAATAGAGCTGCAGTGAACATGTTGGTACATGACTCTTTTTGAATTATGGTTTTCTCAGGGTATATGCCCAGCAGTGGGATTGCTGGGTCGTATGGTAGTTCTCTTTTTAGTTTTTTAAGGAACCTCCATACTGTTCTCCATAGTGGCTGGACCAATTCACATTCCCACCATCAGTGCAAGAGTGTTCCCTTTTCTCCACACCCTCTCCAGCATTTATTGTTTCTAGATTTTTTGATGATGGCCATTCTGACTGGTGTGAGATGATATCTCATTGTACTTCTGATTTGCATTTCTCTAATAATTAATGATGTTGAGCATTCTTTCATGTGTTTGTTGGCAGTCTATATATCTTCTATGGAGAAATGTCTGTTTAGGTCTTCTGCCCATTTTTGGATTGGGTTGTTTGTTCTCTTGTTATTGAGCTGCATAAGCTGCTTATAAATTTTGGAGATTAATCCTTTGTCAGTTGCTTCATGTGCAAATATTTTCTCCCATTCTGAGGGTTGTCTTTTCGTCTTGTTTATGGTTTCCTTTGCTGTGCAAAAGCTTTGGAGTTTCATTAGGTCCCATTTGTTTATTTTTGTTTTTATTTCCATTTCTCTAGGAAGTGGGTCAAAAAGGATCTTCCTGTGATTTATGTCATAGAGTGTTCTGCCTATGTTTTCCTCTAAGAGTTTGATAGTTTCTGGCCTTACATTTAGGTCTTTAATCCATTTTGAGCTTATTTTTGTGTATGGTATTAGGGAGTGATCTAATCTCATACTTTTACATGTACCTGTCCAGTTTTCCCAGCACCACTTATTGAAGAGGCTGTCCATCCTCCACTGTACATTCCTGCCTCCTTTATCAAAGATAAGGTGACCATATGTGCGAGGGTTTATCTCTGGTCTTTCTATCCTGTTCCATTGATCTCTTTCTGTTTTTGTGCCAGTACCATACTGTCTTGATTACTGTAGCTTTGTAGTATAGTCTGAAGTCAGGAAGCCTAATTCCTCCAGCTCCGTTTTTCATTCTCAAGATTGCTTTGGCTATTAGAGGTCTTTTGTGTTTCCATACAAATTGTGAAATTTTTTGTTCTAGTTCTGGGAAAAATGTCCCTGGTAGTTTGATAGGGATTGCATTGAATCTGTAGATTGCTTTGGGTAGTAGAGTCATCTTCACAGTGTTGATTCTTCCAATCCAAGAACGTGGTATATCTCTCCATCTATTTGTATCATCTGTAATTTCTTTCATCAGTGTCTTATAATTTTCTGCACACAGTTATTTTGTCTCCTTAGGTAGGTTTATTCCTAGATATTTTATTCTTTTTGTTGCACTGGTAAATGGGAGTGTTTTCTTGATTTCACTTTCAGATTTTTCATCATTAGTGTATAGGAATGTGAGAGATTTCTGTGCATTAATTTTGTATCCTGCTACTTTACCAGATTCATTGATTACCTCTAATAGTTTTCTGGTAGCATTTTTAGGATTCTCTATGTATAGTATCATGTCATCTACAAACAGTGACAGCTTTACTTCTTCTTTTCTGATTTGTATTCCTTTTATTTCCTTTTCTTCTCTGATTGCTGTAGCTAAAACTTCCAAAACTATGTTGAATAAGAGTGGACAACCTTGCCTTGTTCCTGATCTTAGTGGAAATGGTTTCAGTTTTTCACCATTGAGGATGATGTTGGCTGTGGGTTTGTCATATATGGCCTTTATTATGTTGAGGAAAGTTCCCTCTATGCCTACTTTCTGCAGGGTTTTTATAATAAATTGGTGTTGAATTTTGTCGAAAGCTTTCTCTGCATTTATTGAGATGATCATATGGTTTTTCTCCTTCAATTTGTTAATATGGTTTATCACATTGATTGATTTGCATATATTGAAGAATCCTTGCATTCCTGGAATAAACCCCACTTGATCGTGGTGTATGATCCATTTAATGTGCTGTTGGATTCTGTTTGCTAGTATTTTGTTGAGGATTTTTGCATCTATGTTCATCAGTGATATTGGCCTGTAGTTTTCTTTCTTTGTGACATCCTTGTCTGCTTTTGGTATCAAGGTGATGGTGGCCTCGTAGAATGAGTTCGGGAGTGTCCCTTCCTTTGCTATATTTTGGAAGAGTTTGAGAAGGATGGGTGTTATCTCTTCTCTAAATGTTTGATAGAATTCGCCCGTGAAGCCATCTGGTCCTGGGCTTTTGTTTTTTGGAAGATTTTTAATCACAGTTTCAACTTCAGTGCTTGTGATGGGTCTGTTCATATTTTCTATTTCTTCCTGATTCAGTCTTGGCAGGTTGTGCCTTTCTAAGAATTTGTCCATTTCTTCCAGGTTGTCCATTTTATTGGCATAGAGTTGTTGTAGTAATCTCTAAAGATCTTTTGTATTTCTGTAGTGTTAGTTTTTACTTCTCCTTTTTCATTTCTAATTCTATTGATTTGAGTCCTCTCCCTTTTTTTCTTGATGAGTCTGGCTAATGGTTTATCAATTTTGTTTATCTTCTCAAAGAACCAGCTTTTAGTTTTATTGATCTTTGCTATCATTTCCTTCATTTCTTATTTTTTTCTGATCTGATCTTTATGATTTGTTTCCTTCTGCTAACTTTGGGGTTTTTTGTTTCTCTAATTGCTTTAGGTGTAAGGTTTAGGTTGTTTATTCGAGATGTTTCCTGTTTCTTAAGGTAGGCTTGTATTGCTATAAACTTCCCTTTTAGAACTGCTTTTGCTGCATCCCATAGGTTTTGGGTCATCGTGTCTCCACTGTCATTTGATTCTAGGTGTTTTTTATTTCCTCTTTGACTTCTTCGGTGATCACTTGGTTATTAAGTAGTGTACTGTTTGGCCTCCATGTGTTTGTTGTTTTACAGATCTTTTCCTGTAATTGATATCTAGTCTTATAGTGTTGTGGTCAGAAAAGGTACTTGATACAATTTCAATATTCTTAAATATACCAAGGCTTGATTTGTGACCCAAGATATGATCTATCCTGGAGAATGTTCCATGAGCACTTGAGAAAAATGCGTATTCTGTTGCTTTTGGATGGAATGTCCTATAAATATCAGTTAAGTCCATCTTGTTTAATGTATCATTTAAAGCTTGTGTTTCCTTTTTTATTTTCATTTTGGATGATCTGTCCATTGGTGAAAGTGGGGTGTTAAAGTCCCCTACTATGAATGTGTTACTTTCGATTTCCCCTTTTATGGCTGTTAGTATTTGCCTTATGTATTGAGGTGCTCCTGTGTTGGGTGCATAAATATTTACAATTGTTATATCTTCTTCTTGGATCGATCCCTTGATCATTATGTAGTTTCCTTCTTTGTCTCTTGTAATAGTCTTTATTTTAAAGTCTTTTTCGTCTGATATGAGAATTGCTACTCCAGCTTTCTTTTGGTTTCCATTTGCATGGAATATCTTTTTCCATCCCCTTTCTTTCAGTCTGTATGTGTCTCTAGGTCTGAAGTGGGTCTCTTGTAGACAGCATATATATGGGTCTTGCTTTTGTATCCATTCAGCCAATCTGTGTCTTTTGGTTGGAGGATTTAGTCCATTTAAATTTAAGGTAATTATTGATATGTATGTTCCTATTCCCATGTCCTTAATTGTTTGGGGTTCGTTATTGTAGGTCTTCTCCTTCTCTTGTGTTTCTTGCCTAGAGAAGTTCGTTTAGCATTTGTTGTAAAGCTGGTTTGGTGGTGCTGAACTCTCTCAGCTTTTGCTTGTCTGTAAAGGTTTTAATATCTCCATCAAATCTGAATGAGATCCTTGCTGGGTAGAGTGATCTTGGTTGCAGGTTTTTCTCCTTCATCACTTTAAATATGTCCTGCCAGTCCCTTCTGGCTTGCAGAGTTTCTGCTGAAAGATCAGCTGTTAATCTTATGGGGATTCCCTTGTGTGTTATTTGTTGTTTTTCTCTTGCTGCTTTTAATATGTTTTCTTTGTATTTAATTTTTGACAGTTTGATTAATATGTGTCTTGGTATATTTCTCCTTGGATTTATCCTGTATGGGACTCTTTGTGCTTCCTGGACTTGGTTAACTGTTTCCTTTCCCATATTAGGGAAGTTTTCAACTATAAGCTCTTCAAGTATTTTCTGAGTCCCTTTCTTTTTCTCTTCTTCTTCTGGAACCCCTATAATTCGAATGTTGGTACATTTAATGTTGTCCCAGAGGTCTCTGAGACTGTCCTCAGTTCTTTTCATTCTTTTTTCTTTATTCTGCTCTGCAGTAGTTATTTCCACTATTTTATCTTCCAGGTCACTTATCCATTCTTCTGCCTCAGTTATTCTGCTATTGATCCCATCTACAGTATTTTTAATTTCATTTATTGTGTTGTTCATCGTTGTTTGTTTCATCTTTAGTTCTTCTAGGTCCTTGTTAAATGTTTCTTGCATTTTGTCTATTCTATTTCCAAGATTTTGGATCATCTTTACTATCATTATTCTGAGTTCTTTTTCAGGTAGACTGCATATTTCCTCTTTATTTGTTAGGTCTGGTGAGTTTTTATCTTGCTCTTTTATCTGCTGTGTGTTTTTCTGTCTTCTCATTTTGCTTATCTTACTGTGTTTGGGGTCTCCTTTTTGCAGGCTGCAGGTTCGTACTTCCCGTTGTTTTTGGTGTCTGTCCCCAGTGGCTATGGTTGGTTCAGTGGGTTGTGTAGGCTTCCTGGGGGAGGGGACTAGTGTCTGTGTTCTGGTGGATGAGGCTGGATCTTGTCTTCCTGTTGGGCAGGTCCACGTCTGGTGGTGTGTTTTGGGGTGTCTGTGGACTTATTATGATTTTAGGCAGCCTCTCTGCTAATGGGTGGCGTTGTGTTCCTGTCTTGCTAGTTGTTTGGCATAGGGTGTCCAGCATTGTAGCTTGCTGGTCGTTGAGTGAAGCTGGGTGCTGGTGTTGAGATGGAGATCTCTGGGAGATTTTTGCCATTTGATATTATGTGGAGCTGGGAGGTCTCTTGTGGACCAGTGTCCTGAAGTTGGCTCTCCCACCTCAGAGGCACAGCACTGACTCCTGGCTGCAGCACCAGGAGCCTTTCATCCACACGGTTCAGAATAAAAGAGAGAAAAAGTAGAACGAAAGAATTAGTAGAAGAGGAGAGAAAGAAAGAAGGAAGGAAGGAAGGACAGAAGGAAGGAAAGAAAGAAAGAAAGGAGGGAGGAAGGAAGGAAAGAAGGAGGGAAGGAAGGAAAGAAAAGAAAGAAAAAAGATAAAGTAAAATAAAGTAAGATAAAATATAAAGTTATTAAAATAAAAAATAATTATTAAGAAAAAAAGATTAAAAAAAAAAACGGACAGATAGAACCCTAGGACAAATGGTGGAAGCAAAGCTATACAGACAGAATCTCACACAGAAGCATACACATACGCACTCACAAAAAGAGGAAAGCGGAAAAAAATCATAAATCTTGCTCTCAAAGTCCACCTCCTCAATTTGGGATGATTCGTTGTCTATTCATGTATTCCACAGATGCAGTGTACATCAAGTTGATTGTGAAGCTTTAATCTGCTGCTTCTGAGGCTGCTGGGAGAGATTTCCCTTTCTCTTCTTTGTTCTCACAGCTCCCAGGGGCTCAGCTTTGGATTTGGCCCCGCCTCTGCGTGTAGGTCACCGGAGGGCGTCTGTTCTTTGCTCAGACAGGACGGGGTTAAAGGAGCCACTGATTCGGGGGCTCTGGCTCACTCAGGCCAGCGGGGGTGAGGAAGGGGCATGGAGGGCGGGGCGAGCCTGCGGCGGTAGAGGCCGGCGTGACGTTGCACCAGCCTGCGGCGCACCGTGCGTTCTCCCGGGGGAGTTGTCCCTGGATCCCGGGACCCTGGCAGTGGTGGGCTGCACAGGCTCCCCGGAAGTGGGGTGTGGATAGTGACCTGTGCTCGCACACAGGCTTCTTGGTGGCGGCAGCAGCAGCCTTAGCGTCTCATGCCCGTCTCTGGTGTCCGCGCTTTTAGCCGCAGCTTGCGCCGGTCTGTGGAGCTCCTTTAAGCAATGCTCTTAATCCCCTCTCCTCGAGCACCAGGAAACAAAGAGGGAAGAAAAAGTCTCTTGCCTCTTCGGCAGGTCCAGACTTTTCCCCGGACTCCCTCCCGGCTAGCCGTGGTGCACTAACCCCCTGCAGACTGTGTTCACGCCACCAGCCCCAGTCCTCTCCCTGTGCTCCGACCGAAGCCCAGCCTGAGCCTCAGCTCCCAGCCCCGCCCACCCCAGCGGGTGAGCAGACAAGCCTCTTGGGCTGGTGAGTGCCGGTCGGCACCGATCCTCTGTACGGGAATCTCCCCGCTTTGCCCTCCGCACCCCTGTTGCTGTGCTCTCCTCGGCGGCCCCGAAGCTCCCCTCTCCGCCACCCACAGTCTCCGCCCGCAAAGGGGCTTCCTAGTGTGTGGAAACCTTTCCTCCTTCACAGCTCCCTCCCACTGGTGCAGGTTCCGTCCCTATCCTTTTGTCTCTGTTTATTCTTTTTTCTTTTGCCCTACCCAGGTACGTGGGGAGTTTCTGCCTTTTGGGAGGTCTGAGGTCTTCTGCCAGCATTCAGTAGGTGTTCTGTAGGAGTTGTTCCACTTGTAGATGTATTTCTGGTGTATCTGTGGGGAGGAGGGTGATCTCCACGCCTTATTCTTCTGCCATCCTCCATAAAATACATTTTAAACAATGAAGAGTATCCAGATATTTTAGACATACTATTGCTTTATGAGAAAAAGTGACATCCACCTTCATAAAAATAAGAAAATGAATTTTAATATAGTGACACTTTCATGGATGTGTTCTCATAATCACATAATACAGTTAATTTTCTACTTAATTTCTTTATAAGGGTACATGATGGTTTCTGGACATACATCATTTAGGAGTTCCTTAAAAGATTGCACCTGTGCTATGTAAAAGATCACTACACTATAGATCAAAGTTAAGAATAATATATTCATTTACAGATTTATAAAATGTTTGTAAAGTCAGTCTTAAAAGGTGAATACCTAGGCAGGTAAATAAACTGTCTATCTAGCTTTTATAACATTGACAAAAAGGTCGTTTTTGCTGAGCAGTATTACAGGCATAATACTCAATGTAAAACAATTGCTGAGATTCGTATAGTGGATCTGAAGAGTGTTGTGGTTAGTCTATTAGAGCTGCTATAAAAAAAATACCACAGACTGGCTAGCTTATAAACAACAGAAACGTATTGTTCACAGTTAGGAAAGCTGGAAAGTCCAAGACAAAGGCACCAGAATGGTCACCTTCTGTTGAGAACCCCCTTCCCGGTTCATAGCTGGTGCCTTCTCCCTGTGTCCCCAGATGGTGGAAGAGGTGAGAGATTTCTCTGGACCTTCTTTCATAAGAGCACTAATCCCATTGTTGAAGGCTCACCCTCATGGTTGAAGCACCTCCCAAAGGCCCCACCTCCTAATCCCATCATCTTTGGGGGTTAGGATTTCCATTTGAATTCTGGATGGACACATTGAGACCATAGCATGTATTTTTTGAGAAGTCAAAGACTAAAACTCTAATATATATTTTTTTCAGAATGCACTTCTATTTTCTACTAGAGAGAGAATGTAAACTTAAGTTTTGTTACTACTGAAGGAAATAGACCATACAGAAAAATTGACTGATTTGATGTGATACCTAGTATCAATATAAATTCTAAATGTAAAATATGAGGGAGAAAAATATTTGAATACATACTCATCATTTAACCTAAAGAAAACCATTAATGAAATATCTTTAAAGAAATGAATTATTTATATTTTAAAATAAATAAAATTCAAGAAGCCAATATTTAACACAGGCATAACATATGTATAACATTATAACCATATGCTCAAATTTTCCCAGCTTCAAGAATTTACAGATTATATGACAGTGAAATTTAAATTGGGCCTGTGCTAACTGGGATAATTATATCCTATAACCTGAAAACTGAATCTGTTTAGTAAATCAGTTTTACGCCTTTATGCCATGCTTGCTGTATGTTGTCCATTCATTAATTTGGAATCATTAAAAAAAAACAGAAAGAAAAGAATTGTATATCGTATCCAATAAAAAATTGAAAGCAGTTAATGATTGTAGTCACATGAAAATTCCTCAGTTTACAATAATTTTTCCTAACTTTTTACCTTTGTTGCTGCTGATCCATTGCTAAATTGAGACTGAAATCATTAGATGCTTTTATAAAATCAGCATATAATATATACTTTGAAGTGAAAACCTTTCATTTCTCCATTATAATAAAGAACTAAAAAGTCCCAATTTGATTAATTATAAACTCAGTATTGTTATAATTATTAGTGGAATTAAAAAGTGACATTTTGTTCCACCCCGAAGGGATTCTACAATGTAATTGGAGAATCAGGACTTATGGCAAAAATTCAACTGCTATTTCATCCAAAATGTTTAAGTTGCAAGAATCCTTAAACTCCATAACGCTTGGCTTCCTCGTTTTGTACAATGAATAAAAGCAAAAAAAAAAAAAAGTTTAGAAGCTGTCTCAGAGTCACTCAAAAATTAATGACCAAGACAAGAATAAGACCCAGGTGGGAGGCAGAATGTGGTAGAGAGTGTTATTGACTTCACAGAGAATTTCTGAAATGACCATTTCATTTTCTAAGAGTATGACTCACCCTTAAACTCACTGAGGCTCAGCTGCCTCCTACATAACCCCCCATTATGGTCTGAATTGTGTCCCTTCCAAAATTCATGTTTTAAAATCCTAACCCCCAGTACTTAATTATCTCTTTAAAAGCACTATCTTAATTAGATAAAATTATGGCTTTAAAGATAGTGCTTTTAAAGAGATAATTAAAGGAAAAATTAGTTGGGCCATAATCCAATATGACTGGTGTCCTTATAAGAAGAAGAGGTGAGCACAGGCACACACAGAAGACCATGTGAAGACACAGGAAGACAGTCATCTACAAGCCAAGGAGGAAGGCCCTTAGAAGAAACCAACCCTACCAACCGATTGACCTTAGACTTCTAGTCTCCAGAACTGTGAGGAAATAAATTTTTGTTGTTTAAACCACCCAGTCTGTGGCACTTTGTTATGGCAGCCCTTGCAAACTAATACACCTCATAAAGTATGGAGCTGACATGATAATTGAATAGGATTATATATGTAAGCCATTTAGCATGTAAAAGATGATCAATTTGGTTTAGTTTTCCCTCTCCAATGCCCCCACTCCTTCAGAAAAACAAACAAACAAAAAAACGTGAGATGAAGAATGCTCAACAAATCTGAAAAACTCAGTAGGCAGAAAGTTTATAGGTAAAGATGTTCAATTTTGTCAAACCGGCACCAAAGGAAAATGGGACAAGACCCAAAGAGATAATTATATTTATCATTTCAGAACCAACTGGTAACCTTTCCAAAAGAAGCTGAAATGACATTTCTGAGTTGACCAGAAAATTACAGAGGTAAATTTGGTGTGGTATTTTTAAATATGGATTCAAAGAGGCACCTAAGAGTTAAACAAGGATCCACAGAGCTCCTTCTTATTATCTTCTATGATTACTAGCTAAAAGGAAATATTTCATTTGTCAGAATATCATATTTAAACATTGTTCAGCATCCCCAAAGCCTATGAACTGAAAAAACAACTAGAAAGTCATCTAATCTTAACTTTTTCTGGTTTCAGAAAAAGTTGAAGACGTCATTTTTCATTTGTGCAATCGATGTACTCATTGACTAATTATTATTGACTAGAGATAATTACCTTGAAAAAATTCCTTTATTTCTTGGGGTTTTTTTTTGTTTGTTTTTGCGGTACGCGGGCCTCTCACTGTTGTGGTCTCTCCCGTTGCGGAGCACAGGCGCCGGACGCGCAGGCTCAGCGGCCATGGCTCACGGGCCCAACCGCTCCGCGGCATGTGGGATCTTCCCGGACCGGGGCACGAACCCGTGTCCCCTGCATCGGCAGGCGGACTCTCAACTACTGCGCCACCAGGGAAACCCCCTTTATTTCTTTTATGTTTATCCTAGGCCCTCTAGGGAGCCTTGTGTAAGGGAAACACCTGGCAACATTGCCTCAAAATAGATTTATTTAAAATAAACAGATACCATTAATCCTACCATTAATCTGGCCAGGCAGACATTTCTGCTTAAGTGTGTAACTGCACACTGCTGAGCCGCCATGCTGGAATGCAGAATACAGCTCTGATATTTGACTTCAGTAGAGTTTATCCTCCCAGGTGTCCGGGAGCTGAAAAGGTAAATTTGACATAAGGAATACTTGCCTTTGTTACCCATCAGCACCTTCAACAATACAATGCCGTGTCTGGTGGGACCAT
Source organism: Phocoena phocoena (assembly GCF_963924675.1). Taxonomy (NCBI): domain Eukaryota; kingdom Metazoa; phylum Chordata; class Mammalia; order Artiodactyla; family Phocoenidae; genus Phocoena; species Phocoena phocoena. The sequence goes on along the minus strand of NC_089220.1, from coordinate 69,906,646 downwards.
GAAACATGCCAAGGAAGTGTGTCCTTTGATTATAACATGACTTCTTCCTGTGAAAAGACAGGGGAAAGTACAATGAGCAGTAACAGTTTTCTAAAAATATCAATACTTATTTTGCCTTATTTTTAAAGAAAATAAAGAATAATTCTTTAGTGTATTTTGTACAAAGACTGTATTAAGTTGGCTATGCTCTTCTCTGGAAAGGAAAGATCAGGAAAACCTAAAAGCAAAACAAAAAAATATCAAACACGTTATGCATGATATGATGTTAATTTTAGGTAAGATCCATTACTGTTCACCGATTATTGTATGATCAGATGGGACCCTTGGGAAGGATAAGACATTTGAGAACCTTACGATCTGAACCAATGAACACCAATTGGTCTTTCCAGAGTTATCTAGGTCTCTGGGACAGAAGCCAACAGCAGTGCCCCATTACAACTTCAGGCAATGTATCTTTAGGGATATAGCACTATTTAGAACTAACCTCTTTTGGCTCTTGTCAATGTGACTGGAAAGAGGAGTTTAGAGACATCCAAGAAAGATGACTTATCTAAGGAGGAATTTATGTGTCTGCTTCTCAAACCACATGTGGTTTTCAAACACAAAGGAAGAAAGTGGCAATACATTGGTATGCTTGTCATATATTGCCACTAATGCATATTAAATCATTTTTTTTAAGTTGTGGTAGCTTAAAACAATGAGATTTAGAATAAAATTCTGATACAATTATAATATAGAATCAGAAGCAAAAAATAATATAATAGGTTATCTGATAACTCACTGGATGAAATGTCTAACAGAACACTTTCTATTATGATTTTGTGGTCTTACACGAAGTAGTCAGGTATGCACAGTAAGATAGAGATAATTGATAACTGAAAATGCCATTTCTTGAGATCTTCCATTACAAGACACTGTATCCAACACCTTAGAAGTTTATTTTTTGTCAAAATTTCATAGGTGAGAAAACTGAGTCTTAGTGAGGTGGATAATTTATCCAAGGACATTAAGTGTTAGTACCTAGATTTCAGGACCTGAATTGAAAGCCAGGTTTGTCAGACTTCAGAGCTAATGTCCTTAATCCAAATGGTTTCAGTCTAAGTCTCCAGAAAAGAAATAAAAAATGAAATTAGCCAATATATCATGGACAAATTGAAGTTTATTCTTACTTAGGGAAAGGCAGTTTTCTTAAATGTCCTCAAACTCCTCTTTTCAATTGTACTAAAAAAGGCCAGGAGGATTAGTCTCTCTAAATAGTCCTGTACATGCACGGTGATTCATACTTGAAACACACACACACACACACACACATATCCATACATACATGTGTATGTATAGATAAAAGAAAGAGAGGGAGATTAGTCAGATTAGTCAGGGTTCTCCAGAGAATCAGCACCAGTAGGATTCCATATATATATATATATATATATATATATATATATATATATATATATATATATATATGGAATTGGCTCATGCAGTTATGGAGGCTGACAAGCCCCCAAGATCTACAGTCCTAAAGCTAGAGAACCAGAAGAGCCAAATGGTGTAGTTCCAGTCCAAAGGCCAGCAAGCCTGAGACCAAGGAAAAACCAATGTTTCAGTATGAGTCTGAATGCAGGGAAAAAAACCTATGGCACCGCTAGAAGGCAGTCAGGCAGGAGGAATTCCCTCTTATTCAGTGGGAGATCAGCCTTTTGTTCTATTCAGGCCTTCAATTGATGGGATGAGGCCCACTCACATTAGGGAGGGCGATCTGCTGTACTCAGTCATTTACTCAGGAGTCAATTCACTCATTTAAATTTTAAACTCATTCAAAAACACCTTCACAGAAACACCCAGAATAATGTTTGACCAAATTGCTGAACAACTTGTGGCCCAGTCAAGTTGATACATAAATTTAATCCTTGCAGATAGTAGATGGATAGATAGATACAGATGGGAAGGAAGGGAGGGAGGGAGGAAGATATATAAACCCAAAGTTGGCTTAAACATTCAGAGAAAACAAAGATGTAGGAAATAAACTGTGGTGAGATTAACTTAATTTCTTAGAAATATTATCAAAAGTCAGTATAATAACTAACATTCCAATCTAGCTTCATTTTTATGTCTCTAATTTTCACTCTGATTTTAATATTTTTATTTTATCTAATGGAAGATTATCTGGCATTACAAATATTTTTCATTAATCACAAAATTTCTATGCTGTTAAGTAGACATCATTAGAGCCAATTCTACTGGAAAGATGAAAGGTCTCATGCATTGAAATTTCATTCCCTTTGACATTAGATCCATTGATTTTTCTTAAAAGATGTTTATATGCATCAATTTTACAGCTTTCTAGAGGAAAGTGTATAATTAAGTATTGCCATTCTGAATGCATATATCAAAATAGAAGGTCTATAATTTTTAAATGGTCAAAAATAAAAAGATTTAAAATACGTCTTACTATTTATGATGATGCTCATTTTCTCCTATGTTCTGCTTCAAAGCAGATCGTTCATGATTAATTCATGGCAAAAATCCAGAGAGGATTTCTTGTAATTATAATTTAACATTTTTTGTCTTTATCAGATTCTTAAAAAAAAAAAAAAAGATGATTGATTTTGAACCCAGGGAATTGCCTTATGTGTCAAACATCAAGACACATTTCCTTATTGAGAAAGACAATATATATTGGAATAAAAGATCATGGTTATCCTATTACATTTTTATGAGAGAGTTTTTCCTCCCTCTTGGTCTTTCTCCATGAATTTTAGTCTTACATTTTTTATATATGCAAGACTTAATTATTTGATATAAGATAGGGAGAGAGGAGCCAATTTACCTGCCTGTGAAAAAGCTTTAATTACTTCCATCTTTGTCTTGCTCCTCCACCTTACAGCATAGAGAATTTGATGTAAGCATTTATCATTTAATTCCACAGAATCAAAAATTAATTAATATTTCCTCCATCCCCCTTCTCTGCACGTATTTCCCCAGGAGCTTCAAGTGTGATATAGGCTCTTCTGATATCAATCCCAAGAGAAATAAGAAGAAATTGTGCACTATTAATAGAAATTTATTTCTTGATAACATAATTTATCTTATTATTTGAAGAGATAATAAAATGTATATAAATACTGTGCACTGTAGTGGAGCATAGACAATGGAGGTAAATTGTCTGGGCTTGAGTCCTCTTTCTGGCAATTGCTAGTTGTGTGACCCTTCTGTGTCTCCATTTTGTCATCATTAAAATGTGAATAAAAATAGTAATTGCTGTATTAATTACGATATTGACTAAAGGCTTAAATGAGTGAGTAGAGGTAGATGCTTAGTAGAGTGCTTGACCCATGGAAAATACTCTTTCAGTGTCTGATATTATTATATTATTATTTTATCAATTTGAACAATGCATTTACTATTATATAATGTCTGTTTTTCTATATAACCAGTGAGTTTCTATTAAGGACAGGTTTTGTTAAAGTGTTGCTACTTGCAGCACCTCAGAAAGACATTTTCATGCGTTATCCCACTTAAAAAATAAAGAAGGAACTGCCACCCCTAAGCAGATAAAATTATTGGATCACAGTTATTTGATTTAACCCATTATTTAACTCTAATTACATAGATAAAAGTAAAAGTACTTTTCCTCTGATTACAAGGTTAGTTACAAAGAGATAAATAATAATTTTATTAATATTCTGGGACGTGGAAACTTATTACAGCTAAATTTCATTTAGTATAAGGTGTATCTCTATACCTTTTTATCAATTGTGTTTTATATTAAAATATATGTGTATGACAGAAAGTGAAAAGACTTTGGGTGGATAATTAATACAAAAATTAGTGAATTTTTAGTTTGACCATGTCAGCAAATTTTTATGTATTCCTAAAATGCTGAGACATTTTGCAAAAGCCATGTCAGCATAATATTTTCATATATAATTATTGGGTGGATGAGAAATATGCCTTTTTTGTATATTCTTATATATATTTAGTTTAGATTTTAAATTATCGGTTAATACCCTTAATTCAACGCCATCCAAATGTGGCTTTTCTCTTTTGCATAAATTTGATCAGCTGCTGATGAATCATGAAGAGTTTAGGTTAAGTGAACTGAACTAGTTTTTCCTTCTTAATTATGGGAACTCTAAAAACAAATTTATAAATATGCCGCAAAGTAAAAGTTTCTATTCTTTTCTTAACTGCTGATTGTTTGAGCAAAATTTTGAACTTATCCTTGGTCCACAGACATTTGATTATAACTCACTTATACCCAGTGACATGTAAACTAATTTTCTTAAAATAAAATTTTAATTTTGATTTCTGAAATTCACTAAACTTACATCTCTCTTATAATTTTTAAAATACAAAGAATCACTAAGAATAATCTACCATGAACAATCTGTTATTAATATGTTTATGCTGAAAATCTACCATCAAATATTAAAGGTAGCATTGAATTTCAGATTACATACAATAGAAATGACATCTTAAATTGTGCTTGGACCAATGTAAGTAAGACAGATAAGCTGTACTCTTACCTGGGAAAATTCACATTTATCTGGCTATTGAAAGGAGTTTCTTGTCAACAGAGTGAATGGAAATTATTCTCGATGACATGAAGCCCAAACATGAAGCTCAAAGGCTATATTTCAAGATTTTTTTCTACTTTTACTAGGAAATATAGCACTACCATATTGGTCACTATATAAATGATTAAGTGCCCAGTTCTACTGGGATAGTCCGAATTTAAGCACAATAGTTTGAGGCTTAATGTAAGATTAGTCGGCTAAGAATTCTACAGTCATACTATAACACTGGATGTTGTGTTCATTAGAGATGAACTTTGAAAAAAGAGGAATGGATTTATATATCTAGTTTTGGCCCACTTCCTAGTCTGCTCTGTACATTACTTACGGAGTTTTCTTTATAAAATAAGAGAAATTACTTCACAGTGCTGTTTTAATTCAGTTCAAAAATATAATCTATAAAAATGTTACAGTGTTATTTTTATTACTGGAACACCTATTTTTAGATATCTCCTCGGTTGTTTGATCCGATTTTACTATGAGAGAAGTAGAACCCTCAATGTGATGATATGAGAAGGTTGGCAAACCCCATTCATTACCCAAAACCAAATGTAAATGCTGGACAAAATTGTCAAAAACAAACATTTAAGTGCTTTAGAAATTGACCAAATACAAATGCATTCTTGAAAACTTACTGAACTTTGAATAAGAACAATGGAAGTCTGTGGCATACTTGCCTGAGGCTACTCCCATTCATTCAGTCCAGTGGGGCTGTAGTTCTACCAGGATGAAGAAAGACACAGAAACCCTCAGCTTCAGTGCCAGAGGTGACTCACTTAATTTGGAGTAGAAGGCAGAAAAACTGATGGTCATGTTGGTAAAAGTAGCAATCTTAGAGGCAAGTGAATGGAAAAGATCAGCAGCTCTTATGGTCTGAGGTCACAGTTCTGGTTAAAACAAGCAAGGAATCAGTGAACAAGAAAGAATTTTAACAGGGAAATTTTGAAAATGAAATGGCCTTATATAAGGTCTCCACACATTACTGGCCACCTTGCACATGCCTATGCAGGTTACTAGAGGGAGTTCAAGATAAACACACATCCCTGGATTAATAGGAGACTGTTCACGTATGCAAAGGAGTTGCAAAAGGGCCCAGAGAAAAGCCTGGCAGATCTGAAAACTACCAGGCATTTTGAAGGCACTCCCCAGCTAGCTTGAGCACAGCTTCTGATGAATCATTACTTGACCACTAAGCAATGCAGACTAAAGAATGACCCCCAAAATGCCAGGATCAAAAACTTAAAAAAAGAATAAATGTATAAAACTGAGCAGAGACACAAATAGCCACATACTGTTGTGGAGACAGATTTTACAGATTACAGGGAAATCACTAAATAATAAACAGCAACAGCAAATCTCATGGGGGAAATCAGTCAGAATCCAAAGTTGCTAAAATATATTATCTAAGTGTCCAGTTTTCAAAAAAAAAAAAAAAATCATGAGATATGCCAGGAAAGAGGAAAGTGTAATATATACTCAGGAAAGGTCAACAAAACCTGTTTTTCAGTAGGCCCACATGCAGCAAAGACTGTAAAGCAGCTATTTTATATATGTACACAGATATATACAGATATATATACATGTATACATATTTAAAAGCTAAAGAAAATAATGTTTAAAAAGTTAAAGGAAAGTATAATGTCAATGCCTCTACAAAGGAAGTATTTTAATAGAGAAATAGAAACATAAACTAATGGAAATTTTGGAGTTAAAAAGTATAATTCTGAACAATGCATGTTGCTGTGCATATATTGTCTGATCTTAGAACTTTCTATAAAGGTACAGAAATGAACATAACATTGTTAAACATAGATAACTGGAACAAAATAAAATCTAAAAATAGATCCACACACATATGATCAATGAATTTTCATCAAAAGCGCTATGGTAATTCAAGGCGGAATCTTCAACAAATGCTGCTAGAAAAAGTAGATGAAATTATGGAGAAAAAAAATGAACTTTGATTTTTACCTCACATCATATACAGCAACTTAATTTGAAATGGGTCATAGACCTAAAAGTAAAAGCTATAACTATTATTTCTTGGAAAAATTACAGGATGATATCCTGGACACTTTGGGTGTTTCTTTCTGTTTCTTTCATACAGGTCACACACACACTAGAGATACACAAGAAAAAAGAAATTTAAGTGAACTTATTCACCATAAATATTCACACTAAAATTTGTATAAAATTGTATGTAGCAATTTTATTTACGATAGCCCAAACTGGACATAACTGGAATGTGTATCAACAGGTAGTAAGATTTTTTAAATTGCAGTATATTCATACAATGGAGCATAACTCAGCGATAAACAGGAATGAATGCCTGTGTGCAACAACATGGATAAAAATATTAAGTGAATAAAACAACAGTGCAAAAAAGAGCATATACTCTATGAATTACTCTATATGGACCATATAACAGCAAAACTATAGTAATAGAATCAGATCAATGGTTGTCTAGAATGAGGCATGGGGGACTGAGTGGGAATGGGCTATGAGAGAAAAATTCTGGATGATGGAAATGTTTTATATCTTAATCTGACTATTGTTCATAATAGTGAATATATTTTTCAAAATTGGGCAAACTGTATAGTGTGTACACTCTATTTTACAGAAATCACACCTCAGTTACTAACTTTAAAGAGAAAAATCTATGCAATATCATCCATCCTCATTTCAAAAATTATGTATAAATCAACTACCAAATTATTGCTCAAGCCTTGATTTCTCTTGTGGACTCTGGGTCATGTACCTTCCTCTCTGACTTATCACTTTCAATATTTAACAGTATTTTTAAAGTTATTATCTCAAAAACAAAAACCAAACAAAAAAATCAGTTTATGTTTTCCTCCAGCTTTCACCATCTCTCTTGATGTTATTTATCTGTCATATATATTTTATCTATCATCTGTCTATCCTCAAGTCACAAACCTGCAGACTAGTCTTGATATTTTTCTCCTTTATTTTTTATATCTAATACATGTTTAAATAATTAATGGAAAGTATGATGATCATGACTCAACATTTAGAGAATCTCAAATTGGTATTTTTCACTTCTAATCCTGTTGATACATCTCTATGGTATCTACTCTAATTCTAATCACCATCTCTCCATCCAGACTTATAGTCCTCAGCTTGGTCTTCCTGCTTGTTTTCTTGGCCCATTTAAAACCATTCTCCATATATCAACAAGGTAGGTATTTGGAAAGTGAAAATGAGGTCATTAAAACCCCTGTTTATATCTATTCCATAGATCTTTGTTACACTTCAAATAAAATACAAATCCCTGTCTGTATCAGATGTACCTTTGCAATATGAAGGACAATTTTTCTATAATTTACTGTGTCTCATAGATTTATCTTCAGAGAGATTCCAGTATAAAGAATAATATTCATCATATAGTAGATACCTGATAGATATATTTGAATTAATGAATGAATTTGACCACTTTTGTTACCTAAATAAGCACAGTGCTTTCCTACATCGAGATTTCCATAGCTGATGTTTTCAATACCTAGAATAGTCTACCCCTAATTCTTTACCTGTACAGCCCATTCATCGTCCACTCTTTATTTTAAATGTCACTTTCTCTGGCAGGACTTCCATGACTCTTTCCAGCATTTAAATTAGGTTCCACTCTTTTAATCTATTTCAAAATACCCCAAACTCTCCTTTTATTTTCACATATAGTATATATCTCTATTTAAAATTAGTATTAAACATTTAAAATACACAGAAATGTCCAGAAAATATTATATTACACATCTATATACCAACTTAACAAAGGTTAATATTTTGCCATTTTTGCTACATTTTTTCTCCCTCTCTCTCCCACCCTCCCTCTTTTTAAAAATAAAAATGTACAAATAAAGGTAAAGTTTAATTCCTACTTGGTGGTTATTTGTGCTATTCACCAAATATCTGATCCCTCTGAACCTTCAGTATAATTGCACTTCCTGGCTTCCTCCTTGTTTGATGGAGTCATGTGTGTAATTCTGGTCAAAAACTGTGAGTTTCATCGATGTCTGTCACTTCTGGACGTGTGAATTTAATTGCGCATGTAATCTCTCTTTCCCTCTGGCACAGTGAACAGTGACATTCTAGATGGTACCTGCTCAATTCAGCTTGAGTCCCTGAGTAAGTAGCATGAGCAGAAATATTCTCTCTCTTCTACTGATCCACAGTGGGTAGTAGCTCTTGTTGTTAAGACACTAAAAGTTGGGAGTTGTTTTACTCTGTACAATAAAACTAACCTCTCTTCACTGGTAAAGTCTACATCTCCTTATCCTTGTCACCTTCCCTATGTGAAAACTCTTATGACTCCAATGTTTATCTATAAAAATACTACTGTTTTGGGCATATGACACATATACGTACCTTTTTTTTCACTTTACGTTCTGACAATCTTTATGTGGATTTTTCAAACTGTTGTATAATATTTCTTTGTAGGAAAAACATCTCTTTATCCACTCACCTATTGAGGCTAGGTGGTTTCCCCTTCCTTACTATCATAGCTTAGGAGTAAAGATCTTTGCAGATGTGCAGATGACTCTTTTTGCATATGTGCAAGAATTTCTCTAGACTGAAAGCTAATTGTATAATTGACCAATTTTGGGATCATTTCTTCAATTTTAATAGGTTTTACCAATTATTCTATGAAGTAATTGTACCAATTTAGATTCCTGTTGGTAGTATATGACAGTTCCCATTTCCTACATCCTGTCCACTACTTGGGTTTATTAGACATTTATTTTTTTGCCACTCTGGTGGGTATGAAGTGGAATCTTATGGTTGCTTTAATCTATATTTCCCTGATTACTAATATGTCTGGTTGTCCATTTGGGTTTCTTTCTGTGAATTACCTTTTAAAACATTTTACTGATAAATTTTCCAATCTAAGTTTATTATTTCATAATATTTTGTAGAATGTTTTTAATATAACCTAGATACTAAGTCTTTGTCAATTATATGGGTCTCAAATATCTGTTGCGTTTCATCTTACTTTAATTGTGGTTACTTTTAGAATATGGATTTTTAAAAAAATTAACTGAGTTAAATTTATTCTTCTTAATTAGTGTTGGTCAAGACAGAAAAACAAAATTCTGATACTTAATCTTATACTAAATATATTTTCACTTCCCCTTCTTTTACTAAGTGTTTCTATCTGGCAATGATAATCTCTGCTTGAAATTATTATTGAGAAGTTGTCTCTATCATTTTTACCCTTTCCTTTTACCTCTAAAGTTTTGTATCAGTGATTCAAATTGCTTGGAATTGCAAGGAGTTTATAGATTATTTGGGGGAGAATTTCCATCTTTATATGTTGAATAATTGTTATTTTGATTGATTTAGGTATCCTTTTATGTCTTATGTTGATGTTTGATTCGATATTAAGATTTTCTTTACATAATTATTTCACATATTTCAAGCTTTATCTTAAAGTAACTTATGTAATTGTTGCTATTGTTTATGGCATATGGTAAAACTTACAGTTTCTGATTTTCTTAGAGCTACTGTATATCTAGAAAACTTGCTAATAATCTGCATAGCTATATTATATTTGCTATTATTTTATTAGGGATTTTTACATCTACATTATTAAGTGATATTTTTCTTTCTTATGTAGTTCCTACATGAATTGTTATACAAGCCTCATAAAATAAGTTGAGGCTCTTTTTCTATCTTCTTATTCTCTGTGGGTTATTTTTCTTGCAAGTCTGATAGAAATAGCTTATAGAAGCATCTGGGAATAGTGTTAGAAGGGGGAAACCAGGTTTTGTAGAAGATTTTTGACTGGTGGTGGTTTGTTTTCTTTGTTGGTCACAAGCCTTTTCTGGATTTCTATTTTTTAAACATATTTTAAAAATTGTTTTACAAGGAAATTATTTTCTTAGATAAAATAGACAGTATTGATTTTAAATAGTCACTTGTGATTTCATTTTAATGATACCCAAGATTTTTTTTTTTTCAGGTATGGTAAGACATGCAAAGACATGATTGTCACTGATGGAAGTTTTCATTACACTCACATGTATACAAACAATAAGCACGCACACTATACAGGGCCACATGGGGAAGCATAGAGACATGATGAGCAAGCAGAGAAAGAGAAAGTGCTGGCCGGTGCCTTTATTGTGGTTTTCATGGGAAGGACTGGGCTAGGCAAGGTAGTGCAGCTAAGTAGATTTAGGATTGGATAATTTGAGTAATTTTGGTGGGCTCTGCAATGTAGGAGTGGTCCCTAAATGTCCAGTCCCTGGCCCTGGAGTAATTAGGGGAGGAGAATAGTTCCCGGATTGTGAGAGCCCCATAAAAGGAGGTGACTGGGGATAATGGCTCCTGATTGGTTGGTTTACATATTAAAGGCATGCTCCCAGGCAAGCCATTTACTAATTCTAGCAATTAGCTAACCCTGGGAGGGGTAGTCCCTCCTGGGTCAGTAAGGCCCCAGATATTATTGAAACCAGAATAGAGAAAATACAAAAATATAGTTAATGCATTTAAAAATTTTTTCTCATTTATCTCTGTTATTTTTTATTATTTTCAGGTTTATCTCTCTATTTTCTGTCTCTATCACACACTGTAAGCTCCTTGAAGTCTAGGATCACATCTATTCATTATATCGATAGCCTCACAAAATGCGTAATATAATAACTAATATTTGTTGAATATATGAATAAATGAGGAAACAATTAGTGGGTTTTTTTAATGTTCTATTGTATCTTTTATTATTTGGCCTTTAGCCTGCTGCTTAATTTAATTAACTTTATTTTATCTAAGTTGTGCTTTTTTTTTTCAATTTTTGAAAAAAAGAAAAGCTGGATTTAAGAATCTAACTAAAACTTTTTACCTAGAAGAGATTTTGACTTCCATCTTTTAGAATTCACATTGGACAGATCTGCAGGGCCAACCCTGCTTATAAAACTTACATTTGATAATAGAGCTGGGGGGAAAAAAAAGAAAATATTAAACCCCTTAAACCTACATCCAGAAAGTCTCTTCCCTTGAAAGGAGCTGATATGGAAAGGAAAAAAAACTGTGAGGAAAGAGGGCATGAAATATTTTTTGGTTTACATCTAGCCTGAAGGACAGATCTTAGGCTATTTGGCCTGTTAGATAACTCTACCTCCTAAACACAAACTTTATAGTTTTAAAGGGAGGCACAAAGCAGCTTTTATTGGAAAATAAATGCTTGGTTATATTTCTATGAAACCCAGACATTTTTTAGGGAAAAAAAACAACATAAGAAGTAATTATTTAAAAAATCAATATTGTAAAATACCATGGTTTATAATATACTACAGAAATCTAGCTATTTTTATATGAAAATTAAAGCAAAACATCTAATTGGCACTGCTAATTAAGAGTAATAATATATTATTCTTGTGAAGCCCTGGCAAGAGCAAAAATCTGAAAAGGGGCAAAGATGTCTAATATTATACAATGCAAGTAGCAGCTGGTAAACTATAGAAGCTTGATGGCAAATGAGTGTGATTTTCCTAAATTACAAAATTATAAATAATTTTCACTTATTTAAGAAGGGAAGTAGCAACCCTCTTGCATATGGAAAATGGAAAACTTGGTATGCCTGAATGAAGAATAGTTTGTGTCACATGAGCCTTGTTGCCTATAATTTACTGATAGTATTTTTTATTAGTTCTCAATTCAATTCTACTTGTAAGAGAAAAAAATAATTTACTTCAGTGTTTCAGCACTTAACATATTATGACCTTCATCCTTCACTACAAACATATTTATCCTACCTTGCAAAGCTATAAGCCCTGTGGACAGGGAATGGATGTTAAAAGGAACAATCCATTCTTCTTTAAAATCGGGAAGGGACTGAGGTCCTTCCTAGAAATACTACCTCTTTATGCTACTGTCTCATTATACCCCATGTGTGATGATGCTAAGAAGGGATGTTAGTTGGGGTAATTTACAAGTGTCAGAAGCATATATGTTATTTCCCTTCTGTATCTTAGTAATGACATTGGACTTTAAGATTCTCAGAATGCTTACAGTTTCTCACGTCAACACATATTTCATGTGTTCATGACCCTTTTTGGAGTAAATTCCAATATATTCTACTTTCATATTCAACTCTTTACTATCATATGTTTACTAGATTAAATACCTTTTTGGAGGAATAGAAAGGCAGTGAGTAAGTTAGGTTTAAGTCATGACTTGATAGCTGAATGGTTCAAGTATTTCTAACACCTGCAGTGAGTTTTTCAACATGGAACTTTTGAGTCAAAGAAACAAGGAAGCACATGTCCCCAAGACTTAACTCTGGATACCTACAGGTTTAATTGCATTAAATTAATACCAGCACAATCCTTGCTTAGCTACCAAACTTGCACAATAGAGACTGGTGAAAATGTGTAGCCAATGGAGGTTAGGGAAATCCTTATCCTCTTCCGGGGCATCTGCTTTTAACTTATATTTGAACACCAAGATGAATATAAAGGGTGGCCAATTTCTTTGGTTATGTCTAAAAATATGCTTACTACAAAGAACCTTGGAACTTTTCCTGTACTTGCATACATCACCTTCCTGGCTACCTAATGCTGACTTCCAGACCTCTTGTTTCCATTCCTTCATCACCAGCCCTATTGCCACTACCTCAGTTCAGTCTCAAATCATTCCATTTGTGGATTACTCTAAGTTTCTTCTTTCCACCCCTACCCATATTTTCCACATACTTTAATAATTTGTTCTTTTTCATGCCTACTTATTGTCGAATATACCTTGTTCTTAAAATATGTTCATCCCTCTTTATTTCTATGTTTCTCAAACTGAGTTACCATACACCCTAAAGTGGATCAAGAGGCACTTGAAACCAAAGGATACACAGCTATTGCGTGTCAGGGGTTTTGTTGTTGTTTGATTGCTATTTTAGTATTTGTGGAGAAATATATTGTTATAATATTGAAATTACACCAATATATATGAAATGCAGTGTAAAATTTGTAAAGGTGATTACAAATTCAAGATTTACATCAGGCTTACCATGTGGATGATGGGTTTTACACAGTCCTATTTATTAAAAAATTTCTTTATGTTAGCTACTACTATTTTGCTCATGTTATAAACAAGGTAACAACAGCGTGGCAGGGGCAGGGAGCAACTGAGGAGGGGGAGGGGAGAAAGGAAGTGAGGAGGAGGGAGGAGCTGCAGGGGGAAAACTGGGAGAGGGAAAATGGGGGAGGAGCTGCTGGGGAGGGGAGTTCATGTTTTTTGTTTGCATGTTTATAGTCATTTAGTGAGTGTTTCAAACACTCCCTTCACTGGGCTACAGGTGAATTTCCTGATGAAGAAATAAAATTCCGCAAGGACATATTTCCAGCAAGCTATGGAACTCAGGAGCCTAGCTCTTAACCAATGACATACTGCCCCATGGAAACTTTATTCTTGAAGGAGAGTTCTGAGAGCTTACCTCCCTTTATCTTTACCTCCCTCTACCCCTTCTTATTTTGAGTGTACCTCCTCTCCTCCTACCTTCACCTGCTTCCACTCTCCCCTGCCCTTACAGTATAGTGCAGGGGACATTTGAAAAGCACTGTTTTGTTTCATGACATATGCAGGTCTTTATTAGATGGCCCATGCGCACATGTCCAATATCATCTTCAGCCTCTTATGTTGCTCTAATTCTACTGAGATTTCTTGCCTCACCTTCTCATATTTCTGAATCATTGATAATGCCATTCCTGCTGCTTGAAATCTTTCCCCTGCTCCATCTGGTTCATTTTTGTCATATTTTCTATTTCATTATTAATCCCATGGCATCTTGTACTAAAGAAAGGAGTTCAGCATTAGGCAGAATCAAAATAAAGATAAAAGACAAAGAAACGTGTGGAATGCTGGTCGAATGGAAAAGTGATGTGTGAAAAGAACCAGGATGACTCAAAATAGCAAAAATTAAGAATCATGCACTTCCTGATGATACCATGCAATGCCATCTATAATCTTGCCAAAGTTATTAAACCTGAGTATGATCAAAGCTCTGGATCTAGCTGACTGTTTGCAGGTGACAGAACAGAAAAACACATCAAAGTGCACTATGAAAATGAAAATGAGATCAGCAAAATATAGACTGTGGAACTCTACAGGTCAAATGGCCTGGTTTTTAGCACATGAATTCTAAGAAGAAAAAGGAATACAGGGAGAACCTGTAGATTTTAACAAACTTGAAATACATATTGAATTTAAGATTGGGCAAGACTAACCTATAATGTCAAAGAATGCACATGTATGTAGTAAAATCTAAGAAATACAGGAATTACTGAAATAGTCAAGAGAGTAGATACTTTGGGAGAGAAGAAGGAGGCTGTGAATGAGAAAAGGCATATGAAGGGTAATAATTCATTAACATTTTTGTATTGTGTGTTTCTTTGGCTAGGGGCTGATTACTTCCTCTTTTGGGGAGCAGCTGATTAACTCCACACCCCAAACACTTTCCTTATCTAGTTCTCACACCCTGGGGCCACTGTGCATCGTTATAATTGCCCCAGGGCCAGGTACCTGACAACTAGCCACAGCTCCTATGCCCTGGAGCCTGAGAAATTATCCAAATTATCCAATCCACAGGGAACCTGTAAAATTTAGTCAAACTCACTCTGCATGCTGTACATAAACTACCCCGCAAAAGCTGCAACTTGGTAACCTGTTACCAGATGCGACCCTTTGCGTGTGGCCCTGCCTGGCAGCCTTCTCTCAGAGCTATAAGTAACAAACACTTTTGTCTTTCCTCTATTTCAAGTATCATTATGTTGTATTATCCTGCCATAGAAAGAACCTTTACGTCTTTTAGAACAACATATAATCTCACAAACATTACCTGTGTGCATTCTACCTTAGAAATGAGTAGAGGTTGTGTGTCACACAATGAGTAAGACCAAGATTGACAGAGGGTCCTGGAAAAATGGGGTCTAACCAGGAGACTGGTGAAGAGAAGCATGAAATGACGTCTATAAAATAAGACTAGAGAGGAACTTGTAAAGATGGGAGAAGGACCAGGAGCTATGGGAGGACAGTTCCTGGGACAGGGAAGAGAGGGTTAATGATACAGTGTTTGGAAAATATATTGATAGTTTATTGACAGGTCTGTTGGAGCAGGAAGAAGAGGAAGAGGTGAGGAAAAAGGGAAGCAAATAAAAGAAATGAAACAAAAGTTGAGAAAAGTGTATAAGAAAACAAAAAATCAAATTATAATTCTTATTTCAGTTGCAACTATTAGTCACATATAAAGATTAATGTAACATTGGCTATTTAACTAATAGCTAATAGTTATAACTACAATAGGACAATGGAAGGGAGAAACACAGGGTTTAAGAATAGAAACCTCAAACATAGTGAAAGGAATTCAGTAGAAAATTTGATGAACCAAGAAATAGCATTCTACAGCCATTATACAGAGCTAAGGAGACAAATATCAGAGGAAACAACTAAAAGAATTGAGAATGTTTGGCTCCAAGAGTGAGAGTACAAACTCAAAATAACAAAACATTTATTTCCACTTTCAGTAAAATGTCAACCTACTTAGGTTGCAATAGCCAAGTCACTATTTAAAATTATTAGAATATTTTTCTAATATCCTGACTCAAACTTTCTAACCAGTAACTGGCTTATGTTTGTCTTTTTTTTTCATAGTTACTTGTATTTCATCTTTTTTGTTACAGACCCTGTAATCATGCCTGGACTTCCCCAAACTGAAAACATTATGTCTATACATGATCTACTAAGTCAGTATATGATCAAATTGTAGTTTCTGAAAGAGATGCAATTTTGAATTAGTATCAATGTTTCATATTTCTCTTTCCTGAATAAAGAAGAAATATACTTTCTTGTTTCAAAGCAAAATAAATCCTAAATGCTTTCCCATATCAGTTTGAGTAATAGAAATAGATTTGGTCCATTGAGCAAAACTATCTGCATTAGGCTTAGGAGTCACAATAAACCATAGGATTACAAACAAACACAGAGATTTTAGAAATGCCCACCATCTTGTTGTACCATTCCCTAGAGGAGAGCACAAAGCTGACTTTCTCCATTGCAAAGAAATAAGACGTTTGTGTTTAGTTAAAATGTTGAATTGTATTTTGTCCATAGTTTCAGAGGCCCAGAGGCAATGGGTATATTTTATGAAAATCAACTGAAATAAGTAGAAGTATGTTATATCATAATTGGAAATAGAACAGTGCCCTTTGCAGGAAGGAATGTAGACAAGGATAGAGGAGAGGAAAAATGAGGCTAAAAATATGGACTATAATCATTCTTAATGTATTATTCATTCTATTTTTAGCCAACAACCCAAAACAGATCATCGAGGCTGAGATGCCTATTTCATGGTATGCTCATAAAACAAAAACTAATTATAGTATATATATATAATATATTCACTATATATACTGTATTCATATATTCATATCTTTGAATAAGCTCAAATATCTCTAAGTGGTATACAGCATTTTGGGAACACAATTCAACCATTTAGCTTCAGACGTTTTATGCAGCAATATTTGAAGTCATAGGCAATACCTCAATTACTAAATCCATTGGGAGTTTGTATGTTTGCTTGTTTTTATGAATCTGACTTGAATATAGAGAAGGCTGGGAAAATACCATTACCTAATGGTTGTCTGATAACAGTTGTAACTAAAGAGGAAGACAGAACACAGAAGTATTAGCAGTGTCAGGAAAAAGGTTCTCTGAACAATTATGATGAGGTCTTGGGATCCACACAATGGATTGTAGGGGACTGGAACCCATGTATAGTTAAGGCAGGACTGCAAGTAGAAGGTGTCCACTGAAGACAAACACACAACCTAAAAGTAGCAAATTGTTTTGTTAAGGGATCTCAATGAGGACTATAGCCTAGGAGACAGGCTCTCAAATAGCTCTGAGGAAATGTTCCAAAGAGGTTAGTGAGGAGTGAGGATATATAGGAGTTGTCGCTGGGAAAAAACAAACAAACATGTAGCAGAACTTCAAAATATTACTGCGAATCACAAAAAAACAGACATCTCAAGTTGATGATTTTAGTGCTTTTCTAGGTATTGGAAGATGCAAGAGTTTGAGCCCATTGAAATTATTCCTTAGATATGCATCTTAACTGTCTAGGGCCAGTATCCTTGCTTTTCACCATCTTGAATTCCCTTCAGGGTGCACTGTTCGGGTGGGGTGGGAGAGACTGCAGTGGCTGATGACTTGATGGTTGCAACATCCTTTATTTACTGATATGGCAGGTGATAATCTTTGTCCACACAGGTAAAAGAGCAGGTGAAAAGAATCATCTGCAAAGTGTTGAAACAGGCCAGATAGACAGGGAAGCAGCTTTTGGAGGCAAAGCCTAATGTTGCGTTCTCAAACTTGATTGTGCATGCTAATCACCTGGATGGCTTGTTAAACCACAGATGACGCATCACAGTCCCGGAGTTTCAGATTCAGTGGGTCCAGGGTAGAGTCTGAAAATATAGAATATTAGGTGAGCCCTGTGCTCCCGGAAAACAGCGATGGTTAAGAAATACCCCCAAACTTTTGTTTCCCAAACTTCCCCCACCATTCTGTGTTTTGAGAAATGCGTCCTCTCCAAGAACCACTCTTTTCCAAATGACTTAGAAAGACTCAATACCCACACTTTCTCATAACTCACACAGATTTGCAGATGACTCCTGTTTACTTGTGACAAAGCCAAACACAGACCCTCCACCTTTCTGTTCTTAGTCTCCTGGAGTAGAACTGTTTGTTCCCCTGAAAAGAGCTATTTGCTGAGATAAACTCCCTTTCAGCTGACTGAGACATCCCCTGATTGCAGAACAATCACCACGTAAATCATTCCTCCTGCAACTTGTTTTCTTCTCACTACAGAAGTCTAAGGCAAAACCAACCTGCTGAGACACTCAGATCTTCTATTTTCAGTTTTGCCCTATTGCAATGGTTTGAATAAAACCAGTCTCCTTACTTTTTTCTTTTTTGTCTTCGGTAGGCCCAGAATTTTACATTTCTCACAACTACCCAGATGATGCTCGTGCAGGAGACCACACTTTGGAAACTGCCACCCTAATGCAATTATGGGCAATTGGGAGAACATCTGATTCACCCTAGTAAACCAAAGGTAAGCCATTACGTATGTAAAGATGGTAAGTAATTGCAAAAATTTTTCTCAGGTGAAAATTACGACCTGCACTCAAAATGGAGGAAACCCACCTCCTAGGTCTCGGGGGTGAAAGAGTAAGGTTTCTTTGCAGATTATGACGTTATGGCCTATCACTTGGCAAGGAGACATTCCCCAAAGTAGTGTGACCCAGGCACACGCGGAAGGCGACAGGCCTGTAGACCTGCAGAAACTGAAGGAGGAAAGGGGTCCTTCAAGATGTGGTAAGTAATCCCAGACTTTAAACGTTCTACCTCCTGTATTATTGCTACCATAGTGGTTAAGTCACGGCTATAGTTTGTTTATGAAGCCATTGTTGTGTAGTTCTCAGGTTTGAGTCACGTTTCTGTAAGGTCGGATCTTAACAAACCGCACCGCGAAACAAAGGAAAGCTTCAAGTGAGCGTTATGAGGGAGCGCTCCCGGGCGAGGTTCACTGGTCCGAGAGAAAGGGGCCAGAGAAGTCGCGTCCAGTACTGGATGAGGGGAATTTTTATTGGGGTAAAAGCAGAAGGCGGCTTGCAAGGGGAGGAGGTGGTTTGCTGTACAGGGTAATTCCTTATTTGGTGAGGATACAGCAGGGCCAGGTTTTGGTTGGTCTGTTGTGGGGCGTAAGCCCATTTTCCCTTCCCGTCAGCCCATTGTTTTCTGGGCAGGAAGATTAGAGTCTCTTGTTGATTCCCGGAACAGGTGAGGTCGTTATGTCCCAATGCCTCTCCTACCTCATACTGGTCTATGTTTTCTCTTACCCGCCCCCCCCCTCCCCGGGCCTCCTTTCACCCGGGCTAACGGACCTTACAGTTTCCATATCTTGTCAGATAAAAACAGAAACAAAAGGCCCAAACTCTATTTTAACTTGAGAAAACAGAGATGAAAATACCTAACAGAATTCATGCTTAAATAAACAGTCAGCAATGTTTTAAACATTGCCTCTGTATTGGTCTTTCACGCCAGCAAAGTTAACAATTTGTGTGCTGCATCTTAGAACAGCAGTGTAGGCGCTCTCTTGCATTACAAACCTCGTGGCATGACATTTCTATCTTTGGCCCAGCATTAATGATGTTCCATTCTGACCCTCTTGTGTGAAGGCAGAGCTGGAGAGTACAGCTTTGATAGCAGTGTTTACATGAATGTTTGATAAGCATCTGTCAGCTCCTAGCCCTCTACAAGCCTAGGAACACAAAAGAAGCCAGGGAACCCTGGAGCTTTTGCCACCTGAAAGCAGTCTGGTGCTTTTGCTGAATTTCAAATCAGCATTGAGACTGTTCTCTTTGTAGCTCAGATTGTAATTTATGTATTATTTACTCAAAGAGAACAAACGATAAAAGACAATTGCTTTTTCTAAAAAGGGTTTTGATTATGGAGGTCAGAATTCTTTTAATGTACACTTATCTTGCTACATTTTGTTTGTTCCCACTGGACACAGAATATCATGCAGATTGAAGTAGATTTGACAGGTTAAACTGAGTTTTAAGAATATTGACTCTTCCTCTTCCCCCCTCCTCCAAATCATTATGTATTTATTCCTTGAAATAAAAGATGGTGCTTAGGAAAGGCTTTGTCTGTGTACAAACAGAGCAATCTATATTTTGTGTGTCTTACTGTGGGGCAATTCAGAAAAAAAAAATTTTTACATGTTGATTGGTTTTGAATTTTCTTGAGACCCTCACACCTTTCTTTTGGCAATTCATGTTGTGCTCTTTGTTCAGTAATTCACGACTCCTGAAATAGGACTAGAGACAACTTTTGGTTTTAGACAATTCAGAGATATAAAAAGTTAAAAATTCTGTGGTGCCAGAAATACCAACTTCATCCTCTTAAAATAACGTCTTTGCAAATTCAGTGGCATTTCCGCCACAGAAAATGGATAAAATAGCGTACTGGTGCCTGGTATTCTATAAATATCAGGTATTAGAAAATATTACAATTAGCATTGTATAGTCTGCATATTATGCTGTCCTAATGAAATGGTATATATAAATATGCTTTCATTAATGGGAAGCCCCTCAAAAATAAAAGACAGGGAAATATTCAAAAGAAAGGACAAGGCAAGATATCTAATAACCTGGAGGTGCCTCTCATCTTTCCTGCTGACTATTTGTGTTAAGTTGACGAGTTGTGTGATCTCTCTCAGCTTGTTAAATTTGTTTGAATTTCTGGATCAAGCTATTCTTGGAGCTACTTTTATCCTTTGGATTTCTGATTTACATGAGCCGATATATTGTTTAAAATACAACAACACTTAAACTGGATTAAGACTGTTTTAATTTGTAACAAAAAAAACTTTTGAATAATATATCATTTCTACTTAGAGTCAATTCACCAACATACTATCATTAGATACTCAATTTAATTCATCTTTTTTGGTACAGATCCATTCCCTCTTCTTATTATGGCTTGGATTTTCTTATAGATATGTGTTAGGATTGATCATTTATATTTTTAACAAATGTTTTCCGTGTTGCATTATCTTTGTAAATGATTAAATTAGCATTCTACTTCTATATTGACTTTCTGAGTGGGTCTATCCGAGGCCGGGGATATGCTAGCTACGATATCACGTACACACACATTCTGGTACGCAGGAGAACTATCACAGAAA
Organism: Phocoena phocoena; assembly: GCF_963924675.1. Taxonomy (NCBI): domain Eukaryota; kingdom Metazoa; phylum Chordata; class Mammalia; order Artiodactyla; family Phocoenidae; genus Phocoena; species Phocoena phocoena. The sequence continues at coordinate 69,885,313 of NC_089220.1, read as the reverse complement.
ATGAATAAGTTTATTCCAATTAATAAATTAGAATTCTGCTTTTATTACTCCTATGAGCAAGATTTATGGTTATACACCATTGAGAGATAACTTCCTATTGATCTGTTGACAACGACAAGTTTCTAATCAATGTTTTAAGGACCAACCCTGTAAAACGGTAGATTCACTATATGATGACTACCTTCCTACCTCCCATCTTGACTGTGGCTCCTGTTTGGATATGATCCTACCAACCTTAATTCAGAAAAATAAGCATGCCTGAGTTATCTGAGCATAATTTTAATAAGACATTTCTTTTACATTTTTACAACATAGATATAGAAAATTTGGAGAAATGTATGTGGCTTTGCAAAATTTGTTCCTTGGATGTAACATGAAAAGCAGGTCAAGTGAATACATAAGCTTGAGAAATGCTACGTTCTACTCTATAAAACATCCTTCTTTATTAAGTTACATCTAAAAATGGTTAAGACCTTTTCAATATTGAAGACCTAATTTGACCACAGCACTTTTATTTCATGGAATGTCTCAAAGGATGTACTTTGGGAAACATTTGACTAGTGTGAGGGTTGCATGAAAAATGGAGTGGGCATTAGGATTAGGGGAATAGTTTATAGGCAACTCATTCATAGCCTTGATTTTAAGCCAGATATTATATTTTATTCCTTTGTACAAATAAGGTTATTAAAGAGCTCAGGATTGGGTGTGACACTTTCATATTTGTACCTAAGTATGATAGTTTTGAGTAGCTTTATACAATAAGTTATATCTTCTGGTATTAATCACTTAAAAGTGAATTATGCTTTTTTTCTCTAGATGATGAGAACATACATGCTAATTTTGTTCAATCTACTTTTCCATACTTTTCAAATTTTATTATTTTTTTTTAATTGGGATATAATTGATGTACAATGTTCTGTTAGTTTCAGGTGTACAACAAAGTGAATCAGTTATACATATACATATGTCCACTTTTTTTTTCTTTTTAGATTCTTTTCCAATATAAGTTATTACAGAGTATTGAGTAGAGTTCCCTGTGCTATACAGTAGGTCCTTATTAGTTATCTATTTAAAATATAGTAGTTTGTATATGTCAATCCCCAATCTCCCAGTTTATCCCCCCCTTCTCCCCCTGGAACCATAGGTTTGTTTTCTACATCTGTGACTCTATTTCTGCTTTGTAAATAAGTTCCTTTGTACCGTATTTTTTAGATTCCACATATAAGCAATATCATATGACATTTGTCTTTCTCTGTCTGACTTACTTCACTCAGTATGACAATCTCTATGTCCATCCATGTTGCTGCAAATGGCATTATTTCGTTCTTTTTTATGGCTGAGTAATATTCCGTTTTATATATGTACCACATCTTCTTTATCCACTCCTCTGTCAATGAACATTTGGGTTGCTTCCATGTCTTGGCTATTGTAAATAATGCTGCAGGGAACATTGGGGTGCATGCATATTTTCGAATTATGGTTTTCTCTGGATATATGCCCAGGAGTGGGATTCGTGGATCATATGGTAGTTCTGTATTTATATTTTTAAGGAACCTCTATACTATTCTCCATAATAGTTTTACCAATTTACATTCCCACCAACAGTGTAGGAGGGTTCCCTTTTCTTCACACCCTCTCCAGTTTATTGTTTGTAGATTTTTTTGATGATGGCCATTCTGACTGGTGTGAGGTGATACCTCATTGTAGTTTCGATTTGCATTTCTCTAATAATTAGTGATGTTGAGCATCTTTTCATGTGCTCTTTTGGCCATCTGTATGTCTTCTTTGGAGAAATGTCTATTTAGATCTTCTGCCCATTTTTTTAATTGGGTTGTTTGTGTTTTTAATACTGAGCTGCATGAGCTGTTTGTATATTTTGGAGATTAATCTGTCGCTTCATTTGCAAATATTTTCTCCCCCATTCTGTAGTCTGTCTTTTCGTTTTGTTTATGGTTTCCTTGCTTTGCCAAAGCTTTTAAGTTTAATGAGGTCCCATTTGTTTATTTTTGTTTTTATTTTAATTACTCTAGGAGGTGGATCAAAAAAATATTGCTGCGATTTATGTCAGAGTGTTCTGCCTATGTTTTCCTCTAAGAGTTTTATAGTATGTGTCCTTACATTTAGGTCTTTAATCCATTTTGAGTTTATTTTTGTGCATGATGTTAGAGAGTGTTCTAATTTCATTATTTTACGTGTAGCTCTCCAGTTTTTCCAGCACCACTTATTTATTTGATAAACAAGTTTACTCTTAGGCATTTAAAAATTAATGGTTCTTCATTTAAGGAAGATCAAAAAATCTTAGAATACAGTATTAAATATTGAGGAAAGATGAGAGGATGGATGCAAAATTAACAGGAGAAAATATAACAGTCTATGATTGATGTTACTAATTAGAGGAAATAAAGAAGAGGAAATAGTTGCGAAGCATCTTGAAAATGCATGTGTGTGTTAAGAATTGATAAATATATAGATCTGGCAAAGGATGGAAAGGACTAGGTTTCTTGGATTGTGTAGAGATATAAATAAATCACTGCCGTCAAAGAACTTATTTGGAGAAAGAAAACTAATATACACAAATCCACTTAAAATATTTAATCACATTGCATAGACTTGACTAGAAGAGGAAGTAGAGTTTATAGAAATGGAGATCAAGGATACGTAGACGATATAAAGAGACAAATATAGGAGACGATGAGGTTTACAAGGAAGATTTAGATAAGCAAAGGTGAGATACAAGGGTGACTGAATACAAGAGCTGAAGAAAGAGGATGGGATCTGAGTGTGGCATATAGAGGAGAGAATGACAAGGCAGGTCTCACTGAAGTTGCTGCTGTGTGATCTAAGGGAACAAACAAAATACAACTTTTTCTTTACTTGGAATAAAATACTTGGGTTCATTTATTCACTTTGAGAATCTGACTGAATTAATAGTGTCCAAGATGTCACTTCCTTAAATGTTACATAGGAGTCCTGAATGTGTTGCCTTGAAAAAAGAAGGAGCTGGTCCACAAATATCCTGCCAAAGAAAAGAGCTTGGAAGTGTTTAGTGACATAATACACAACCAGAGAACAGTGAGGAGGGAGGAGTGGGGAGTATAAGAAATGTTTGGAGAGAAAAATCAAGGGTGAAATCAAGCAGGGCTATAGGCATGATAAAACTTGGGGTCCTTCTTTAAGTGCAATAGGCAGGCCTTAGGGAGTATTAAGCAAGGTAGTAACATGATCCTAGTTACATTCTAAAGAGCTTACTCTCTGTACTGAATAAAGATTGATCCAAGTGTGAAAGAGTGAAAATTGGGTCAACTTGAAGCCTAGTGCTGTAGTCCTGGTAAAAGATGCAAATGTGCTGACAACATGTAATAAAACATGTAATAAAAATAGTGGATAGATTGGTGATAGATGTTTTAGGTAAATCAACAGAAATCAGTGATTTGGATGGAGAGTGAAGGAGAAGAAATCATCAAGAAAAATTTGCAGGTTTTTCAGTTTAGTAACTGGGTGACTGTTGAGTGTTAACATTTACTGCAAAGGAGCAGATATAATATGAATATTTTTGAACAATTCTAGCTCTTTTAAGAGATTTTAAAGTAAGCACGCACACAAACACGAAGGAAGATGTTACAACAGACTGAAAGAAGGGAGTAGATTCAGAGAAACTTAAAAGAAAGTTTTTACAGCAAAAGCATTTGGGAATATGGACCTGGATCAAGATTGTGGATAGAAGTGGGAATTCTGTAGAAAGAGTAGCTCTTAGAGGAATGTCTTAATAAGAAGTTCCAGAAAAATTTACCAATAATTTCTTCCCTATCACTTACTCAGAAGATTAATGATTTATCTACAGTCATTCAACAAGTTTAACCTTTGGAAAGTCATTCCCCTTCAGCTAACTGTCTGTTTCCTTAATCTTAAGAGAGGGTAAATAAGGAGATACAGCTCATCCAACACTAGACAGATTGAGTTTCTGAACCAAATGATAAATTTAGTCTTTCCTTGTGTGTTAGTGGAAAGAAATCACATACCTTGAGCAAGTCTGTGAAAGATTCAGGGTTAACAGCTGAGATTTACTCTCTGATATTAACTTGGGTATTTGTACAGATGATTTCTGAAGGCAATTAGTACAATATATATCAATAATTGGCAAACAACACTTCAGTGAGCTTTAAGAGAGAATTTTTTTCTAAAACACTGAAATTGTAGCTAGAGAGCAAAGTGTATACTTTTGCAACATGGTTGTATATATGACTAAAATTTTAATAGTATAATTACCTCTAACGTGACTTAACTGAGAGCTAAGACTGATCTGCATTAATAAAAGCCTACAAAAAAGAATACTTTAAAAAGTGAAGTTATATTAGTTTAGTGTGCATGTAATTATTCAAAATAATAACAAAATTTTGCTATATACTGTACCCCCAAAAGGTGTTTAATAAGTTGAAAAGGATAAGTTTAAATTAGTACATAGCACTATTGGCAAACATTTTTGAATGCATTTAAATTCTTTCCAAGGGCATGAGAAAAAACAGGTTTCATATAAATGATAAATATTCACCCCCAAACAAATATACAAAGCAACAATAAGCTTGTTTACTATAAAAATAGGTGAATATTATTTTCTCAGTGTCCTCTGAATTAAAACCAATTTCAAGTTACTAGAATTTGTTTTTCAAAAACTATTATGTAAATGATCATTTAATAATATTTTGTTAAAGTTGCATAATTTAAAAAGCAGATAAGGCTATAGATTTTTTCTTAATGAAGCCTATTCCATTCAGATATACTAAAACTTAAAATATAAATCAATTTTAAAATTTGCATTAAAATAACAAATTGTTAAAATTAGAGACTGTGTAGATCTTTTATTTGACATATTTCTTTAATACTTTTTAATCAGTTAAAAAATCTTTATTTTCACCCCCCAAGGGTAATAATTTATCTATATAGTGTGTATTTTTCTAATATCGGTTCAATTTTTTTTGTGACAGCTCATTAGAATGCACACAGACAAACCCAGGAGGAAATTTTAAATAATCTATATTATTTTTCCAGTAAGAATAAAGAGTAAAATGCTAATTGATATTTGGTCTGTTGTTCTACAAGCTGTGAAATAAATTGTGCATTATATACTATACAACTAGCTTAGAGTAACAAAATCCAAGAGATGGTAAACTCTTAATAGCTGTATGTAGATACAATTTTTATATATAGATGTGTATATAACATGTGTAAGCATATATTTGTCAACATGTATAGATATTCATACTATTATTCAAAAGAGTCTTAGTGTATTTCTACATCTATTATTTCTATTAGAAACTTTTATTCATGAAAATTCAGTCCATTTCAGATTATCATCTGAACAACACTACTTTAAAATGGTAAAAAGCAAAAGCAATGCAGAAAATGCATTAAGCAAAACTCAGTATGATGGCCATTAAGATATTCTATACTTTATATTTGATAGTGCAAATCTCTAGAAACTTCTTACCTTATCAATCTGTTCCTTATACCTATGCTTACTTCTAAAATAATATAATATTAATCCAAGAAATCTCCTGGAATCCTGGTAGAGAGCCCACATAACTTGAAGGCTTTCTATATACCATGCCATTTTTCCTTAATAAACTCAGACATTGCCTCTATTATCCATAGGAGAACTAGCCTTCTTTACAAGACAAGTAAGACTCTGAGCAAAGTGGTCTCTGCCAACACTTCCAACTGCAGTTCCCCACCACTCTGTATCATACCACACCACAGGAAGACCAACCATTGAGATGATCTCATGTTTCTATCGTTATTCATCCTGTTCCCTTCACCAGGAATTTCCTCCCCATGGATAAATTCATTTCATTGTTGGGCATAAATTCAGGTACCGTTTCCTCTGGAGCCATTTGCTAATATCTCTATTTCACCACTTATCTGGTTTGCTTTTTCCTCTGTTCTTATAATGTCCTGTATATGTTACTAGCATTTTACTATCCAGAATATAGTTCATGCATCTCTTTTTAATTAATATACTCTCTTCATTGAGCAGTTTTAGGTTTAAAAAATAATTGAGTGGACAGTATAGAGAGTTCTCATGTACCCTCTCACCCTTTCTCCAATTTGCTTTATTATTCATATCTTTCTTTAGTGTAGTACATCTATTACAAGTGAAGAACCAATACATTACGAATAGTGTCCATGGTTATATGAGGTTCACACTTGTGTTGTACATTCTATTGGTTTTGGCACACATATGTATAATTACATGTATCCACAGGATAATACAGAATAATTTAATTGCTTTAAAAATTCCCTGTAATCTACCAGTCATCTCTCCCTCCCTTCAAATGAGGCCCTGGCAACCAGTGCTCTTTTCACTGTCTTTGTAGTTATACCTCTTCCAGAATGTCATATATTTAGAATCATACAGTATGATGCCTTTTCAGATTGGCTTCTTTCACTCAGCAATATGCATCTAAGATTTCTCCATGTCTTATCATGGTTTAATAGGTCATTTCTTTTCATTGAACAATAACATTCCATTTTATGGATGTGGCACAATTTGTTTATCCATTTGTCTAATGAAGGATGTTTTGATTGCTTCCAAGTTTTGACAATTATGAATAAAGTAGCTATAAACATTCATGTGCAGGTTTTTGTGTTGACATAACGTTTCGCCTCATCCGAGTGAAGACCAAGGAGTGTAATTGCTAGGTCATATGGTAAGAGTGTATGTCTTGTAAGAAATTGCCAAACGCTCCCAAAGTGGCTGTACCATTTTGCATTCCCATCAACAATGAATGCGAATTCCTATTGCTCCACATCTCCACCAACATTTGGTGTTCTCAGTGTTTTTGATTTTAGCTACGTATCTAATAGATGTGTAGTCATATCTCATTGTAATGTCAGTTTGCAATTTTCAAATGACATGATATTAAGCATCCTTTCATACGCTTAATGCCATCTGTGTATCTTTTTCATTGAGATGTCTGTTCAGATCTTTTGCCCATTTTTTCATTGGTTTAATTGGTTGGTGATTTTCTTACTGATGAGTTTTAAGAATTCTTTGTATATTTCTTCATACCAGTCCTTTATCAGATAAGTATTTTGCAGATTTTCTCCCAGTATGTGGCCTATCTTTTCATTCCCTTAATACTGTCTTTCACAGAGCTGAACTTTTTATTTTTAATAAAATGCAACTTATCAATTTTTCTTTCATGGGTCATGCTTTAGGTGATGTATTTTAAAAGTCACCACCATACCCAAGGTCAGCTTTACTCCCACTATCTCCTAGGGTTTTTATGGTTTTTCATTTAGATCTAGGATTCATTTTGAACTAATATTTATCAAGGTATAAGGGGAATTTTTTTGGTTTTTTTTCCATGTGGATGTCCAGTTGTCCCAGCATCATTTGTTGAAAAGATTATTCTTTCTCCATTGAATTGCCTTTGCTCCTTTATCAAATATCAGTTGACTATATTTGTGTGGGTCTATTTCCAGCTCATTTTATTTTCCATGGGTCTATTTGTCTGTTCTTTCACCAATACCACATTTTCTTGATTAATATACTTTTAAACTGAGTCTTGAAGTTGGGTAGTGTTAGTGGTCCAACTTTGTTCTTCTGCTTCAATATTTTTTTGGCTTTTTTGGGTCTTTTGCCTTTACATGAGACTTTAGAATCAGTTTGTCAATATCTACAAAATTACATCCTGGGATTTGGATTGGACTTGCACTGACTCTTCAGACCAAGTTGGGAAGAACTGCTATCTTGATAATATTGAATCTGCCTATCCATATACATAGAATAGCCTCCATTTCTTTAGATTTTCCTTGTTTTCTCTCACCAGAGTTTTTTGGTAAGTTTCCTCATATAGACTTTGAACGTATTTTATTAGGTTTATACCTAAACATTTCCTTTTATGTGCTAATGTAAATGCTATTATGGTTTTAATTTTAAATTCCAATAGTTCATTGCTAGTATATAAGAAAGCAATGGATTTTGTATATTAAACTTCTATCCTTCCAACTTGCTATAACTGCTAATTAGTTTAAGTAGATTATTTTTGTTGTGGTATCTTTGGGATTTCTGTACAATCATGTTAGCTGCAAATAAAACAGATTTATTTCTTCCTTCCATTTTGTTTCTTGTCTCACTGCATTTGCCAGGACTTCTGGAACAATGTCGAAAGGGAGTGGTGAGAAATGTATATCTTTTCCTTGTTCTTGATCTTAGCAGGAAAACATCTAGTTTCTCACCATTAAGTTTGATACTTGCTTTCTTTTTTTTTTTTTTTTTAGTAGATGTTACTTAATGAATTGATGAGGTCCCCCTCTATTCTCAGTTTGCAGAGAATTTTTATTACGAATGGATGTTGAATTTTTTTCAAATGCTCTTTTTGCATCTATTGATAAGATCATTTGATTTTTATTCTTTAGTAAGTTGATATAATGGATTACATAAATTGATTTTTTGAATGTTGTACTAGCCTTGCATACCTGGAATAAATACCACTTGGTTTGATGTGTAATCCTTTGTATACATTGTTGGATTCAATTTGCTAATATTTTGTTGAGGATTTTTGCATCTGTGTTCATGAGAGATATTAGTTTGTAGTTTCCTTGTAACATCTGTAACTGATTTTGGTAATAAGGTAGTTCTGGCTGCATAGGATGAGTTATAAATATTTCCTCTGCTTCTATTTTCTGGAAGTGATTGAAGAGAGCAGGTATAATTTCTTCTTTACATGTTTGGTAGAATTCACCAGTGAATCCATCTGGGCCTGATGCTTTCTGTTTTGCAAGATTATTAATTATTTATTCAATTGGTTTAGTAGTTATATCTCTATTCAGATTTTCTATTTCTCCTTGTGTAAGTTTTGGTAGAGAGTGTCTTTCAAGGACTAAGTCCATTTCATCTAGGTCATCAAATTTGTGGGTATAGAGTTGTTCATAATATTCCTTTATTTTTCTTTTAATGTCCACGGCAGAAGAGATGGTCAGTCTTTCATTTCTGACATTAGTTATGTGTGTCTTCTCTTTTCTTAATCAAGCCAGAGGTTTATCAGTTTTATTGATCTCTTCCAAGTACCAGCTTTTGGTTCCATTGGTTTTTCCTGTTGTTTTGCTGTTTTCAATTTCATTGACTTTCATTCTACTTTTTATTATTTCTTTCTTTCTGCTTGCTTTGAATTTATTTGCTCTTCTTTTTCTAGTTTTCTAAGGTGTAAGCTTAAATGATTGATTTTTAAATCTTTCTTCTTTCTAATACAAGCTTTTGTTGCTATAAATTTTCCTTTAAGCACTGATTTTTTTAATGCATCCCACAAATTTTGTTTTGTTTACTTTAAAATATTTAAAAGATATTTATTGATACTTCTCTTTGACTCATATTTTAAGAAGTGTGTTGTTTAATCTCCAAGTATTCTGGTGTTTTCCATCTATCTTTCTGTTATTGACTTCTAGTTTTTTTCTTTCAACACTTTAAACATTTCACTCCACTCACTTCTTGTTTGTATAGTTCCTGAAAAGAAGTCCAGTGTTATTTTTATCTTGGACCTTTATAGGCAAGGTCTATCCCTACCTCCCCATCCCGGCTTCTTAAAGATTTCCTCTCTGTCTTTGATTTTCTGCAGTTTGAATATGGTATGCCTATATATAGATTTTTTCTTTTTTGGAATTTTTTTGCTTATTCTCTTTAATTTCTGGGTCTGTGGTTTGTCATCATTGCTTCAAAGATTTCTTTTTTAATTTAATTTAATTTTTATTGAAGTATAGTTAATTTACAATGTTGTGTTAGTTTCAAGTGTACTGCAAAGTGATTCAGGCATATATATAATATGCCTTTTCAGGTTCTTTTCCATTGTAGGTTATTACAAGATACTGAATATAGTTCCCTGTGCTATACAGTAGATCATTGTTGTTTATGTATCTTAAATATAGCAGTATATATATTTTAATCTCAAGCCCAAATGTTACTTTTGTTCCTTTCTCTCTTACTTTTCCTTCTGGTATTACCAATATGTGTACATTACAACTTCTGTAATTATCCCAGGTTTTGTATATTCTATTATATCTTTTTCATTTTATATTTCTCTTTGTATTTACATTGTGGGAGTTTCTATTGACATTTCTTCAAGCTTCTTCAAGCTCCCTGACTGTGTTCAGTATATTAATGAGCCCATCAAAGGCATTCTTCATTTTGGTTACAGTGTTTTTAATTTTTAGCATTTCCTTTTGATTCTTTCTAAGAGTTTCCATCTCTGTGCTTACATTACCTATATATTCTCACATGCTGTCCACTTTTCCCATTAGAGCCCTTAGAATATTAACCATAGTTGTTTTAAGTTCCTGATAGGATAGTTTCAACATGTCTACCATATCTGAATCTGGTTCTGATGCGTGTTCTGTCTCTTCTGTATGTTTTGTGTATTTTAGTGTGCTTTGCAAATTTTTGTTGAAAGCGTAACACATACTGTGAAAGGAGCTGAGATAAACATGCCTTTAGTGCGAGGTTTTATGTTTATCTGGCTAGAGGTTAGGCTGTGTTTACTGTAAGTGTAGTTATCAGAGGTAAAGTTTCCTCTGATATCTTTTTTTTTTGGTTTCCTCTGTTGTGTGTGAGTTTCCCTAGAGTGTGCTTAAATAAAGCCTAAGATATACATTTCTCCCCATTATTATACAGGAGCTCTACTGATGTGGTGGTAAAGTTAGGTATTTCCTTTCCCCCACTTGGAAGCAGGAAGTGGCTGGAGTTGGTTTTTCCCTTTGCCAAGGTCAGTTAGGCTCTGGTAAAATAATTTATCTCGAGGGGAGTCCTTGTTAAGAAGAATAAAATATTCTGGGAGTATTTCAGAATGGCTACTTTCCTCTTCTCCTGCTGGAAGCATAAGTTTATTTTTCTCTGATCTTTACTGTGAGAACCTGTAGGGCTCCTGAAGGTGAAACTAATAAAAGTGCAGGACCTCCCTAAGACTATCCCCTGCCCCCTGGAATTTTTAACTCTCAGACATGCCCACACTGAACCTCCAACCATTAGTCAATCACAGGTTTGTCTAGCCCAGTACAGGTTCCTGTGGAGATTTCTGTTCTGCTAAGTTTTGAGTCTTTCCATCCACCTGTCTGTTCAATTTTGGGGGCAGTGTTTTCCCTTGTGACCTTAATGTTCTGGTGGATCTAAGAAGAGTTGTTGATTTTCGGTTCAGCTTATTTCTTGTGAGAATCAGAGTGATTATTTCCAAGCTCCCTATATGCCAGGTCAGAAACTGGAAGTCCTCTATATATCTTTTTATGTGTTTCTCTTGTAACTAGTGCCTGGTACCTTTTGAGGGACCAGAAAGTCATAAAATGTCTGTAGATTGAAAGAATCAATTTTCTATGACCACTTATCACTAATGTCAAATTCCTTAAATTCTAGAACATTTTCTTTTTGTAGCTCCCATATGCCAGTGCCCAGCATCTAAAAGTATTTTCAGTGAATAAATAATTTAACTCGCTTTAAAAGCATGGCTTTGTGGTCTGAACCAACGCCCCTAGATAGGCTCAAACTTCTTATGCAAAAGAAGAGAATGCACTAAAATAAACCACTTCATTTTAATTTACTTCACATCATACCTAGTAGAAAGATAGGCGCCAGAGAATGATTATGACAACCATGAAAATGATGAGACATTAAAAGGTATCCTGATAATCAGATATCTTTTCCATTTTGAGATGTCTTTACTGAACATTTTGTACACAGCTTTGCAGGAAATAATTAAAACTAAATTCATAAATACAAAGTAAAATAGGTGGAGATAAAGAGCTATATTTTATCAAGAAACAATTTAGATGGTTCTAGTTAGTTTGCAATCTTTCTTTTGCTGCCTAGTCTCATTCTATAAAGACTGGATTCCTAGGGTACAAAATGTTTCTCTTTATGCTTCCTCACCATTTAGCATCCTTATGAGGGGATTCACCACAGAGTTCTTCAAAGGGGAGCAATTCAGTACCCCAGGGCCAGGCCAGCAGCAGTGCTTCCCAAACTATCATCAGGCACTTTTAAGGATGAACAACAGCTCCCCAGGAGGCGCAGTGCAAATCCAGCCCTTTAAACTCATTTACTTTAATTGCGTAACATTTTAAATACTGCACACCAGTGAGAGGCAGGTGGATCAGCAGGTGCAATGTGGCGAGCTGCCAATAATGGCATCAGAAAAACAGTCCCTCACAGAGGCAAGAAGCAAAAGAGACTGAGTGAAGAACTCCTCTGAGCTTAATGTCTATTTCATCCAGTAATTGCATCAGAGGGGAGGATTTCCAAGCAATCTAAACCAAAGCTGTTTTATTCATTTTTAGCTGTGCCTTTTTTTTTAAAGGGGAGTTCTCAGAAATAGAATTTTAGTCCAAATTCAGCCAAGTCCTTTCTGCATTCACCCTACTGAAACTCATTTATGGGTAAAGATGTTAAAGAAAAGAAAATCATAAAAGCAGATGCTTTCTCTCTAAAACTTGTCTTATGAACAATCTGAAGCATATGATGCTGTTTTCTATTGGGGGTATTAATTTGACCCAAGTAAAATTTGAAGGCAAATTATTAAAGGAATTCATGAGATTAACTTCTAAACTAATAATAAACTCCAAACTTACATAAAATTTCTATTTTTTCTTTCATTGGCACTCTTTATGTACAAGGAAGAAAAACTGCAGATAAAAAAAGAGTATGCTACATATATTCTTTTTAAAAACTATTAAAATTAGATATTCATGGAAATACACAAATTGATTAGAGATAGGTAAATGGATACAGATTTGTTAACTCTTTATCTTTTTTGTTTATAAAAACAGGGAATTCATGATAATATTGGGTTGTTTTAATCACAGACATCATTAATTTTTTTTTTAACATTTTGACCAAATTGAGCTCTGAAGATGAAGTGGTGGTGAGTAGAGAGAAGTGAATGTTTTGATTATCGAATACCATCTCTATTTCAGGCTTCCTTTTTGCCAAAATGCAACTCTGTTGAAGTTTATAAAGAACTGGCAGTTAAAGTATCATCACATAAGATACCCTCAGCAACAGCTCAAAATAATTCAAAGTAAGACAGAAGAAGGAAAATAGAGGGGAAAAGTTGCTAAAATTTAAGATCTATCAATATTTGCCAGGCCCTGTGGTTTATCTGTTTCATCTATGTATTCTGAAGACAGATGTTATCCATTCTACTTTTCTTTTGTGTTAACTGAGGCTAGAGATGTCAGCCCCAGCCAGACAGCTATTGGGTGGTGCAGAACAGTTTCAAATAATTTTATCTTTATGCCACGGTGAGCTATTTGCTTGGCACACATGCTTTGCAAGATATATCAATAATTTAGGGATTATGTGATAAGAAATGAGGGTTTTCCTTCATATTTATTTTACTACCAAGATGATGGCAGTAATGAAGCCCCCAAGAAGAGATAGGTCTGTAGAAAACTATAAACGGTTATATTCAGAGTCCTGACTACATGTAAATTATAAAGAGGGTGTAGATGGCTATACCTTCTCTAATTTCTGCCTTTTATTTCTATACTTTCTATTAATAAAAGTACTTGGGTCATCTGATAAATCAAGAAATACCTCCCGTATACAATACAATATTTTCTATTAACTTACACTCACCCATTTCATAACTTACCCTTTCATATCATCAATCAGCGTATCCTTTCAGTCATGGCAGTACACAGAGAGTAGGCAAAACAGGAATGTAAGAATATACCTATTTCACACCAAAATAAAAGTGAGATCAGAAAGGAAACTTGTATAATGAAAAACTTTACATAGCATAATGTGCTCCCACTCTGCAGATATTCATAACCAGTAATTAGAATTGCCGTTTGCATCATTTTTCTAACAAGACGTCTAGAGTAACATTCTCTTTTTTTTTTTTTTTAACATCTTTATTGGAGTATAATTGCTTTACAAGGTGCATTAGTTTCTGCTGTATCACGAAGTGAATCAGCTATACGTATACATATATCCCCATATACCCTCCCTCTTGCGTCTCCCTCCCATCCTCCCTAACCTTACTCTTTTGTTTCTGATGTTGAAAACTTTCTCTGGTGATATTTAAGTATCTCTCTTCTCTGCCCTGGCATTCATAGTGCCTTGAATAATCTTGTCTGGCAGCAGCAGGAGTCCTGAAGCCAAGTCAGACAGATGCAAGAAGGAACATTCCTGATTGCTGATGAGGCCTCCTGGAACCACACATCTGTTATGTAGGGATTTGAGGCTTCTAATCAGATATCAGGTGAGAACAAATGACTGGCTTCAAGTCTGTGATGTTCTGTCATTTGAATAATGAGAGGCTGGTCAAATGATTATCCAGTCTGTGGATTAGCCATATTCTAACTCTGCCATCCCAACCTTATGTTACCAAAGCAAACTTGGGTCCACTTGCCCATGCACGGTAAAGCCAATCTACTGACACTAGGGTGTGGGGTGAAGGAAAATGCAGCGTTTATTGCAGGGCACCAAGCAAGGAGTCCAAGGAAGCTAGTGCTTAAAAGACCGGAACTCCCCGAAGGCTTTTAGGGAAAGGTTTATAAAGACAGGGTGAGGGAAGGGATTTGTGGGGTGTGTGATCAGCTCGTGGACATTTTCCTGAGTGGTTGGTGGTGAGGTAAGTGGGAGGCAGCAATATCAACCTTCTGGTTTCAACTGGTCTGGGGTCTAAGTGCTTGTTGGCAGCATACAGTTAACTTCTTCTACCTGGTGGATGTTTCAGTGTCTGCAAAACAGCTCAAAGAACGTGGGTCAGAATATTATCTGTGGTCCTTGAGGAAGAACTAAAGGTCCTTGACTTTGTTTAATGGCTAAAGTATTATTGTTTTGTCTTGCTTGACTCTTTTCCTTTCTTTCTGCATTTTTTCACTTCTCTGATTACATTTATTCTTTGACTAAAATTCTTCTGCAGACAAAAGGCAGGCGGAGGACGTGGGGTAGGGGATAGTCCTGTTCTGGGAAGGCCCCATAGGATCCTGCTCGGTTACACTAGACAGTTTAAAACTCATTTGATTCCTTCAAGAAGATAAAAACGAAAAAGCAAAGGGGGAAATAATCAGCCTACTTTTTCATTAACAGAAGTTCTGGGTAAAAAGGAAAAGCTAAAACCAACATTGAAGTGAAATATAGATTTGATATATCAGATTTTTAATTACAATGAATGACAGATTGCTGAAATATTCATGTGGTAGAAATGATTGGACACATTGTCTGGTAGGTAAGAGAAGTGGTACAGCGTAATTTATCTTTATTCTTGTGAACAGCGAAATTTGTCTCAACACAGGAGATGGAGATGGAGTCAGAAAGGTTAGGTTAATTTCCAGTACAAGGGCCAGAAAGTTACCAGGCCTAAGGCATGTATAAATCTAGGATTGCAAAAAGAAAGGGTGTGATCGAAATGAGATGGATACAATGAGTTCTGAGAAATTTGGGGAAATTTTTTTCTGCTTACAGTCAGTTTATTAATAAAATGAGTTATTTCACAGTTTTGTTTCAAAATTGCATTAATCAAGGTTCTTCAGTGTATATTGCCAAATTTAGGATTTTTACCAATCCGTTAGGTAAGAAATGGAGTTCCAGTTGTAGTTTAATTTGCATACGCCCTCTGATTACATAGGTTAAGCATTTTGTATATTTAAACATATTTTAAGCTCACAATAAATAACACAGAATTATAACCTGTCAGTGTCTGGAGGGTTATCATAAATAAAACTGCTCAGGGAGCCTGTTACTTAGAAAATATAGTTACTAAGTTAAGAAATTAAAGCATAAATATTTGACTCAATATTATGAAATTGGTATTATTTGTTAAAATGAAAAAATTCAGATTGTTTTCAAGATTGGCATTTAGTTTTTGAATTACTCAGTATGTTTAGAAAAATCTATGGCATGAGAAACAACTTGGAACATATCTTTAAGGCTCCTTAGCGGTAGATGAATCTTAAAATGTTTAGTGATTTAACTTAAGGTTAAATCATTCTGCCTCACTCTGTGTTCAGCATTTATTAAAGCTATTGGAATTGAAAAGACTCAAAAAATGAAAAATTCAGTGTTTTCAAGTCTTTTATGACAAAATCAGTTATCACATGTTGAGGCTTTTCAAAATGTGATTTCTATATTTTTGAGATATAATTGGCATACAACATTATATTAGTTTCAGGTATATAACATAATGATTCCATATTTGTAAATATTATTAAGTGATCACCACAATAAGTCTAGTTAACAACCATCACCACATATGGTTTCCTTCTCTGTACAGAAGCTTTTTATTTTGATGTAGTTCCTCTTGCTTATTTTTGCTTTTGTTGCCTTTGCTTTTGGTGTCAAATCCAAAAAAATCATTGCCAAGACCAGTATGAAGGAGGTTAGCCCCTATGATCTTCCTAGGAATTTTATGGTTTTAGGTTTTATGTTCAAGTCTTTCATCTATTTGTGTTGATACTTGTGTATGGTGTAAGATAGTGATTCAGTTTCATTTGCAAATTGTTGTCCAGTTTCCCTAGCACCATTTATTAAGAGACTATCCTTTAAAGGGTCTTTGAATACTGTGGGTATGTAAATTCTATCAAATGTCTTTTTTTCATATCTAAAGAAAAATAATCTAGTAGTTGTTTCTCTTTGATTGCTGTGCTGTTCTACATCAGTAGTTTTTTTTAATTGAGCCATTCTTTCATTTTTAGGGTAAATATAATTTGACAATGATTCATTGTTTTTCTCAGTTGTTGCCAATTTAAAGTTACTAGTACTTTATTTATTTTTTAAAAATATATGCATATTTGTATTTATGCATATATGTGTATAAATTGTCTTTTAGTTCATGTGTGTATAGTTTATTTTGACGATCAGTTTGTTATTATTTGTGGAATTATTTAGTAGTATAATATCTCTTTCCTGTATTTTGGAACTGTTTACATATCTGATTTTTTTCTATTATTCCTTGGGTATGTAAAACAATTGACAAAGAACAAACAGGGCTGACTTGTTTTTCTGTTAATTTATTCTTATGTTCAATTATTCATAAAAAATGTTAAGATAAGGTGAGGCATCAGAAACACAAATAGTAATATAATATTATTCTTGACTTCAAGGAACTTACAGTTTGTGAAAAACACATGTAAGATCAAATGCAATTTAATGTCCTGGTTGCTTTGACAGTATTTTTAAAGACTAATGTGAAAGTGAAAGGGGAGATGAGATGGACAACATACAAATCCACTGACGAATCAATGGGATGACTAGAGATCACCTGCCTCCTGACATGATGGAATACAAAATACGTAGCACTATCTGTATAGTATTCTTAGTTTTAAAAAAAAAAAAAAGGTCCTGAAACTCTTTCTCACTATCCCTACAATAATAGGTTGAATGAAGGATAAAGGGACAATTTGTACAACAGAACAAGCAATCAGTCACCCAAATCCAGAATGTGAGACATTCCTGAGTTCAAATGGTCTTAAAATTGGGTTCTTAAAAATTACAGCATTAGAGGAAAGAAAAGATTGGAGGAAAGTGATCAAAAGTGCAAACTTCCACTTATAAATGATGACTATAGCAAACATAGCTGTGTGATACACAGGAAACTTGTAAAAAGAGTAGATCCTAAGAGTACTCATCACAAGGAAAAAGATTTTTCTTTTATTTTTATTGTATCTATATGAGATGATGGATGTTAGCTGAACCTACTGTGGTAATCATTTCACAGTATAGGTAAGTCAAATCATTATGCTGTACACTTTAAACTCCTACAGTGGTTACGTCCATTATTGCACAATAAAACTGGAAAAAGAAAAGATATGGCCTAAGAAAACGATGGGATTGTTATGGAGCAAAGGAGACAAAAAACAGGGAAACAAAATGCAGTGTGTACACCTTGTTTGAGCCTAATTTAAACAAATCAACTATAAAGAGACGTTTGTGAGGCAATCTTGGAAATTGGAATGTAGTCTGTACTAGATGATTTTAATAAATTAGTTTCGGTGCGTGTGATAGCATTATAGTTACATTTTATAACTGTGTCTTTAGAAATATTTACTAAAGAATTAAAGGTAAAAAAATGGTTGCCTGGGATTTGCTTTAAAATATCAAATTACAAAAATGATATAGAGATGATAAAATTGGCAAAATATATTTATTGGAACTGTATAGTGAATACATCATGATTCATTATACTGTTCTCTCATTTTTTTGATATTTGAAAATTTTCTGCGATAAAATTTTTTTAATAATAAAAGATAAACCTCTAATCTGAAATAATAAGGAACTCTTTCCTCAAAGTATTCAAAATATTGTTTATGTAAATGGACATTCTTTTGTAACCTGCTGCTAAGACCCATGCTATGCTATTTAGAATTGATGATTATGTGCCATCTGAATATAATCTTTGAAAAGACACTATCCAGAGATAATACAAACAACATTCAAAAGACCTTATTCAAGACACTTGTTTTGATGATAAAATGCAATTTTGTTAACTTGTCACGGACTGTGGAGAAAGAAAGGACATAACAATTGGAGAGCTGTTTTCTCCCCATTAGCATTAACACAGATATAAAATGTTTATTTCTTGTTTATCAAAAAAAGGATATACAAAATCATACCTAAATATTAGCATGCTTCTTTTGGTAGCA
The DNA here is from genome assembly GCF_963924675.1 of Phocoena phocoena. Taxonomy (NCBI): domain Eukaryota; kingdom Metazoa; phylum Chordata; class Mammalia; order Artiodactyla; family Phocoenidae; genus Phocoena; species Phocoena phocoena. The sequence continues at coordinate 69,866,686 of NC_089220.1, read as the reverse complement.
GATAACTTCCATCTGAAAACAGTAAAGACAAGAAAAAGTAAAGCTTCAAATGTATAGAAATAAATATTCAATACTAAAAAAAATTAACTTACTCTTATATAAAAAATAATTTAGATTATCACACCCAGGAGAAAAAGCACACCCAGCAACTGTGCTAAAATAAACCACCTTCTGAGAAGCAACGGCAAAACTATGTATTTCCATGATTTGTTTTCTCTGTCTAATCAGTAAATTCATATCAACTTCTGCTACAACCCAGTGAAGAAATGGCTAGGAAACTTCTCCCTGATATGGGACAGAAAAGACTTCCTGTACCATGAATCTTCTCTTGGTTGTTGAGGGGCACTTTGCAAAGTGTGAAAGAGTTTGAAAATGGCCATCAATTTTGTCTGCCATCCATTTTTCATTGGAAAGTTGGCACTGCTGGAACAGCAAGAGAAGGAATCAAGAAAAAAGGGAAAAGAAATAGTCCAACTCATTAAAAGAACAGACGAATGAAATGAATTCTTCAGACAGATGATGAAACACCGTCTGTGACCCAGTATACAGTTGACAGAAGTAAAATCTGTTTCTCCATTAACAAAAAGAAACCCATTTCTATCAGAGCTGATTTTTCCATACGAAATTTCCATAAATAGTTTCAGAAAATATTATAAATTGACACATTCCTCTTTATAAAAATTCCAGAAAATTCTTGCAATTACTAGGCAAGTTTTCCTACCATAAAGTTATTTCAAAGAGTTTAATGAAAGATACACTAGCAAGTAAATGGCACCTGATTATCTTTCCCGAATCATCCATTGATAGAATCAGGATGACATCAGAGATACAAAGTTTAACAGGAACACAAATAGCAATACATATCCCAGCTTCTGCCAGACTCTTAGAACAATCTATCAGGTTTTAAACCATGAAATACTAAATTTAGGGTAAATAAGATAAAAAGGATGAGGCTTCCTTGACTGAAACACTCAGAAACCTCAGTGTGTCTAGCCCTTCCCTTAGAGCAGAGTACCTTCTGACACAGTGAGCACTCAGCGGTCCTCAGACTTATCAGTAGGACTCTGCATCCAGTTACATAGTACTCAGTCCTCTAACAAAGACTAAGCTGGAGGGGAGAGGCCACAGTGCATGGAGTAACCTACAGGCAGCTACCCTCCTGTGCACAGCCTGTGGTTTTGCTTTATGTCAACTTCACAGCAGGGCCCAGCAATTTTTCTCCTGAAAATCTACTCCAAAAAAGCACTAGGATGCGAAGTTGACTCTACAGAAGATTCTTGGGGACACAGAAGAGAATTTATGCCACATACTAGAAAGCAAACAACCTAGCAAAACATCTCATTGGGGGTTTATATTGTCCCCCACATTCTTCTTTTATGAGTAGCCACTAGCCCCCTCTCTTTCCTTCCAGAGTATTCCCCATAAGACAATATCCTTAGCTTTCCTTTTTCTAACTAGACCTATTTGAGGACTTACAGGCCCTGCAGGCCCAATTCAGATCAAGTTTATCAAATCATTCATCTAATGAACTCCTCTAACTGCCTAGAGGGAATCTGCTGCTAAGAAAATTCAGTTTTGTTTGTCATCTTTGCATCCTGGAATGTGAAATAAGCAGTTGTTAGGACAGAGGCTGGAAGGGCCCTCAGTGAAATACATGCATGTGCAGATAATAAGCTTTCTTGTACTGCATAGAGCCTTTGCAGAACAATAAATGTCCTGTGTTACTTAGAAATAAACTCCCCTCATAGCAAGAAGGCTAAGCGATGGGAGAGAGCCGAAATTATATTTACCACAAAGCTGATTTCCACAGATGTCTGCTTCACTAAGTTCAGGGCACTTTGCTTGCAGAGGCAATTTAGATCCTGGGATTTGGTTGGGTTATGCAGTGTTTCCTAACTTTTAATGTCCACATGAATCACCTGGGAACATTGTCAAAATGCAGATTCTGATTGAGTAGGTCTGAGCAGTGGCCTAAGGTTCTACCTTTTGAACAAATTCTCTTGCTTCTGGTCCATGGGTCACACTTTGACTAGCAAGGAGAGTGTTCTAATGGGGCAGGGGTGCTGGTAGTGGTGAAAGAATGGGAGAGGGAACGGAAAGCAACTTGCAATCAGAAGGCATTTCTGTGTAAAATTTCTGGTAAGTTAACTAAAGAGAAAGATACTCAGATTTCCAAGGTGCTAATACTTTGTTTTGATTTCTTCATCTACTCATTCTAATTACTCTATCAATTTTGTAACTCATTTTATATTTTCAATTTTGTATTCTTTTTCTTAAAGATGACCCCTAAAACTGTAAAAGCTTCAGGCTGCATAAAACCTGGATCTGTCATTATCTGTGGGGAACCAGAAATTTGGTTTGAGATTGTGTACATCCACTTAGCCTCATGGTTCACATCTGAGAGGAGGGATTTATCAGTAGGAAGTAGGGCAGTGAGGAAAAAATATATATATATATATATAGTCTGGCGCAAAAAAAAGGCCCAGAAACATCTCTTTTCAGTCAAGGCTGAGTGAAGAATGATGAAGAAAAGAAAAAAAAGGAGCTCTTGGCTTTACTTAAAAAAAAAAAATTCTCTACAACATTAAAGAGGAGTGTTATTATTAAATTAGGAGGAAATGATAAAATAATTACTATTTGAATCAGAATAAATTTAAACTTTTTAAAGTATTTGTTCAACAAGATACCAAAGAAATTGTGAAATCTTGGGAAAAAAGAAAAGAGAGACTAAAAATTATGGGGCAAATGTGAAAACTCAAAACCACAGAGGTCTGGATATATTCTATCCAGGAAAAAAAAATCCACAATAAAAAAAAAAAAGGAAAAAACTAAAAAAAGAGGCATAAATATAGAGAATGTAAAGTAAGATTGTGCTATCAAATTATATAAATATAACCTCAGACCATAAACTGTAAAACCTGGCCTAAACATCATCAGGTCAGAAGGGAGGTTACTTTTGCTACAGTATGGAAGACACTGATGTAAAATTCATGGTGAACTGGCAGGAAATAAGGCCCTGGGAAAAATATCAGTATACCAGTATTAGTCTATGGAATCTTAAATAGACAAAGATGCAGAAGGGAACTAGAAGCCATAACGAATAAAATAGAAGAGAATTGTATTTTTAGTAAGTTCTGTAACTTCACTGAATCATTTTCAAGAATCAAGCTTTATTGAACATGCACATGTTCTTAGATTAAAATACCAATACAAAGAAACGCGTAAGAGCTACATATTGTGTCAATATATTATTAAAAATATACCAAAAATTTCAAATTAGAAAAATGCCTTTCTGAAACATATCAAGGCATCAAATATGCAATGAAAGATATTTAGGAAAACCAACCTATTGTGTCAAAATTGAACAACTAAAGCTGTATTTAGAAGTAAAATCACAATATTACATGCTTCAGTTATTTAAAGAAAAAACTACTTTCAGCTATGGTAATTAGAGAAAGAAATATATAAGAAAATAAAATGGAATTATAAGGAAGAAAAATTACAATACAGAAGAAAATAGAGGGGAAAAACTATAATTGATAAGTCTGAGAGCCATGCTACTTTAATCAAATCTAAAACAAAATTCCAATAAATGTAAATTTAATTAACAGAACATACAAATAAAAATTAGAAATGGAAAGTATTAAATCTTTTTTTAGTAGAAAGAGTGAAACCCATCTCCAACTTCTTTAGAGGGACATAGGTAAATTTAATTGCTAATATTGGAGTATAAAACAAGATTTTGAAAGGACAGGGATGAAGTTGAGCCTCAGTACAAACTAATACAAGGACCTTCAGGCAGTAGGCTTCTCTGTAGGGGTTGGGTACTTAAAGGCTAAGAGAATGTAGCTTTTTACTAGAACTGATTTTTTGGACAACATAACTCCCATAAAACTTCTGTCATTTGTCTATGATTTTCATTTCTGAGAATTTTGTGTGGAAAGCAAAACTAGAAATCTTCAGGAATCATGCACATTTTAATAACACATTATCTGAGGCTGTACCCACCTAATCTGTTTCCAATTGTTGCCCTCTCTGGGCATAATTGGGAATCTATACCTGGGAAAGTCCAGCATTTTCAAACTCATATACTTTGTGATGTTAACTCAGACCTAGTAGATGCATTAGATTTGATTTTACTCTACAAAGGGATACATCATTCCAAGAGACTGGGAACAGCAAGAGTTGAAATGTGGGGTAGTCAGATTTCACTGAAATTTTTGCTCTTCTGTCTCCACTCAAATGGCCACAGGCCCATCATTTCATTATTAGCACACTAATTGGAGGTTGCAAGGAAATCTGGCCCCATACATGATAATCTGCTTCTCCCCAATTGGTTTCAAATCCTATACCACAAGACAAAACACGTCTTTTAACAAAGTTAAAAATTACCCTGCTATTTTCTCCCTGCTCTTGCACATGAGCCCCTGTGGATTTGAGCTTGTCAATCTTGTGGTACCTTGGCTGAGGCCATAAGAAATAGTCAATAGACTTTAATATTCTGCACCTTTCCACAATATACAAGAGTGTTCCTATCTTAGCACAGACCAAAGACACACCTAGTAGGAGTATATTCTTTCACTGTATAAATACGCTTGTCAACTGTCCATCCTAGGATTAGGGAAACTCTCACTATACCCATCACACTCAGGGAGAGAACAAAAGTAAATGATATGATTCGAAATTTAATAGTATGATGGCATACTTAAATCATGTTAAATGTGACCTCCACTTCTGGGCAATATAACATAATAGGACCTGGATTTACCCTTCTACCTGAAACAACTAAAAATAGATAAAAACAGGTTTCAGACATTGGGTATTAAGTAGGGAAGAACAGTGATTCCTGAGACAGGGAAACAAAATGAGCCCTACAATTGCTGGAGAGACTGTCTAGGCCACAATGAAATGAGTGGGAACCCAAGTAGAACCAGGAGGTCTCCCTCAATGGAGGAGACAGTTGACAGTCTGAAAGGCCAATGTGGTAGGAATCACAGGCCAAGGAGTACATGTAGGGTCTGTGCATTTACCTCTTAAATTGTGCCTCAGTTAGTATATATATATTTTAAACTATCATATGTCTGAAGCTGAAAGCCAAGGAGAAAGTGCTATGAGGTCTGATGATGTATTATTGGGAATGTGTTTACAGCAAGTAACTTTTGGAGTCTTTTTATAAAAAGAGGCTCATTTTTCTCACATCAAAAGAAATTACCCTCTCATTGGTTTACCTGCTCACATATGTCATGAGCTACCTAGGCTATTTGTGTGTTTTTGACTTTGCCATTCTTAATATTTGGCTTTTGCCCTTTTAAATGCTTCATATCTTCAAGATGGTCACTGTATCCAACCATCATTTCCACATTCAAGGGAAGAAGGGAGTGACAACCCTTTTTAAATCAGGAAAATAAAACAACAGGAAAATAAAACAATCTTATGGTTTCTTAAATTCTTAAATGACATCTTAAGAACCCACCCCCAGAGACAGCATATGTAATGGTAATACATACATACATATGTATGGTAATTTTACTTTTACTTTATACATACATAAAATATAGAAAAATGTTTATGTGGAAAGCTTTGCATTAGCAAGACAGGCTGGTAAAGGGAGTAGCTTTTCCAACAAGGAAGAATTGTGTTGGAAAAAGTTGTGGGTTACCCAAGCCACGATGACTGCCACAAAGAAGGCAGCTGAGGCTTGATTGGTGTGATTGGATTTCTTGTTAAGGACTTAAGTCTTTATCCTTAAGAGAAACAAAGATATATTTAGAAGCTTTAGGCATGAACAAAATATGGCATGTTTTTGGAGAGGTTACTAAAGGAGTAGAGAAGAGAAGTAAAGGTGGCTTGGGGTAGATGATCAAGGTAGTAGAGATGGGTATATGTCGATAATTAGAAAGGTAATTAGGAAATGACGTCACCAAGGTAAAAAGATTGGATTTCAGCATTTAAAGAGATGAGGTGAGTGATTTTCATGTCTTTTGCTTGAATACTTGAGTGCTGTGGACTGAGATAGGAACTGAAGCTGGATAGAAAATAAGTCTGAGGGATAGAGAATATAGATTTCTTTCGAGGAATTGAGTTTGAGTATCTAAAAGAAATTCATCTGGAGATGACAATTAGAAAGCTATTTGGAATTGGAATTTAAAGGAGAGCATGAAATACTTGTATTTATAAATACAAGTATTTATATAGCGTTGCATGCCATGCATAAGAAGAGAACCTCAGAAAGAGTTTTTAAAAACTCCCACAATGACAAATTTATTTAGTGGACAAGTCAACAGAAGGAATTGAGAGAACACGTGGAGTAGAAGAAAACCAGGACAGTAAGTGCCACAGAAACCAAAGAAAGTGAATTGAGAAGGAAGAAGTGATCAGCATGCCAAAGTGTATTCAGATGTAAAGAAATTGATGGAATATCAAAGATAGAAAAGTGTACCTTAGAATGATCGACATCTTAGCAAGAGAGATTTCAGTTGAATGGTGATGATCCATATTATGTTGCAATTTGTTTCTGGAGGAGTGCAGGGGGAAGTAAGTGAATGGAGAATAAATATTTTTGATACATTTCATCTATCAAATTACATTTCATTGTAAAAGCAAGAAAAGAGTAGAAGGAAAGGGTGTGGGCTTGAGGAGAAAGTATGTATATGCTTTTTACGAGCTGACAGAATTAAGTATGTACAAATTCTGAGGAAGGGCTGTTAGTGGGTGTAGGGAGAGCCCAGGTATGGGTGTTGCAAAAAAATTTAAAAGAGGATAGGATGAGGGCAGAGATAGGCTGCTTTGCAAATATGGACATGGAATTTTGAGTTTTCCCCCATGTTCTGGCTTGTTTACTTTCTAAAGTGGAGACAGTGTCATCTTCTGAAAAGAAGGGAGGATGGAGGGTTGAAGAAAGTAGAATACATTTGAAATAGTCATTTCGAAGAATGAGAGAAGCACCTGACTAGAAGAAATAGAATGGTTGCCAGAAAGTTTGAAACTCTGGTCGATATTAAGCCATAAATGCACACTGGCAGTTGGGTTTAACTATCCAGGTGCAAGTTTAGAGAAGGCAGATAATTAGATTCATCCAGCTTTATGGTTTTGCCAGGCAGGTGCATTGAAAGTACAAAGGCACAATAGGCATTATAAATTTTGCAGATTGTGGTTGAAATGATGAAGCATGGAATCTAAAATATCTGGGAAAACGGTTCCATGATAATGATGATTTTTACCATCATGATTTTCAAATTTCCCAAAGTTTCTGTACATGAAATGTATTTCTTTTAAATTCAGCAAGTCAATTAATTAACTTTCAGTAGTTTAAAAGTTTTAAGTAGCTCAGTATAATAGACATCACATATCAAACATTATGATCAGACAGCCTATAGCACTGTAGATCCCTGAATAATCATCAATAGTTATAATACCATGTCCTTCACACTCACCTGCAGCAAAGAAGATTTGATCCCTTCCTTGGGTGTGGTACATGAAGCTAGAGCTACACTGCCTGTACTGTTTGGGTCATATACCTGCAGCTTGTCCTGGCCATCATTTTTTTTTTTTTTTCTGGCCATCATTTTTATGGGCAGCTCACCATCTGGCTTTACACTCTCCTTGAGGTAGCTTCAGTGGTCTGTATATCTCATCCTTCTTTTTCTTTAACCTGTCCTCAAAGCATTTATCAGCCAGAAAAATAGTCTTGTTCCCACTGGGTTGTCATCTACTCCTCTCAGTGCTGTCTCTGTTCCTGCATCCTAACTGTATTGAGATGTGTTTTATTTCTACTTTCTTGGTGTGCATATGCCAGTTATAAGCTCAAAGATCCTGATTTCTTCAAAGGCATTGGAAATCCTATTCATTTAACAGTGGTCACCATCTTGTTTTATTTTATTTCTATTTCTTCCTCTTTTACACAGAAAAATTCATTATTATCACCCTTTCATCAGAATTAGAGCTCTGAGACCCTGTCAGACAATTTCCAGATTCCTGATTTTCTCTATGTCAATTCTTATATAATAGTCTTATTTCATAAGTTTGACTGTTTTCATAATTTAAAGAAGACAAAGGGAAATCTCTCCCAGCAGCCACAGGAGCAGTGGATAAAATCTCCACAATCAACTTGATGTACCTTGCATCTGTGGAATACCTGAATAGACAATGAATCATCCCAAAACTGAGGTGGTGGACTTTGGGAGCAACTGTAGACTTGGGGTTTGCTGACTACGACTGATTGGCTTCTTATTTTTATATATCTTAGTATAGTTTTTGGAGCTTGTTATCATTGGTGGATTTGTTTATTGGTTTTGTTGCTCTCTTCTTTTTTTATTATTATTAATATTTTTTATTTTATTTTTAATTTAAAGAAAAAAATTTTTTTTTTTTTAAACATCTTTATTAGGGTATAATTGCTTTACAATGGTGTGTTAGTTTCTGCTTTATAACAAAGTGAATCAGCTATTCATATACATATGTTCCCATATGTCTTCCCTCTTGCGTCTCCCTCCCTCCCACTCTCCCCATCCCACCCTTCCAGGCTGTCACAAAGCACCGAGCTAATATCCCTGTGCCTTGCGGCTGCTTCCCCCCAGCTATCTACCTTACTACGTTTGTTAGTGTGTACATGTCCATGACTCTCTCTCGCCCTGTCAAAACTCACCCCTCCCCCTCCCCATACCCTCAAGTCCGTTCTCTAGTAGGTCTGCGTCTTTATTCCTATCTTACCCCTAGGTTCTTCATGAAATTTTTTTCCCTTAAATTCCATATATATGTGTTAGCATACGGTATTTGTCTTTTTCTTTCTGACTTACTTCACTCTGTATGACAGACTCTAGGTCTATCCATCTCATTACAAATAGCTCAATTTCATTTCTTTTTAAGGCTGAGTAATATTCCATTGTGTATATGTGCCACATCTTCTTTATCCATTCATCCGATGATGGGCGCTTAGGTTGTTTCCATGTCCTGGCTATTGTAAATAGAGCTGCAATGAACATTTTGGTACATGACTCTTTTTGAATTTTGGTTTTCTCAGGGTATATGCCAAGTAGTGGGATTGCTGGGTCATATGGTAATTCTATTTGTAGTTTTTTAAGGAACCTCCATACTGTTCTCCACAGTGGCTGAACCAATTCACATTCCCACCAGCAGTGCAAGAGTGTCCCCTTTTCTCCACACCCTCTCCAGCATTTATTGTTTCTAGATTTTTTGATGATGGCCATTCTGACTGGTGTGAGATGATATCTCATTGTAGTTTTGATTTGCATTTCTCTAATGATTAATGATGTTGAGCATTCTTTCATGTGTTTGTTGGCATTCTGTATATCTTCTTTGGAGAAATGTCTATTTAGGTCTTCTGCCCATTTTTGGATGGGGTTGTTTGTTTTTTTGTTATTGAGCTGCATGAGCTGCTTGTAAATTTTGGAGATTAATCCTTTGTCAGTTGCTTCATTTGCAAATGTTTTCTCCCATTCTGAGGGTTGTCTTTTGGTCTTGGTTATGGTTTCCTTTGCTGTGCAAAAGCTTTGAAGTTTCATTAGGTCCCATTTGTTTATTTTTGTTTTTATTTCCATTACTCTAGGAGGTGGGTCAGAAAGGATCTTGCTGTGATTTATGTCATAGAGTGTTCTTCCTATGTTTTCTTCTAAGAGTTTGATAGTTTCTGGCCTTACGTTTAGGTCTTTAATCCATTTTGAGCTTATTTTTGTGTATGGTGTTAGGGAGTGATCTAATCTCATACTTTTACATGTACCTGTCCAGTTTTCCCAGCACCATTTATTGAAGAGGCTGTCCTTTCTCCACTGTACATTCCTGCCTCCTTTATCAAAGATAAGGTGTCCATATGTGCGTGGGTTTATCTCTGGGCTTTCTATCCTGTTCCACTGATCTATCTTTCTGTTTTTGTGCCAGTACCATACTGTCTTGATTACTGTTGCTTTGTAATATAGTCTGAAGTCAGGGAGCCTTATTCCTCCAGCTCCTTTTTTCGTTCTCAAGATTGCTTTGGCTATTCGGGGTCTTTTGTGTTTCCATACAAATTGCGAAATTTTTTGTTCTAGTTCTGTGAAAAATGCCAGTGGTAGTTTGATAGGGATTGCATTGAATCTATAGATTGCTTTGGGTAGTAGAGTCATTTTCACAATGTTGATTCTTCCCATCCAAGAACATGGTATATCTCTCCATCTATTTGTATCATCTTTAATTTCTTTCATCAGTGTCTTATAATTTTCTGCATACAGGTCTTTCGTATCCTTAGGTAGGTTTATTCCTAGATATTTTATTCTTTTTGTTGCAATGGTAAATGGGAGTGTTTTCTTGATTTCACTTTCAGATTTTTCATCATTAGTATATAGGAATGCCAGAGATTTCTGTGCATTAATTTTGTATCCTGCTACTTTACCAAATTCATTGATTAGCTCTAGTAGTTTTCTGGTAGCATCTTTAGGATTCTCTATGTATAGTATCATGTCATCTGCAAACAGTGACAGCTTTACTTCTTCTTTTCCGATTTGGATTCCTTTTATTTCCTTTTCTTCTCTGATTGCTGTGGCTAAAACTTCCAAAACTATGTTGAATAAGAGTGGTGAGAGTGGGCAACCTTGTCTTGTTCCTGATCTTAGTGGAAATGCTTTCAGTTTTTCACCATTGAGGATGATGTTTGCTGTGGGCTTGTCATATATGGCTTTTATTATGTTTAGGAAAGTTCCCTCTATGCCTACTTTCTGGAGGGTTTTTATCATAAATGGGTGTTGAATTTTGTCGAAAGCTTTCTCTGCATCTATTGAGATGATCATATGGTTTTTCTCCTTCAATTTGTTAATATGGTTTATCACATTGATAGATTTGCGTATATTGAAGAATCCTTGCATTCCTGGAATAAACCCCACTTGATCATGGTGTATGATCCTTTTAATGTGCTGTTGGATTCTGTTTGCTAGTATTTTGTTGAGGATTTTTGCATCTATGTTCATCAGTGATATTGGCCTGTAGTTTTCTTTCTTTGTGACATCCTTGTCTGGTTTTGGTATCAAGGTGATGGTGGCTTCGTAGAAGGAATTTGGGAGTGTTCCTCCCTCTGCTATATTTTGGAAGAGTTTGAGAAGGATAGGTGTTAGCTCTTCTCTAAACGTTTGATAGAATTCACCTGTGAAGCCATCTGGTCCTGGGCTTTTGTTTGTTGGAAGGTTTTTAATCACAGTTTCAATTTCAGTGCTTGTGATTGGTCTGTTCATATTTTCTATTTCTTCCTGATTCAGTCTTGGCAGGTTGTGCATTTCTAAGAATTTGTCCATTTCTTCCAGATTGTCCATTTTATTGGCATAGAGTTGCTTGTAGTAATCTCTCATGATTTTTTTTATTTCTGCAGTGTCAGTTGTTACTTCTCCTTTTTCATTTCTAATTCTATTGATTTGAGTCTTCTCCCTTTTTTTCTTGATGAGTCTGGCTAGTGGTTTATCTATTTTGCTACCTTTTCTTCTGAGCCATGGGGCTGACAGAGTTTTGGTGCCCTGCCCTGGTCTCAGGCCTAGGCCTCTGAAGTGGGAGAGCCAAGTTCAGGACATTGGACCACCAGAGACCTACTGGCCCCACATAATATCAATAGGTGAGAGCTCACCCAGAGATCTCTATCTCAACGCTAAGACCCAGCTCAACCCAACAGCCAGCAAGCTCCAGTGCTGGACGCCCCATGCCAAACAACTAGCAAGAGATGAACACAATCCCACCCATTAGCAGAGAGCTGCCTAAAATCATACAAAGTTCACAGACACCCCAAAACAAACCACCAGGCGTGGCCCTGCCCACAAGAAATACAAGATCCAGCCCCACCCACCAGAATACAGGCACCAGTCACCTCAACCAGGAAGCCTACACAAGCCACTGAACCAATCTCACCCACTGGGAGCAGACACCAAAAATAACGGAAACTGTGAACCTGCAACCTGCAGAAAGGAGACCCCAAACACAGTAAGTTAAACAAAATGAGAAGACAGAGAAATATGCAGCAGTTGAAGGAGCAAGGTAAGGACCCACCAGAGCAAACAAATGAAGAGGACATAGGCAGTCTACCTGAAAAAGAATTCAGAGTAATGATAGTAAAGATGATCCAAAATCTTGGAAATAGAATGGAGAAAATACAAGAAATGTTTAACAAGGACCTAGAAGAACTAAAGAGCAAACCAACAATGAGGAACAACACAATAAATGTAATTAATAATTATCTGGGGGCTTCCCTGGTGGTGCAGTGGTTGAGAGTCCACCTGCCAATGCAGGGGACACGGGTTCGTGCCCCGATCCAGGAAGATCCCACATACCGTGGAGCAGCTGGGCCCATGAGCCATGGCTGCTGAGCCTGTGCATCTGGAGCCTGTGCTCCACAATGGGAGAGGCCACAGCAGTGAGAGGCCCGCGTACCGCAAAAACAAAAAAAAAATTCTCTGGAAGGAATCAGTAGCAGAATAACTGAGGCAGAACAGATAAGTGACCTGGAAGATAAAATCGTGGAAATAACTATTGCAAAGCAGAAAAAAGAATGTAAAGAATTGAGGACAGTCTCAGAGACCTCTGCGACAACATTAAACACACCAACATTTGAATTATAGGGGTCCCAGAAGAAGAAGAGACAAAGAAATGGTCTGAGAAAATATTTGAAGAGATTATAGTTGAAAATTTCCCTCACATGGGAAAGGAAATAGTAAGTCCAGGAAGTGCAGAGAGTCCCATATAAGATAAATGCAGGGAGAAACATGTCAAGACACATATTAATCAAGCTATCAAAATTTAAATACAAAGAAAAAATATTAAAAGCAGCAAAGGAAAAGCAACAAATAACATACAAGGGAATACCCAAAAGGCTAAGAGCTGATCTTTCAGCAGAAACTCTGTAAGCCAGAAGGGAGTGGCAGGACATATTTAAAGTGATAAAAAGGAAAAACCTACAACCAAGGTTACTCTACCCAGCAAGGATCTCATTCAGATTCAATGGAGAAATTAAAATCTTTAAAGACAAGCAAAAGTTAAGAGAATTGAGCATCACCAAACCAGATTTGCAACAAATGCTAAAGGAACTTCTCTAGGCTGGAAACACAAGAGACGGGAAAGACCTACAATAACAAACCCAAAACAAGTAAGAAAATGGTAAT